>NC_046315.1:86474708-86830542 GCF_009819535.1 Lacerta agilis | reverse complement strand
TTTGGATCTTCGGATGAACATCTGATAAATTGTGACGAGAAAAAGTTTAATAGTCTATGAAATTTCTCAGGGATGTTTCACACACTTCTGCATGTGAACTATCCACTACAAAACAGGCTTATTTTCTTTAGTTTGGCACTTTGTGTGTGCACGCATCTCTGAATTTTATTAATGGGTTCATTAAGTGTTTCATTAAGCATAAACAAGAAAAGGCAAAGAAGCAAAATGTTCAATTGTGATTTTGTGGATACAGCATTAATGTCAGGAACTATAATATCTTAGTGTGCATGATGTAAACATATTGTTTCCCCTCTGAAACAGCTTTTTCTCCATTTTTCGTGTCTGCTCAACACATAAATCAAACTTTGCAATTTAACTATGCCAATATTTAATTATTTTGTGCCTTTGTAGTCTTTAATCTGCTTAATCACATATTCTTGGTAAATCAATAGGAAATGAACATATTGCAAATGTAGAATAGAAATCAGATCTAGCAATGGAATCTTGTACTTATCACTCAAATGTCAAAAGCCACCTTGCTTGCCATTTAAGTAGTGTATGACAAGTGGAAGGAATTCAGGAATGGCATCTGTCATTTGGTTGAGCCATCTGGATCTGTTTTACCAATGCAGAAACCCCAACACATTTCTTGTGATGTACAACAGCAGACCTAGATAATACATCTGTTGCTGGACTGCTATACAGGGAGAGATTCAGATCCCATATCTGAATATCGGGGGTGGCTGGGGATTCACAATGGTATATGCTTTAACATGCTTAACTAGGAACTGAGAGATCAGGGTTCAAATCCTCTCTTGGCCATGAAACTCACTGGGTGAACTTGAGCTTTTCAATCATACATGTCTTTAGGCATGAGGTGAAAACATTCCTCTTTACCCAAGCCTATCACGCTTAAGCAATCTATGGCCTGGGAAAGTGTGGGGGAGAGGACTATTATTAAATATTTTATTATTTTTCTGTCTGTCATTTATTATGTTCTTATTATGCTTTTATTACTAATGTTGCACACCACCCTGGGATCTTGTGATAAAGGTTGATATATAAATTGAAACAAGAAGAAGAAGAAGAAGAAGAAGAAGAAGAAGAAGAAGAAGAAGAAGAAGAAGAAGAAGAAGAACAACAACAACAACAACAACAACAACAACAACACTTTATCAATGTTTTAACTGTAGGCTTCCTGACTGCTTTCTTAATCAAGTTTTAAAATATTGTGCTGCCTTTTAGTTATTGTCCCTCTTTTAATTTTTATTATTTGTAACAATAAATAATGCTTATGGTTGCATCTTTATAAAAGACGGAAATAAATTATCAAACTTCTCAAGGGAGAAAGCAGAAGATTATCGCATTCCATCGCTGTGACACAGGTTACACTAGGAGACAATAATGTGTCCAAGGTAGCTTGTTTCTGAATGAGGATTTGAATTCAGATCCACCTGAGTCCAAAGTTGAACACTCTGCCACTATACCATACAAACTGTGGAATGTGAGATGATGAATGAAATTCTGTACCCCAGGAGGTACACTTTGAGCATGCATACTTAAATGCCCATAGCCTTTCAGTTGTAAAACAAACCTAAACTGGATTACCTCATAAACTGAAATATTATGTGGTTTTAAGCATTTTCCATTTGCCTATTTGAAGCCTTCAGAATGATTCTTCTTATCTCATTTTCCTTGATACAGATCTAGCTAGCAGAGGTGTTGTATCAACTGAATTGCTTGTACAGATTTCTAAGCCACTCAAAAAACATAGTTTTGTTTACTTTATTCCACTATCTTAGAGATTTCTGGAGACTATGTTTTCTGGGAACCACTCAGGAAAAATCCAACTGCTATACTTGTAATATCAGAGAGGTCTTTGTATCTGCTAGATTCACCATGAACCAATTGTCTGAGATGGAAGGAAAAATGAATCAGGATGGAAGGAAGACAAGAATGGAAGAGATCAAAAGGTCAGGGGATACTTTTCAATTGAAGTCAGACATGTCTAGAACAGGATATTGCAACTATAAATTAAAATTGTTGAGTAAACCTTATCATTTTTCATGATGTGACTAATTGTGTGTTTTGTTGTTGTTGTTTTGAAGACAACTAATCCATGGGCTTTGTTGCCCCAGTTTGTATTGAGGCAAAGGGAATTAATTAATAAGGTGAAAATCCCTTTATTCACTGATATGTTTGAAAGCTTTTAGCAATATTGCATTAACCTTGACTTTCAATCTATGCTTTCCTGACACAAGTCTCCTCGAACTGACTTTTAATCAAAGGGGAGGGGAGTTATGCTGCCTAAACCAACAAAAAGAGGCTCATAACCATAGCAATGGTATATCAAGGTGGATTTTCGGAGCGCTGTGCACACTTTTTACTAATTAAGTATTAAAAGACTATTAAATATTAATTACAATTAAAAGCTTGACTGCACTAGCAGCCATTTTTAAGCAATATGTATCTCTGGGCAAAACTGGATATGGGCCATATTCAGTCTACACAAGCAAGAGGGTGGAAGAAGCTGTCATATCTAGAGCAAAAAATAATAATCAAATTGTGCAATATTTCATTGAATTCATATATATATATATATATATATATATATATATATATATATATATATATATATATAATGATACTACAATTACAATACAAAACAAGAGTACGTAAAATAAATCCGATTTCACCCATGGACACATTTGCAAATTGAATAAATTGTTGTGAGCACCACACAAAGAAACATAACATAGATTGCAACATATATCATTCAAGCCTAAGCCTGCTAACTGTTAACTGTTAACAGCAAACTGCTAAGTCACTGTGACTCATTACTCATCTTGGGTGATGCTGCATTCTCCCTATAGAAAGTAGCCAGTGTTTCTATGGGCCTCAGTCTCATCCAGTGTGTTGTGTTGTGTTGTTGCAGACAGAGTGGCTCCAGGACTCTAGGAAATCAGTAACTAAGACTATGCCACTGTGAAGAGTCAGACAGCTGCTATGAACACTCTTTGCATGCTCTTTGACTAAGCTGTTTATGAGCAAGTTTATTTTCTTCAGTAAAGTTTTACTCAGTTTATGTAGAAAACTGCTTGATTAATTTACCGCTGTGCGACAAACAGTCACTGATACACCTCTTGCCTTGTATTTCCAAATCATGGAGCGAATGGCAATGCTTATGCATCCAAAATGGCAGCAGATTCAGAAAACAACAACTCGGGTTTGCATAAGTAAAGAAAAGGTAAAAACGAAACAAAAACCCACATATCCCAAACCCAAAGGACACCAACTCTTCCTTCTCTCTGCTGCCAAACAAACAAACAAACAAACAAAATCAAAACTGTGTGTGTGTATGACTAAGTTACACAGGTCTGCTACCTGTACTATAAAAAAAAATCTGTTGGAATCAGAGCTCACATGGCAGACCGCCAAAATCCATTAGGCAGGGAAAGACAGAGTGTGTTAGTAGATCTTGATATATGTGGGTTTTTTGGGGGGGCATTAGACTAATTAATTATTCCATGCAACATCAACAAATTATTGTTCTTTTATCAGATGAGCATGTTTGCTACCAGCATATTCTAACTAGTGTTAGAAGAATCAGAAGCCATTGGACCTGCAATCCTACGCCGCCTAATAATAATAATAATAATAATAATAATAATAATAATAATAATGTATTTATTTCTACCCCACCCATCTGGCTGGGTTTCCCCAGCCACTCTGGGTGGCTTCCAACAAAATATTAAAATACAATAGTCTTTCAGATATTAAAAGCTTCCCTAAATAGGGCTGCCTTCAGATGTCTTCTAAAAGTCAGATAGTTGTTTATTTCCTTGACATCTGATAGGAGGGTGTTCCACAGGGCGGGCGCCAATACCGAGAAGGCCCTCTGCCTGGTTCTCTGTAACCTCACTTCTCGCAGTGAGGGAACCGCCAGAAGGGCCTCGGCACTGGACCTCAGTGTCCAGGCTGAATGATGTGGGTGGAGACGCTCCTTCAGGTATACTGGACCAAGGCCATTTAGGGCTTTAAAGGTCAGCACCAACACTTTGAATTGTTCTTGGAAACGTACTGGGAGCCAATGTAGGTCTTTCAAGACCAATGTTATGTGGTCTCGGCGACCGCTCCCAGTCACCAGTCTAGCTGCTGCATTCTGGATTAGTTGTAGTTTCCAGGTCACCTTCAAAGGTGGAGGAAACCCCATGAAACTCAGTAGGACTCACCTCTGAGTAGACATGCATAGGTTTACACTACTGACCACATCTCATCATATGAGATAACGGTTTGTAAACTAGTTTGTTGAGGGAGAGGGGGAAGTAGATGGATGAGTGTCAATAAGATGTAGTTGAGATATTTCCATTGTCCATTCACTGTTAGGTTTAAAGGCCAACACTTGAGAGGAGATGCTGGGGAATTCCGACGGAAACGGAAGTGAAAGCTGCAATATCATTTCCACTGAACTGAATGGTGTGAAATAACACAATGATAACATAATTAATTAGGTAAAAGTCCACCACAGCAGACAGCAAGATGAACAGGATACAGTAGGTTTTGTCGAAGGCTGAACTGCAGAGGAAGGGAAACAGTGCTACGTGGGTCCAAATGGAAATGTCTGCCATCTTACACCCCAACTCTTGAGAGCACTTAAGACTACATTGCACAGATGCAATGATAAGAGCATACTTTGCTACTTTGCCATTGGCATACATTACAAACCCCCCCCACCCCTCCACCCCCCCCCCCAAAAAAAAACCCCACAGTCTGTTGGCCAGAAATAAAAGAGGCCTTCAGGAAAAACCCAAACATGTGTGAAGAAACTATGGGCTTGGAAGCCACAGCAGTGTGGCTCCTTCCCGTGCCATGAAGGCCACCTAGAGGGAGCCTATGGTACAGTTTATGAAATGAGCAATGTTTGAATAGCAAAAAATGGCAGTCAGGGACTACATTTGTGTAGCTTGGAGCTTCTGATGTGTCGATTGCAGCATGGGGAGAAGCCACAATCCAGTGGCTCCTTCCCATGTTGGTTAAGGCATACCCTGCAACATTTCTCCGATGAAAATAGGGATGTCCGATTCCATAATGATAATTTTTACTCTTCATACTCCACACATCTTACTGGGTTGCCCCAGTTTCTCTGGGCAGCTTCCAACATATATAAGAAAACATATACAACATCCAACAAAACACCTTCCCTATACAGGATTGCCTTCAGACAGCTAAGGAGTCTAATGACTCCATACCTTCCAACATTTCTTCAAGTGAAAAACAGGAAAAGCGGGACATCTGGGATCAAATCAGAAGCTTTCCTGAATCAGGGGCATCCATGGAAAATAGGGACACTTGGAGAGTCTGTGAAGAGGTCCAGAGATGGTGGTGGTGATATACATGCCCTCCTTAAATAACATTTCCGTGCAATACAGGATGGAATCCTCACTGGATAGAACACGGGATACAAAAGCAGTCATATTACAACTGATGTGATTATGTTGCACCACTTAAATGAGGCGAGCGCTGTGCTCAGAAATCCAATATGCCGCAGCTTTTCTTTTCATTTAAATATTGTATAGACCATTAAAAATGAGAGGGCAGGAAATTAAGAAAATGAAGCTGACGGGGAGAGCTGAACTTTGATCTTGCAAAGGTAGGGATTTATTTTTTGCTTTCTTTGCCAGCCCTACATCCTGCAACTCAGCAGCTTGTCTGCTTTCTCAATCAGCACTTCTCTGATAACTGCTTTAAAGTGTATGTTTGCTGCACATTCTTTCCCCATGGGACTGGGAGTTCAGAGGGGAAATTCAACCTAAAGAGACTGGGCAAAGCAGCTAAAATGAAAACAGTGTGACATATAGGCAGCAAGCATTGTCTAACACTGAACTGTATTTCCAGTTACAGGTAGGTAGCCGTGTTGGTATGCCATAGTCAAAACAAAATAATAATAATAATAAAAATTCCTTCCAGTAGCACCTTAGAGACCAACTAAGTTTGGTCTTGGTATGAGCTTTTGTGTGCATGCACACTTCTTCAGATACACTGAAACAGAAGTCACCAGACCCTTATATATATTGAGAGAGTGGGGAGGGGTATTACTCAGAAGGGGTGGTGGGAATGGGTGATTGGCTGATAGGTGTGGAAAATCTGTTTGACGACTGTTAACGACTGCAATTGGCTTTACAGGAAAAGGTAAGGGGTGAGATGGCTAAAGATAGCTTTGTCATGTATAATAAGATAGGAATCCAATGTCTTTGTTCAGACCAGGTTTCTCCATGGTTTTAAGTTTGGTAATTAGTTGCAATTCAGCAACTTCTCTTTCCAGTCTATTTTTGAAATTCCTTTGTAGTAAGACAGCTACTTTGAGACCTTGTATAGAATGTCCTGGGAGACTGAAGTGTTCTCCTACTGGTTTCTCTGTCTTGTGATTCCTGATATCAGATTTATGTCCATTATCCTTTGGTGTAGGGTTTGGCCTACCACATCCTTGCTGGATTGTGAAATGGAGTGTTCCACAATCTGTAGCGTATACCAGGGTCCGGCAGGCTTTCACTGCGTTGCTTTGCTTTTAATGCCTGGCAACTCCTGGCTATTAGCAGAGTTCAAAGCCACAGCAGAAGCTTGTGTGTAACTGCCAAGGCAGCCCAGTAATAACTCACTGAAGCGTTGTCTTCTTACGAGCTATTTTATTTACAAAAACAATAAATCTTCTCCCGGAGTGCTCAGTTCCATGACTGCTCCGGTCGGTGAAAACGAAACCAAAAAGTACAGCACACACAGACAAAGACAAAAGCCCGTATGTGAACTGCCCACACAGTGACCAGTGTGTCACAGCAGAGCACTTAACTCTTCAGGCTCTGATACTCTCCACAATCCTTTGGTCACCACATGAGCTTAATGGCAGACCCTCCAAGTATGCCTATTTTCCAGGGACAGTCCTAGATTTACAGAAGCCATTGTGGGTTTCTGATTTGATCCTGGATGTCCCATTTTTCCTTAGGATGTCCCTATTTTCATGAGATAAATGTTGAGGGAATGAGGTTGTGTGGGCCCCTAAGCCCAGGCAGATAAATAAGTATACAACCTTTAGAAGACATCTAAAAGCAGCTCTGTATAGGGAAGTGTGTGTTGTGTGTGTGTGTGTGTGTGGTGTGTGTGTGTTGTGTGTGTTTAATGTTTATTAATGTTTTTATATGTGTTGGAAACGCCCAGAGTGGCTAGGGCAACCCAGTCAAATGGGCAGGATTTAAATAATAAAATTATTATCATTATTATTGAAGTAAGACGATCTCTCTTTTCAGTTGAGAAATGTTGGAGGGTATGTAATGGCTGAGTTAAGATAGACCGATGATAGAAGATACTGTAATAGTGTTTCAAGTGTGTACATGGACTCACATGTGTGTAGCTAGCACTCGTGAATATTCATAAATACACTGTTGAGATGTTTAGGCTATTTTGCTGGAGTTATGGTGTGTGCTAGTTAGGGATGTGTGCTAACCCTTAGCCTTATGCCCACAAGAAGCTCTCACAGAAAGAAATGAAGAAAGTTTGATTTTTTAATATGAAATAGAAGTGACATAATATAAAAAATGCTGTTTCGGGGCAGCAAAGTTGCGATCTAAACAGGTAGCAAATTTTACCATACATACACATCTTGATTAAATGGTAAAAGATTCCCTATTTGAGCCATCCACCTGAATTGAAGAGAAAGAGGGAGGCAGGGACACATTTATTCGACCTGCCCCAGAACCAGTGGCAACCCCCCAACCTAGCTAGGGAGACAGTTTGATGTAGTTTTTTGCACCTCCACTAACCAAATCAAGGGAGGAGAACTCTCCGGAGACAGACGGAATGGGAATATATCTGCCTACACACCTATGAGTGGCAACAGATGTAAGCTTTGAAACCCTGCATTTGCATTCTCAAAAGCTACCCTAAACCACTTTTTAATCCTCTACCCTGATAGAATTCTAAAGAAGCCACTGTGTTGATTGTTCCCATTATAAATATATTTTAAAAGATCTCTGGAATGTTTTCATAGCATGGGCAATTACCATGGACGTGGGGTTTGGTTTTTTTGTAGAACCACCCTACCTTTTTTTAATTCATGATAGCTTAACTAACACCCTTCCGTGGCTTTACAATATCCCCAAAACAATGGTAGAAATTGCTTGCATGGAGAGACAGAGAAAAAAGGTAAATGTAAAGAAAGCATCTAATACGCTTTTCTCTGCATTATGAAGCCATTTAGTTGGCAGGAAATAGGAAGGAACAGCAGTAATCGAAAACTCTCCACAGACCAGGAGCAAATGCTCTGTGAATTAATGCTAGAAGCCAATACATGGGCTATTTGTCTCCTTCTTAGGAAGAGGCTTACTGGAATAATTGAGGTTAAAATTGGTGTGTGCGTGCGTGTGCGTGCCAGTGTCCATGACCGTGTGTGTGTGTGTATTTATATATATATATATATATGCAAATGACCGAATGCTACAGCTGCCCATTAGCATTGGCTAAATCGCAAGATGTGAAATCCTGTGGGTGAGAATTGTTTTTCACGTTGGATCGAAATAGCTTGTCGACACTGACCACATCTTACAAATTCCAGGATTTGCTTACAGGATTATTTAAGCACGAAACCTCACATTGATCCAAAATGTTCATGCCGTTCATGTAGCAAAGCAGCTAACAATGCACGGGTAGCTAGGCACGGACTAATAATTTTAAATATCAATAAAGAATGGAGAGCTGGTTCCCATGTTTGATGTTCGGGGACAACAACTATCAATGAGCTTGTGCAGGGCTGGCCTGCCCATGAGGTAAAGCCATTTTGCTGTGGTGGTGGCTTCCAATGAATAATTTTTTTAAAATTAGTTTTTATTAAACTTTTACAAAAGACTTTAATTTTAAAAATAAAATAAAGGAGCAAAATGTTAACCATAAAGATGTGCTGTTTGACATTAAAGTTACCTACACCTTGATTAATTTTTGCTGTTTTATATTGATTTTATTTTATTTTTTTATTTTATTTTATTAGTATTACCTGGCAGGCAGGGGAGAGACTATGAAGAAATTTCCCCGCTTGACAGTCAAAGTAGATGGATTTGTTTCATTGCATTGCATTTTGGAAAATGATATAGAGCACCGGAGCAGGTTCTATTTATATATGTGTGTGAATGATATTCATTGACAGAATTAATTTGCCACAAGTGTCAAGTGCGAAAATTTATAAATGTTGCTGTAAATGTCAGAAGCTTGGGGAATGTTGACATTTGCGAATAATTCTTAAGAGTTTAGGAGGCCAGTGGGGGAAGTCAGAAATGGCCATTGACGGGAAGCCTTCCAGCTCATGAAGCTTGGGGGGGGATCTAAATTTCAGTTTTGCAAAGGATTTGGGCATAAATTAAGAACACAGAAGACCTCAAGAGATTGTCTTCACAAGACAATAGGAGACAGGCTGCTTCTGAATTACTCAGTAAAATTACATATTTCCAATTAACCTGGTAGAACTGATGATTTGTTCTACTTGGATCTACCTCAATTTATAGCTGTAATTTGGTGCTGTTGAAAGAGACCAGCAGGTCGAAACATGTCTGCAGCTGTGCTATTTTTGCACAAGCATTTTTGTGTGGTGGAAGCTGGGCACTGACAATTTCATCTGTATTCTCGTGTAGGTTGACAGATGTGTGTTTTATTACCAATGCACAATGGGAGTTGTGTTCGTCAATTCAGGAATGGCCTAGTTTTGAAAGACGAAATATCTTTCAACATTATAGTTCATATATTTGATATTAATGGATGGTCTTTATACGATGTGTGGTGATCTTGAATAAGTCCATTTCGTGTAATTTTGTATCTAACTCTCGAGTATATTACCGGGAAAGGAAGACATTCCCCATGGCAACAGGTATGCCGGCTGAATAAAGCTCCTATTTTACTGTTGTTGTTACTCAGATAAATTCTAACATCATTCCAAAGCCTGGTGTGAGTGTATTCACAGGTCATAGAACTGTAGAATTGGAAGGGACCATGAGGGTCATGTAGTCCATCCCCTTGCAATGCAAGAATCTTTGGCCCAATGTGGGACTTGAACCCACGACCCTGAGATTAAGAGTCTGATGCTCTGCCAACTGAGCTATGTGCCCACCTGAGTAAATCAGCCATCCATTTCAAGTAAACCATTACTAGGTGTTACTATTTTTAAATAGTTTATAAAAAATGATTTATAAAACAATCCTACATACAGTGGTACCTCGGTTTACGAACTTAATCCGTTCCGGAAGTCCGTTCTTAAACCGAAACCGTTCTTAAGCCGAGGCGCGCTTTCCCTAATGAGGCCTCCCACCGCTAGTGCCCTTCCACCATTCGGATTCTGTTCTTAGACCAAGGTAAAATTCTCAAACCAAGACACTATCTCCGGTTTTGCGGAGTTTGTAAACCAAATCCTTCTTAAATCGGACTGTTCGAAACCGAGGTACAACTGTACTAAGGTATGAAAAATTCTAGCAATTGGATATATATATATGTATATATATATATATATATATATATATATATATATATATGTATATATATAACATACATACACACACCACACACACACACACACACACACACACACAATTGTTAGAATTTTTCATGCATATGCATATGCTTCTCTTGCTGTTAGTAGAAGAGCCTTTCAATAATATTTATTGCATATGTCTCAGTGAAAATGATGGTTATGGTTTTTAGCAATTGAGGTGAGCATTTCGTAAGCATTTTGTGGCTTCCATATACATACTGTAGCTAGAAGGGACTCCTCACATTTGCTCTCAGAAATTGAGCTGTGTCTGTACACTACTCAGATATCTAGCCAGCCACCATGAAGCCTTTTAAAGGTTGGGTCAATTTTTCTGTTATGATGCAATAAAGAATGAGGGCTGTTTTAAAGAAAAACACTTTGGGAGCATTCCTATGCACACAAAAAATGGTGTAAAGCAAGTTCAATATAAATTAAGCCAGAGTAAAGGATACCAGACCTGTTCAGGAGTGGGCTTTTGCTGTCTGAGGTGGCCTAAGTCTGGCAGAGGGACCGTAAGCCTTGACAATAGTGTCTGAGTTGCACAAACCTTTTTTGCCAGCTGAATTTATGCTTGGATGCCTGGTCACATGATGAAGTTGAATGAGTTTAGGATTCAGCCTAAGTCTTCCCTCTCTGGTCCTATGGAAGAGTTAGGCTGCCATTTCACTGTCTGAGCTGAGGGTAAGGTAGTTTTAAACAGCATAGCCTGCCTACACCAGAAACCTAAAAACAAATGGCACCATTTTTACAGAAGCACAGTTCATCCATCCATAAAACAGCGAGAACAACTTTAGTTTTAGATACAAACGTGTTATAGGAACGCAAAGCATCGTTGCCTGCTTTGGGTTGTTTGCTTTATCCTTAATCCAGGGTTACAGCACTCATTTTTGCAAGTAAAAATGTATGGATGTTGAAGACTTGCTACCCTACTGTGCAGCAGATGGGAACATAAAATCTTATTGAATAAAAATACATCACTATGCATATTTTATGTGTTGATTTCTTGGCACTCATTGCTAATAGTAATAAGAGATGAGAAATGCAAGCTTTTGCCACTTGCCTACATGAGTCCATTGATGTGTATCATAGAATAGTAGAATTTCAGATTGGGAAGGGATACCAAGAGTCATCTAGTCCAACCCCTGCTATGCAGGAATTTGTTCCAGCATCCTCTTTCCAGGTAGGCCAGGGCTGGATCTAGACACATCAAAAGAACGTTTCAGGAAAACATGTTGTAAAGCTCGTAATGGGAAATCATGTTGCTGAAGGATAGAACTCTACAACGCCAACCGGTGTCACAAACTAATGTAGCTGAGTCCCAGGTGGCTCTGGGACATTTCTAAGGCACTCCAATGTCTGATCCCAGCAGCTGGGATTCAAGGGCATACTGGACCTGCCCAAAGCTGGCAATGGGTGGCCCAAGAGTCCCCCAATAATGCTACATGTTGTTGTTCAGTCGTTCAGTTGTGTCCGACTCTTCGTGACCCCATGGACCAGAGCACGCCAGGCACCCCTATCCTCCACTGCCTCCCGCAGTTTGGCCAAACTCATGCCAGTCGCTTCAAGAACACTGTCCAACCATCTAATCCTCTGTCGTCCCCTTCTCCTTGTGCCCTCCATCTTTCCCAATATCAGGGTCTTTTCCAGGGAGTCTTCTCTTCTCATGAGGTGGCCAAAGTACATACAAAACTCCAAAAACATTTTGCTAAAAACTCTCCTGCCTGGACTAACAGCCAATCAATCAGAAAACACACCACTCCAGAACAAGAAAACTCCCGGCAGTATGGAGTAGGCAAAAAGAAGAGTCATTGAGCCAATCTGGGTCTCTCCCAAAATTCCTACTCAGCTCCCCCAACAGGTGAATAATAATAATAATAATAATAATAATAATAATTTATTTATACCCCACTCATCTGGCTGGGTTTCCCCAGCCACTCTGGGTGGCTTCCAACAAAATATTAAAATACAGTTGCAAAGCTTATAGTGCCTAGGGAGGGTTGGTACAAAAATTGGATCAAAATGAGGCACCCTGTAATAAACTACAGCTAACTTCCACACAGGATTGGCCTATTAGGACCTGTCATTGCCCACTCCTCTCCTGAGTAATAGTACTGAGTCTTCTTTTTTCAGTGAGACCAGGGTGTGGCAAAGTTGCCCCCATTGAGCTGGGAGTGGCATTCCTAGATATAATGTCACTGTACAGTATGAGTGGGACAGAACCAAAGGAATCCTATCAAGGATTCTAATCATCCATGCAAAATACTTTGAACTCACGGCTATGTTCTCATAAAACTCTTCCTACTCCTCCTGCCTAAGATATTAATAAAAAAGGAGGAAGGTTGGTCTAAAATTTATGGGACCACAAGGGAGTGTCTGTTGTGAGTGAATAATAAGAACTTTACTACGGATAGCAAGATGTAATAAAAATATAAGATCTTGAATTCATTAAGACCCATGTAGTTAAAATTACTCAACAAGGTTAAGATTTCACGAGGGAAAGTAAGGTGAGTATGAAACCATGCCCATAAGTAAACTGAGGGAAGAAAACAAAATCAATGATGATTTTAAAATGGATGAGCTGCTCAACTGCTTTGTGAAATCAATATTTAACAAGAACAAAAAAAGGAAAGAAAAGGGGTATGTAGAATTACAAAGTAATAAAGACCTTGTCAATATTGATGTTGATGAAAAGCTGGTAAGGGGATACAGTGGCTGTAAAAACAATGCTATACAAATCACCACAGCCTGGATATGATCTGTGACACGAAAATGAATTGTATCTTGTATGTTGCCCAACTGTTAGTGGTAGATTGCAAAATGCCACCATCCATATCTTGGGCTAGAACCATAAATTACTGGAGGAAAAATCAGCGTGGATGGTTCTCTTTGTTGCATGCAGTGATTAAAATGATAATTGCCATCTCCATTCTAAATTGAGAATATAACTTGTTTGCATTAGACAAGCTATTCAGATCATGGGCTTAAGAGTGGCATTTCAATTTCCCTACTGATTTTAAGTAGATACGGCAGAATACAGGAAACTCCTTTATACCAAGTCAGATCATTTGTCCATCTAGCTCAATTTGTCCATCTAGATTCTGGGTTGCCTCATCCCTTGTGGGCTATTTTGACAGTTTTGCAGAGTTCATCTATCTGGCAATCACTATGTCATCAGGAGGACTATTTTTCCTTTTAAGCTACATTAGAAAGCAAGTCTAAGCCTAGCAAACGAGTGCTGGAAGTTACTGCCAATCAGCCGGTTGGTGCTGACTTCAATTCCACTTTCTGCACAGGACTTCTTTGTCATCCCAGATGCCATAGAACATTAAATAAAATATTAAGTATCCGTTTTATGCACATTGTAAGTGACATCAAGGATGACATCACCAAAATTCACTGGAATGAATGCCATATTTCAAAACCTATTATATGTAAGCCTTACATTCTGATATGTATGGAATCAGTCTTCAGTTGCCTAATCTCAATAAAGATCAATGAATTAGCATGTGTCAGCCCAAGTTAAGCATGCTTAAGTGCCATTGATTTTCAGTGGCTGAAATCAATTGTTAATTTTGGCTGGGTTGTTCCTAATATTTGTATTCCTTGGTACTTACTTTCTGTAATCTCATATATAGCAAAACTGAAATAAAGTTAAGATCTGATATCTTGGAGGGAAAGGATATAGAAATATATAACTTCTGGTTTTATATCTGCTCTGCCTTGAAGAGATTTTTGCCTGACTTGTTACTTGCAGTCTTTTATCTAGGGGTTGAACCTGGGACATTCTACACACAAATCTTGTTCTCTGTAACTTAGTTTCAGCAGGAATTGCTATTTTGGGAGAGAGAGAGAGAGAGAGAGAGAGAGGAGAGAGAGAGAGAGAGAGAGAGAGAGAGAGAGAAATATATATATATTTCAATAAATCAAAATAGGTTAGGTTGTGAGGAGTATATAAAATCCTCACAACCTAACAAAGGTAGGTATATTTGATACAAAGGGAAACAGATAAAAACTAAGATTTCCAAAGTAATAGTTTTTTTCAAGGTGTTTTATCTATATGAAAGAAATGCTAATCTTCTACTTCAGCTGATCTCACACTGTTGGTTTTTTTTAAAAAAAAAGACTTTGGTGGGCACATCTTAGTACCATTTTACATCTATAATTCAGGGTCAGGGGGCAGCCACCCATATATATGCATCTTTGCCCCTTAATAAGAGTTACAGCCAAGCTCTTTTCAGGTGTTCTCATCTTCTACATGAGTGGAATCATAGTTGAGAAACTGGAGATAGGTCCATTAGGTCTACTCTCTCACCCACAAAGAGGCAAATGTCTTCAGTAGGTAGCCTGCTTTACTCATGACCTTTCCAAGCACAATTTAAAACCTTGGAAGAATTAGAAAGGCACCCCGCTTTGGAGGTTGACCAGGATGGTGAAGGAGAGTGGAGACTTTTCTGCATTGTGAGAGAGTTCAGATCTGGACTTGAGCAATTACTCACATGTGTGAAACACCAACAATAAGTGCTTTTATTTTTTAAATTTATTTTTGCAGATCAATTTCCTCAAGGGTGAAACCACCAACTTCACAACAATAAAGCCCCGTAGCCAGATCTGCAGGCTTTGTTTAGCAGACCTGCTATTTATGAAGGTCGTAGGGGAGAAAAACTCTCACTCATACCATTTTCCAAGATTGTACCACAATTATGTGACAAACTCCTTGGACATGAGCCGTCTGGTAACTAAGCATATTAAGGCCACAAGATCTGATGGTGACCCCCAGCTTAAATGGCTATAAAAGAGAATTAGGCAAATTCGTGGAGTAAAAGGCTATATTAATGGCTATGAGCTCAGAATCAGAGACAAGCATACCATTGAATGTCAGTTGCTTGGGAACGAAAATGAGAGACAGCGATTTTGCAGCTTGTGGGCTTCCAAGAAACATCTAGCTTGCCACAGGATGTTAGACTAGTTCGGCTATTGGTCTGAACAAGCAGGGCACTTTTTATGGCCGTCTTTCAGAACACTAACCTGCCCGTCTCATTACAACCAACTCTCAAGTTTTTGAACAGAGCATATATTGCTCCATAATGAGTTCCTTACTATTTATTGTGACACATTGTCAGTGGAGTCAAAACAATGAATGCAAACTTTATACCTTCATCCCAAGTGGCTACACAGATGAGCACCTGACAACGTGAAAACATTATTATGATTTTTTGAAGGGCAAAGTAATTGAATGCTCATTAGTCATCTGCAGGGATATAACAATGTGAAGTGCTCAAGTAATTAATGTTATGACTTAACTTATAACACAAAGCCATGGTTCAAATTTATCGCCATTTTATTACCATATTAACACCTCCATATTGTTCCGAGTGATTATTTAAATTAATTCAGGGTCCTTTTCCAGCTAACTACTGTATGCGTATAATTTGTCCCATGAGTCCAGTAATAGTTGCTGTAATTCAAAAAAAGATACATGCCTTGGAGGGGGACAGAGTTCCCCTTCTTTGAAATGAAGACTTTGTCACTTTCTTCATTAAGTCTGGAAGATTTAAAATAAAAATTAAAATTAAAATATATTTTAGTATAATGTATTAAACATAAGTCTTCTTCCTTCAACTGGGGAGCATGAGTGCCATTAATGAATATGAGTCATGGAAATACACCCTTGTGTGTATTTGTTACGGCAAATGTCCAAAATCTGGTGAAGGAAATATTCACATATTAATATTGACATTTCAGAAATAATTTTGTGAATTTGTGGTGTTTACCATCTCTTCTTAGAAATATGTCAGTGAATGTGGACAATCACATTTCAGAGATTGTCAGCATTCATTGGGGTAACTCATATTTTGTTTGGTGGGGGACTGTACACTCATATTTTTGCTGTGGGTTGTCATTATTTGTATGTTAACTTTCATGTTCACCAGACCTCACTATATACTGCCTTTGTAGATCTAAAAGCAACCTTTGACACAGTCCCTAGAACTAGACTTTGGGACAGACTTCAGGGTACCACCATAGACAGAAGGCTCCTGTTTTTAATCCAGGCACTTCACTCAAATACGGCTCTTAGAGTTAGGTGTAGGCGCCTTGGACACCCAATGGACCCCATTAAAACCTTTAAGGGAATCAGTCAAGGGTGCCTTTTGGCCCCCCTACCAATTAATTTTTATTTCAATAACTTAGTAACCGCTTTCAATAACCCAGAATTCCACTCCCCAAAGCTAGCAAATCGGCATATTTTGGTTTTGCTTTACGCTGGTGATGTGGTAATTCCATCGGGCTCAAAAGAGCATTAAGAAAGCTTGCAGCCTACTGTGAAACGGAATGTCTTAATATAAACTACCAAAAGACCAAGATTCTTGCTTTCGGGGGGAAACCAAAGCTTAGGAGCTGGGAACTCCAAAGCCATAAACTGGAACAAGTCTCAAACTATAAGTATTTAGGAATAGTGGTCCAGGCCTCAGGATCCAATAAACTACACTAAAATTCCATCAGGAGCTCTGGGGGGGAAAACAGCAAATTGTATCCTTTTTTAGGGCTTTTTGTCCTCACAGCCCTAAAATTATACAAGGCCAAAATGTTGGCACAGCTCCTTTATGGATCCTTTCTGGGCCCGCCATCCTCTGCTTTCTCCCCCCTCAAGAGAGTGCAATCCAAACTCCTTAGAGCCCTCCTACAAGTCCCCAAATGTGTATCAAATGCATGGATCAGACTTGAAACGGGGATGGTGAGAGTGGAGGCTCACATCAGCCTAACATCAATCTGTAAATGGCTGTCACTGAAACTGCTCCCTCGTGGTATAGCTCCACTGATCCTTTGCGACCAGTTCCAGTCAGGCTGGCAGACAGCAGTCCTGAACACTCTTCAGAAATTGGGTTTTGCCCCTCAAGCTTGGGCCAAGCAAAAGCTATGGTTAGGCAAAGAATTATAGACGCCGAGAGACAACAGGACTGCTTGAGGTGTTGAGGTGCCCCGACTACAAAATTGTAGAAATCGAGAGAGAGATAGCTGCACCGGCAGCATATCTCTTTTTTCTTGTATCCAAAAAATACAAAAATGGCTTTTACACTTTCCAGAAGCTCGGCTCTGCCCTTGCTGGTCTTGGAAGGATCCTTTTAAAAAGTCGCATATGACCAGAGAATTTGCGCCTGTCCATTGGGGAATATAGAAAACCCCGAACACATGTTTTTTTAGATGTCCCTTTTACGATGAGGCACATAGAGAATTATTGACCCCCGCTGGTGAGGCTTGCTGACCTCCCAGTAAAGCAAAAAAATTGATCTTATCCTGTTAGGCAAAGATCATAAGATGACCTGGATGGTCGCCAGATCCTGCACCAGATCCTGTGCACAGATCTGTAGGCGCAGACCATCCCCCGTTTCAATCTAGTTTGTTAAGAAAATTCCCAAACTCGGATCCACGGGCGACTCTGGTTCATTTCTCTATGGTAGTCTTTAAGATAAAATTTTTATGTGTTTATATGCCTACCGCATTTTAAAACTTAAAATCCATTGCCGTATATTGTTTTAAATGTTTGCTTTGCTTTTGGGATTGTAGTTCCATTTGTGTTTCACAAGCTGGTCTTTGACCGTAATAAATTTCATGTTCATGTCCATGTTCACCAATCTGGGGCATTCACTACAATACACATATTTCAGAAAAGCTATAGAACAGGGTGGCCCAACTTTTCATACTAAGTGGGCAGCAAGAATACAACACAGAACTCACAGGCCACACACTGCCTTGCTGTGCAGGTAGTGGGGAGCAAGGCCAATGTTTGGCACACACCTGTGCTCAGCCCTCCCATTGCTCTCCCAAAACTATGGAGTGCCTCACCTTGAGTCCTCCCACCTCCTTCCCAAAGCGGAGAAGGCACTAACTAGGCATTGAACCACTTTGCTGCAGAAGATTCATATGAGCTGAACGATTTCTGAAAGCTTTCTTGTATCCCCAGATTGTCTGCTGGGGAGAAATACACTAACACTGACCCAAGGAGTGTCACAACGCCCTGAATCGTCTTTCTTACAAGTTTCACAATAACTATTGGGTGAAGAAATGGCACTCCTTCCACCACCCAAAGCATCTTTGTTGCTTATGTCCTTGTGCAGAAAGCACCACCTGCTTCTGATTTAATCTAACAGTATATTTTAACCTTTTTTTTTTTAACTGCAGTCTTGGGCACCTCTGTGATCAATTTGTTTTAAAGTTTGGATTGCTATCTTAATTAAAATATTATCCATCTGGCTTCCAGGGGCAGGTTAATTGCTTCTGCAGCACTTCGAAGCAGGCAGGTTAACAGCTCCTTGAACCACTGAGATGAATGCTGCAGCACGCAAGAGATCAAAGAGCACACAAGCGGCATGAGTTTTGGATTTTATGGATGCTGTCTATGCTTATTTGGAACGTGGGTTAGTGGAACTTCTGAGTACACAGGATTGGGTTTTAAGAAATACCCCTTCTCTCACCCCAGGCTCACTTTTTCTGATCCATGAAGACAAACTGTCCCCTCCTTTTCAAGGAATTGTATGAATCAGGAGACCCTAGGTCATCAATGACTACTGGCATAGAAGAAGAAAGGGAGCATACCAGTGCTTCAAATATGTGGTTAGTGTGAGCTGAATGATGATGGGAATGCCTGAACTGGACCCCTATAAACAGAATAAGACAAGCTGTATCTCAAAGCAATCTGCAAAATATAAGGAAAAGTAAATCTGAAATCTTGACTTCTAGGAAATGGACCGCCTAGAACAGGCATAGGCAACCTTCGGCTCTCCAGATGTTTTGGCCTACAACTCCCATGATCCCTAGCTAACAAGACCAGTGGTCAGGGATGATGGGAATTGTAGTCCGAAACATCTGGAGAGCCGAAGGTTGCTGACCCCTGGCCTAGAACAATGCACAAGAATGGTTAGTATTATCTGTTTATCTTTCATTTAAGTGCTGGTTATTATTATTTCTTGATTATTATTTATTCAATCAATCAATCAACACCTCTATTGGCATATATAAAACAAAAACAAAAACATACAAACTACCTGTATATATAATAACTCTACAACATACAAGACAAAAAAGGAGAGAAGAAGAAAAATAAGGAATCCTCACCAGTCATTGTTAGATAGGCCAGATGTACTGGCTTTAATTTAATAGATCCTATTCAAATAATGAGCCATAACTCTAGTGAGTTCAGGGGAGTCATCCGACAGCAGAAGATGGGCCGCGAGTTGTTTGTTGGGGAGGGCCCTGAGCCACATAAAGCATATCGATGGGCCAAAATAAAAAATGTTAGAGAGAGGGCAATCCAGTATCATGTGGTCCATAGAGTCCGACACTTTCTGACCACAAGGGCAGAGTCTGTTCTGGTAGGGGGTGCCTTTGAGCTTTCCGTATAGCACGGAAGACGGAAAGGCATTTAAGCGGGCCAGCATAAATACTCTACGATATAATGGTGTAACCAAATCATAGAAGTAGTTAGGCATCAGTCCATGATGCGGCGGCAGCCCCAGAAAGGCAGGAGAGCATACTGAGGGCTGAGAAGGGTGGAGTTTTTGGAATTCATTATCTAGCAACCTCTGCTTAAAAAGTGCAAAAATACGTGATTCCTCAAATGACAAGAGGCAATCCACTGAAAAGCCTAGTTGCCTAAGTTTAAAGATAATATCAGAGAACCAAATAAAGTTATGTTTATCTTTTAGTAGACAGGATAGTAAGCTTTCTGGTTCTGTGTTAAAATGGATTTTCAAAAGTGATAATCCAACCTCTTGTTTCAAGAAGGTGCTGGCCCAATTCTGCACAGATAGCCAAATATGGAACACATTTTGGAACTCCTAGAATTTGCCCAAAGAAGGATGCTTGGACTCCCTCAACTTTGTTATTAAAGTTGGTTATCCATAGGGGGATCCCATATAGGAACTGGGAGGCAGATTTTTGCTTTATAGGCACTAATTGCTGCAGGCACAAATTGGTTACTGCCAAGGAAATAAAAACTTTTGATTTGTGCAACTGAGCATTTAGCTAAATTAATTGTTCTGTTGCGATGGTTCACCCATTTTAAATTATAATAAAAAGTGACTCCTGAGTATTTGTAACATTTTACTTGTTTGGTTTTTTGGGTTCCAATTATTTATTTAATTTATACCTGTAGGTCCCACATTTTGCCGTCTTTAGGAGCCGATGAAGCAAAGGAAACAATATGAAGTTGGAAAAAGAGAGAGATAGTCCCACCTACTTGTAGCAATGGTTTTCAAACTTTCTGCCTTCTTGCATCTTTTCCACATTGACTAAACGTCTAAGGAGTTTCAGCGGATTCTAGGCATAGCTGTCAACTTTTCCCTTTTCTTGCGAGGAATCCTATTCGGAATAAGGGAATTTCCCTTTTTTTAAAAAAGGAAAAAGTTGACAGCTATGATTCTAGGTAGGGCACACATATTCACTTCACCTCACCTACTACCTTGCATTCACAGAATGCGTTGTGGAACACATGCTTCTGCAGGTGCACTTCGTAGGTTGTCTCATGGACATTGTACTGTGGTCTTGAATACAATTCACCTCCCAGATTCTCTCCACCAAGGAGCTGTACACAACTATGTTAATAAATCATTTTGTTTCAACAAAGTTAGCTCTTTAACAGGATTCGCAGATAACATACACGAGAAAAATGTGATAGATGACAAGGTAACTACTCCAGAAGCTTATTGGATGCTCCTCGGGGGAAATATCAGTAATATGAGATAAGCTACCTTGGAACTGAAACACAAGATTTGAGAACCACTGTTCTATTGTTTTTAATTGTCCTATTCATATAACTTACATTGGGAAATGTGCCATAGACTCACCTATTGGCTGTACCCTCCAAAAACTGTCAACAAAAGCTATGCATGTACAGCTTTATGCATATGCAAATCTAACATGAGCACAAGTTGAATACATGTAGTCTCTTTCATCCTGTGAACATCTGAATTGGATGCAGGACCAGTGGGACCAATCCCATCATCTGCCCTGTCCATATATTTATTCTGTCATATGTTATTCCATTAGGCTCCCAGCTGCGTAGGGAAGAGAAGCCAGCTCCATCAAGCTTCTCCCTCCAGCAACTGCCACCTCAAACCAGCCATACCATCAAGGTGCAACAGAGAAAGGGTGCAGGGCAACTCTATCAGGTCAGCCAAGATCAGCAAGTTTTGGTTTCTTAGTTTTGTTTCCATTTCAGTATGTTACAGGAACTTTATAACCAAGTGTCTGAATCTGAATCCCCCTCCCCAGTCTTTCTGCTCAATCCCCTCTCCTATTATGACTCCCTTTTTAATTTGCAAGTCTGATGGCAGAGTCTGCTTTACTATTGATTTTTAGAAGGCAATTTGGAAGTCTTCTTTTCCAGTTGAAGGCTAGGATAAAAATGCTTTAAATAAATAAGGGATTTTCCTGAATAGTGCTGCAGTTAGTTAATATGAAAGAAGACCATATTGAGCACCAAGATGTTCCCAATTTCAACCTGCACAGATGGGAACAGTAATAGCCTTAAAATCTCACATGCAATATACTGCCTCAAGTAGACATTACTATTGGATGTCATGGTGTCCTTCAGCACTCCGGATAAAATAGGAATGACACAAAGTTATTCACTGAATGCTTGCATTTTATATGCCACTCTATAAGTAGTACTATTATAATAATTTATCAGAGCTGCTATAAGAGCAACTATAAATTCACAATGAATTACACAGGATATTTTCTACTCGCTGTAAGGCAGATGGCAGTGCAGATCTGGAAGGCAGGGGTGATGATTACCGGCCTAAGTAGCTCATGAGTCATAAAGTTAACCTTTCTCTCGAAAAACTATCTTGACTCCATTAATGTTATGATTTCTCATTTGATGAATAACTTAAAGAGTTACAGACCTTGCTTACTTCTCTGACTCATTTGTCCCAAGTGCATTGGTGGGAAACCTTAGGCTTACGTAAACAACCAAAGAAGACTAACTCCGAGTGCATGCACTATAACTTTTGAAGCAGCAAATTAATCAGCCATTCAAAAAAGTAGACAGTGCAAGGATGTACAGTTCCTTCACTTGGGATCTGGCAAATACTTGCTTAGCCAAAAGAGGTTTCAGCTGAATCCCATTCTTTGCCTTTACATCCTGCTGCAGACTGAACCGGCAGAGTTACCAGGGGCTACAAGAATCGAGATAAGCATTGGCTGGCTTCAAAGTCTTCCCCACATTGTGACTTATGCATCACACCACACAAACACAGACACACACCATGATTTGTGACATATTGCCAGGTCAAAAATTATGAAATCGATATCACAATATGGACTTCAAACCAGTTTGGGATGATATATCAATATATCACCCAGCCCTATTCTCCAACCTGGCTTAGCTAAAGATATGCTGCTCTCAGTTGCTCATCCCAGCTACTGTTAGCTGAAGCTGGTTGAACTGAGCAGCAGCTGCCCACTGTTGAGTGGAGGTTGGATCTGGTGTAATTTTATGCTAGTTTAGCTCATTCTGGCTTGCTGTAAACCAGCCTCTTATGCATAGGATTGCTCCCTAAAAGGCCTGGCAGAGGGAGAGAGTATTTGTCAGTTAATTTGCTGCCCCAGATTTGCTGCCAGGTGAGCCTCTCTGTGAAAAGCGTTCTACATACCTGTACATGGAAACCACCACTGAAAAGGCTTTCTCTATCATAACCACCTACCCCACCACACTTGGTGAGGACACTCAAAGTGCCTCCAAAAATACATCAGGGTATAAAGGTTTACTGTGCTCTTGAGAGCCAGTTTGGTGTAGTGGTTAGGAGCGGCAGACTCGTAATCTGGGGAACCGGGTTCGTGTCTGCACTCCTCCACATGCAGCTGCTGGGTGACCTTGGGCTAGTCACACTTCTCTGAAGTCTCTCAGCCCCACTCACCTCACAGAGTGTTTGTTGTGGGGGGAGGAAGGGAAAGGAGAATGTTAGCCGCTTTGAGACTCCTTCGGGTAGTGAAAAGCGGGATATCAAATCCAAACTCTTCTTCTTCTTCTTCTTGTCCTAGTTTACCAGGATTTGGGCCATGGGAGAAGTGATGGGGCAGCCACAGTTACAGAAACTTGCTACTCAGTTGTTTCACCCCAGCCTGTACTTCCAAACCCTCTAAAGATACGGGACTTCACTGTGAATTTTAACAAACAGCCTTAAGTTACCCCCCCAAAAAAATAATGCTTATATTGCTGCTTGGCAGAAGTAAGGTTCAGTATGAGAACTGTTTTACTTCTAGAAAAGAAAAGAAAAGAAAAGAAAAGAAAAGAAAAGAAAAGAAAAGAAAAGAAAAGAAAAGAAAAGAAAGATTGATGAGCTTGGCCTCAATTTCCCCATGAAAATTCACAAGGTTTACAGTAGGTCATTGCATTTTCTGTGCAGAGTTAGTGATAGCAAAGAAGTGGTATCTTTGTAAAAGGTTTTGATATCAAGCTATATCTGTCAGCAGTTAAGGCTTGAGTGTATTGATTCATCTGGAAGAGACAGAATGCCTGTGTACATTTCTTTGATGGTGAATTAAGTTATAACCATGTTGTTTCTGCACAGAAGGAGAAGAAAGGGACAGAGAAAGAGCATAAGCCAATATGAATCGTGGAGTTTGGAAGTCTTATAGAGCAGGGAGGGGGAGGAAGAAGAGGTTGAAGTGCACTAGCCGAAAATGTGCGGCAAAGTGATACTTAGCGTTCTGCTTCAGTGAGCAGTGTGCTTATTTCAGTTAGAAAATCTGTCTAGATAAAAGAAAAATTTCATAAAAGGGCTCGCTTTTCTTCCTGCCCTCCTTTTACATCTCGTACAACGTGTAGCACTGACCTTTGCAGAACCAGATGTATTGAGCAGCAATTTGGGTGTCTTACGTTTTTAGAACCTGTCCTTCATAGGTCTCAGGACTTCCAAGTTTCGGCAGACTTTTCAAATCAGCAGCGAGGCTTCTAAAAATGTATCTCTAGCTGATTGAGGATCTGATAGATACACAGATTATGCTGTATATGGATGAGGGACCAATTCTATTGAATTTATATTTAATGGCAAATTATCCCAATTTGCACTAACTGAAACAATAAACGAACTGCAACACAGCCACTCTTCCAAGGTCACACTTCTCTGAAATTTTGTTGTATGGTACTCTGGGCAAGTACTGCACCAAAAAGAAATGCATGTACTAGGATAAAGCCTGCCCAAAATGCATATTAGTGAAAATTACAACATACAGAAATGCAATATATTAGGGGAAATACAAATATTAGGGAAATACGTTTTGCAAACGTTGGTATATTAGTTAAAATTGCTTACAAAAATTGCATTAAAATGCTGATAAATTTTAACGAGGACTTTAAATATAACGTACATACATACATACATACATACAGTCGTACCTCGGAAGTTGAACAGAATCCGTTCCAGAATTCTGAAACTTTCGGAAACCAAGGGACAGCTTCCAATTGGTTTCTGATTGTGCAGGCATGCTGGAAACTGCCCCGGACATTCGGCTTCCAAAAAAAGTTCGAAAACCGGAACACTCACTTCTGGTTTTCAATTGTTTGGGTGCTAGACCTTTCGACTCCCAAGGTGTTTGGGAGCCGAGGTACGATATCACAAACCAATGTAGAGGACTGAATTTAAGATTGTTAAAAATAGAAACAGAGAAACAAAAAATGACAGATTCACTCATCTATTTAGATTGTTTTTCCGTGACTAAAAAGCCCCATCTGACAGGGAGGAATTTATATCATATTTTAGGTGATAGCACCAATCATCTATTTGTAAAGCTGGAAAAACGCAATTCAGACCCCCCTTTTCCCTGTTCTGCTCCCAAACATGTGATTGTTGTTCTTTCTGGTTATCTGAATAGGGACTTTTAAGACCTGGGAACCAATTGCAGAGCAGCTAGCTACTATAAAATCATATAACTGGATTACGGCCAGAGTGTTCTTCAGAATTAGGACCTAAAGATACATTACAACAAATGTAATGCTGGAATATCTGAATTCGACATTTTCTAATGTCACTCGTTTTCAATAATATTATCAGGAATGGCACCATGAAATTGTTTTAAAGTGCAGTGGCAATATAAGGTAGATGGATATAGTAACAACAAATGAAGGCACAACCCATGGTTGCATTTGCTCCATGACTTGCAGAGATGAAGAAACTTGGAGACAGCTCATAATGAAACCCCTGCTTCTTCTTATTCATAAACAGTAAATCAGTTATTATTCATCTGAGCAAATAGCAAAGCATTTTCGATTCACATCCCCTGGAAAATGTTCTATGGATAAACTATAACTGTTGCAGATTTGTTCTCCTTAGCCATGTCTGTAAGATGGTTACATTTCATGGTTATAATCCATCAAATGCACCATATCTATGATGCATTTATTTAAATACACACAGGTGAAACTCGAAAAATTAGACTATCGTGGAAAAGTCCATTTTTGTAAGCAATTGTTTTCATGAGCTACTGGAGTTGAATATATGAGATAGACTCATGACATGCAAAGCGAGATATGTCAAGCCTTTGCTTGTTATAATTGTGATGATTATGGCGTGCAGCTGATGAAAACCCCAAAGTTGAAATTGTTAATTTGGGGTTCTCAGCAGCTGTATGCCATAATCATCACAATTATAACAAATAAAGGCTTGACATATCTCGCTTTGCATGTCATGAGTCTATCACATATATTAGTTTCACCTTTTAAGTTGAATTACTGAAAGAAATGAACCTTTCCATGATGTTCTAATTTTTTGAGTTTCACCTGTATACTCCGGAAAGCAATATTTAACATTTAAACAAATAGGTTCTGTTTAAATAGATGGAAATAGATCTGAACCATCTTACACCAAGGCAGGAGCAGCTTACCTAGTGGACTGGTGCCACACTGTTGCCCTCCCAACACTGGGGGTGTGGCAAGGCAGGGCAGCTGTGGGGTTAGGGTTGTGCAGTGGCAGAACTAAGCCAGAGTTTCTGTCATGTGCCACACAGTTCAGACCTCACTGCCACCCTTCCCCATGCATGCACCACCCTGGTAAACAGCAGCATGGTGTGGCAATAACACTGGCACATTTGTGCTTCGGCTTCAGGTAAAAAGGTAAAGGTAAAGGACCCCTGACAATTAAGTCCAGTTGTGAACGACTCTGGGGTTGTGGCGCTCATCTTGCTTTACTGGCCGAGGGAGCCAATGTTTGTCCACAGACAGTTTTTCTGGGTCATGTGGCCAGTATGGCTAAGCCACTTCTGTTGAAACCAGAGCAGCGCACGGAAACGCCGTTTACCTTCCTGCTGGAGTGGTACCTATTTATCTACTTGCACTTTTACACGCTTTTGAACTGTTAGTTTGGCAGGAGCTGGGACCGAGCAACGGGAGCAACGGGAATCAAGGGGATTCAAATCGCCATCCTTCCGATCGGCAAGCCCTAGGTTCTGTGGTTTAGACCACAGCGCCAACCATGCTTCAGGTAGTCATCTCAAATATCTGAAAGACCATAATAGTGGAATGGATGAAGTGAATATTGTTTTTATATAGCAGAGAGATGAATCAGAAATTCTTTACTTTCTGAATCTTATTTTTCTATCTTTCTCTTTTAAATTGTTCTTTTTCTTTCTTTCTTTCTTTCTTTCTTTCTTTCTTTCTTTCTTTCTTTCTTTTTCCTTCTCTATTTATCCCCTCACCTTTCCATGTTTTTATTGTATCTATGTAAAAATTTTGGTTTGGTTAAAAAAAAAGGGGGAAATAGATCAAGTTTTGTGTTTTTCTCTATAAACCTTAATAAAATTCATTTTTTTTAAAAAAAAAAAAAATCATTGTAATTAGGGATGGCAAGGAATGTAGGAGGGATCTTCTTCCAATGAATGGTGGACTCTGCCAGCTGTCATACTTCTTGGTGTCTTGCCCACCCTGCCTTGTCACACAGCTTTTAAAAGGCAAAGGAATGTGAAATGACCCTGACAGTGAAAAACAGCCACCAGTATAATTCAATAAGCCCTGTGTGGTACAACAAAATCATGCATGAACTTAGGGTAAGCTCCAGTGTGGCATCACTAGGATTTCAGATGGACCCTAGCACCAAACAGAGAGGGAACACTACACTTTTACAATAGCACTAGGGCCCTTATGTAGCTTATAGGATCATGTTGCAAAGTAATTTCCCCCTCAAATTTTCTTGCCATTGAAGTTGAAATATCTAAAATTAAACCAAATTATGTAGGAGCCAATGCAGCTAATCTTTCCTTTCGGCTGCAATACATTAGGAATGATTTCTTCTTCTTCTTCTTCTTAAAAACAATGTTTGATTCATTCCGGTGACATCTACAGAAACACTCATTTATTTAATTGTGCTATAATTCTAGCTTCTTGAAATCGCATGAGTAAGAGTGTTCAGAATATAATTGGCTTGAAACTATAGAAATGTACTGTATTTTCAAAAAAGATTTTATGGACCTATCTAACTAAAAAAAGAGAAAGGAATGAAGACAATTTGATCAGAAATGAACAACTAAACATATTGTGTTTCTAAGTATAAATCTTTATGCATGGAACTACATCCATAACACACATGCTGTGTTAAAAATATAATAGATATACATATACTCAAATCTCCAAATGAGCAACGGACACCAACAGAGAGGCAGATGTACACACAATTTCAAATTACAAACTACAGGACCAGAACCAGGCACTTTTGGAAGAAAGTGATTTTCTAGATGCGTTTCAATTGGGGTTTTGGCACAGAAACTGCTTTGGTTGCCCTGTGTGATGACTGTTGCTGGGACAAAGACAGGGTAAATGTGTCCTCCTTAATTCTCCTTGTCCTCTCAGTGCATTTTGTAACATTGACCAATGTATCCTTCTGCAGCAGCTGTCTGAGTTGAGTGTAGGCAGCAGTGCTTTGCAGAGGTTCTGATCCTACTTTGAATTTTGTTTCCAGAGGGTGATGCTTGGGGAGCACTTTCCAGCCCTGTGGAGCCTTCAATGTGAGATTCTTCAGGGTCTGATTTTATCCCCCACACTGTTCAAGATCTACATGAAAACACTGGAGACTTCAAGTATCTGATGAAGTGTGCATGCTCATGAAAGCTCATACCAAGAACAAACTTAGTTGGTCTCTAAGTTGCTACTGGGAGGATTTTTTTTATTTATTTTTCATTCTTCAGTATAAAACACCATCTATTTTTTTTTATTTAAAAAAACATATTAAGTTATGAGGAATATTTGTGGAAGAATGGATCCTATTTTCCCAGTTCTGTTTCCTGCTCCATGGTGTCGGGATTAAATTACTTTCCTATATTAGCCATAAAGCAGAAATGAGCTTTCTTGACCCCAGATTTTCAGATATCACTCGGTGACATCTCAAATGCAATGATTCTCAACAAACATGTCATTTTGCACATTGGGCTGTCAATCAAGTGTTGAATAATCAAATTATGAGAAAGCAAGTGGTGTTTGTGAACCAGGCTTAACAATGCAAGGATTCCCCCCATTTCTCTCCTTCACTCTACCCTGAATATTTTTCCACTGCTGACGTTATTTTTATCTGCATTGTTTTGACCTCTCCCAATATCCTAATTTAGTTTATTTTATACAGTGTCAGCTTAACTAGGAGAATTTCTAAAATTAATTCTGTAGCATGTGCAGAATGCTGCAGCTTTCAGCTGTTCCACTTCATTTT
Organism: Lacerta agilis; assembly: GCF_009819535.1. Classification (NCBI taxonomy): domain Eukaryota; kingdom Metazoa; phylum Chordata; class Lepidosauria; order Squamata; family Lacertidae; genus Lacerta; species Lacerta agilis. The sequence goes on along the minus strand of NC_046315.1, from coordinate 86,801,295 downwards.
CATCTCTCTCTCCCCCTCCACCCTGTATATTGCCATTGTGAATGGGTGCACAATATGCACTGATAAAACAATGTTGTTGTAATTATGATACATGTGATTGCATCAAAACAATTTCTGTTTGATGTTGTGCACACATGTGCTCCGGCAGAGTGGTTAAACACCATATGCAAAGATGCTGTTGTGTGTATATTCATATCATAAACGTTTTGGGATGTTTTTCCTTTATTTTATTTTTTTGCAATGATTTATTTGGCAACATGGAGTGGTAATGAAGGCACAGAGGAGCTGAAGGGGCTCAAAGCTGCAACAAACGACACCCAACACCTCTGTTGTGCTCTTTATAAATTAAAAAAACAACATTTTTTTAATGTGACAACTGAAAAATTCTAATGCATCAGATGAGAATTGGGGATGTATCCTTATCCAGTCTCAGATATCAATTCTATGTATACTTATGAAGGAGAAAATCATATTGAACTCAGTGGAAGTTTCTTCCAAGTGAGCATTTCTTCCAAGTTTCATGTGAAATAGAGGATAAAGTACTGTCCATTGACCGATCTATTTTTATGTCCTTTGGTTAACATTTTAAAAGGAATTTGGTGATGCACCATTTCTAAGTACAGAAAAAGCTTTCTCCTTTCTACCCCCCCCCCCAAAAAAATATGCAGGTTCCTTTTCCAAACGTTAATGGACCCATGCAAAAAAATGGAGAGCAACCCAGGCACGCTCCCTTCTCTGCAAAACCAGGTATTGTGTTCAAATTGACCTTTAATTGCACTGAAGTGCGAAGAATGAAGGACAATTTCATGGGTTCTTTAAACAGTGAAATTGTGTGGGTTTTTTGTTATTATTTTCAACCCAGGTTAAAAAAAAAAAAGTTTCTCTTTCTGTATATTTTTGAGCCCTGACCTCATCTTTAGTAGTCAGTGAAGTGAAAATAGCTATCAGTGAGTGAGAAAAAAGGAATACTGCACAGTGGAAGGTAAATTTAAATAGTCTGTAGCCTTCACGTTGCATCTCGAACAATTTCAAGCAATAGCAGGAATCTATCATATAAACCAATGTTATCCAAATACCCAAACAGAATGTGACATATCTTCGCAAAAGGTGAAGTTTTCCGTGTCGGATTTCATGACCCTTCATCTCAAAACATACAGAATGCCTTTGAACTGTCTGATATGGTTTGTAGTTCATTACTTTTTTGTTGTTGGTTTTAAGGGCATTTTCTTGTTATTGGAAGGAAATCTTAGAGCCCTACTGTGGCTGATTCCACACACACACACACACACAAACTTTTTATTGGCATTCTAAACAAATATATGTTATAACCTTTTCTGATTTAGGGAGCAATCCAAACCCAAGATTTGCTGGGATGAATGGAGTTTGGAGTGGCTGGTTCATCCCAGCTCAGCCAGAGATACTCCAGGATAAGTCTTCAGCCACGCTAAGTTCCCCAAAAGGGGCATTCTGCAGGAGTGCTGTGGGCATGGGATATGATAGGGTCAGATTTATTTCTCTTCCATGCGTCTCCCTTTCAGTTTGGTCATATGACCTAGCAACCCAACAGAATTCACCGGCAAAAATGGTGTTGTATGATAAATTCCTCCTGAACCGAGTTTGGAATAGGAATAAATTGTACTGGTATGATTTGTCTTGTCATAAATCACACTGGCTTCCAATAGTTTGGATTGGTTTCTTTTCCACTCTTGTGCAACATGCATAAGTCGGCTGTAAATTGTGTTCCGTCAAATTACCGGTATAATTCAGTCTAAAACTGCTGAGTGGTTTAGCCAATGCTGGACAGCTCCACACACATAACAGGAAAAAACTCATAGCGAGATCACCACAGTCTACTTCTGACTTTAGGGTTGCTGTTCATCTGGAATTTCCCAGACATAGCTAGTATTCAGCCCTCGTAAACAGCGTCCAGGCAGAAATCACTTAAATGTCTGGGGAAATCCAGACATTTTAAATTTCATTAAAAATAGCTCAACAACATTGGGCAAAACTGAAAAAAGCTCAACATATTTTGTGTCTGGATTTTCACTTTTTGAAATATGACAACCCTAAGATAGCTTTCTTCTTTAAGCTTCTGGTACCTGCTTTCCCCATGATGCTTAAAACTGGACCCATGGGAGTTGCTATCTGTACATATGCTAAGAAGAGAGATGGGAATCCACACCACGGAGCACATATTGCAAGGATGGGGAACCTTGGGCTCTCCAGGAGTTGTGAGACTCCTACTTCCAAGATCCCTCATCACTGGACATGCTGGCTGGGGCTGATGGGAGTTGCAGTCCAGCAACATTTATAAGGCCACATGTCCCTTCCCTTTAACATGAGGGATAATACTTGGGGGAAAGTAGAAAGACTATGGGGGATAATGGATGCTTCTAGTCAGAGACACTCAGAACCAGGCATTACGCTGGACAAAAAAAAAAAAAAAGTAAATCCTCATCTTGAATTTGCTCCCCACACCACCAACCTACCAGTCCATTAGCATCTCCTGGCATCCTTCAGCAGCTGCTGGTACCCCAGCATTCTGGAAAGGTATATTAGTGACACCTGCACTGGGTTTTTGTTTAATTTATAACCCAAGCCAGTCTCTTCAAGTAGTACTCAGTGATTGCATGTAGCCCAGGATTTAAGTTCCCTACTGCTGCCCTGGAGCAATGCTACTTTGGCAGACATGTGAAAAATCAAAATGTTCATAGGTGCCATCTTTGGAGCATGGGCACCCACAAATTTTAATTGAATGTGCTGCCCCCCCCCAAAGTTCTATGCAACGGTGTGCACACATTGTGTGGCGTGTCAACATCACAGGCACACACCACATTGACATGGCACAGACCTGGCCCCCCCTCTGTTGCAGGAGCAAGGCAATGTGCCTGAAAATGGAGGATAGCTAGGGGTGTGGAGAAGGACAGACACGAGAATCTGATTAAACTTAATATTTGTTGTTGTTGTTCAGTCGTTCAGTCGTGTCCGACTCTTTGTGACCCCATGGACCAGAGCACGCCAGGCACCCATGGAGTTTTCTTGACAGGGATACTGGAGTGGCTTGCCGGTTCCTCCTCTAGGTGGATCACAGTTAGTCTAAACTCTCCACTATGACCTCTCCATCTTGGGTGGCCCTGCATGGCATAGCTCATAGCTTCCCTGAGTTATTCAAGCCCCTTCACCATAACAAGGCAGTGATCCATAAAGGAGAAACTTAATATAAAAGTAGTTTACTCACAGACAGATCCCTGAAGGCAGGCTTAGGTTACATAATTCTATATCTACAAAAAAAAAAAGAACAGATAGAACAGATAGAAGCCACTTCCAGTAGTTCTAACCACATGGAATAAATATATCTATACAAAACAAAACAAAACAAAAAACCTTCCAGTAGCACCTTAGAGACCAACTAAGTTTGTTCTTGGTGTGAGCTTTCGTGTGCATGCACGCTTCTTCAGATACACTGAAATAGAAGTCACCAGACCCTTATATGTAGTGAGATGTAGTGAGAGAGTGAGGAGGGGTATTACTCAGAAGGGTGGTGGGAATGGGTGATTGGCTGATGGGTGTGGAAAACCTGTTGATGACTGTTAACGACTGCAATAAGTCCTAAAGGAAAAAGCAAGGGGTGAGATGGCTAAAGATAGCTTTGTCATGTATAATGAGATAAGGATCCAATGTCTTTGTTCCAGGTGACTGCCGCTGAGCAGTCACTTCTCTTAATACACAGGAGCACAAAATGGAGAACACTCAGAGCAGAAAATGGAGGTCGTGTGCTCCTTTACCAAGAACAGGCCACACCCATTTTGAGTCACATGCAGTGGAAGTCTGTCCCAGCTCAGGAGGAAACAGAAAGTTTTCTCCTGAGTGGTACAAAACATCCCCTAACATATCCACTGTAGGAATGTTGTACTTGACTGCTATAAGTTTTACATCCCACAATTTCTGCACCAGAGGATCGTCTTATCAGGAGACCCATTCCATACAACATATGAATCAGGCATTTAGTATGGTGTCTACCTGTCCTTTAGAATTCTTTCCCAATGTATATTAGACAGGTGCTGTCTATGTCATATTTCCTGCACTTACTGAGGACTTTATTCTTTCCACAAGGCTTTTAAGTGGAGATCTTTATCCATCTGCATTTTTAACCGCATTTATATATGGATTTTTTTAAAAAAGAAAAAATGTTTTATATATGGAACTATATTTTGTTGTTTTTGTTTTATAAATGTGTATTTCATTGTTGGGACATTATGGCTAAATGATAGATAAGAAGTCTAATAGAATCTAATCAATCAATCAATCAATCAATCAATAATACAGTCTGACACAATATACTAACCTTTGTATGTTATAATACAATTAAATATTACTCTTAGGGGAGAGTTTCTTTCCTGCAACTGCTTAATTGGGGACTAAGATGGATGCATTCCCCCCCCCCCTTAGGAAATGTTTCTCCTTGAAAAAAAACGTTTCTTATAAATCAAGGTAGGTACATTGAAAAACATCCAATAAAAGAAGGAAAAAACCCAACAAAACATCAATCCAGCTAACTATGTCACAGGTCAACCATGAAATATACACATAAATGAATTTCCCCATCTACATTTTATGTAATTTAGTCATCCATTCAAATTTAGAGCTCACCGCATTCAGTCTCCATGAAGATAAAAGTATATTTAAAAAGCAAATATAAAATGTCCGATCTAAAATTAAAAATACATTTAATTAGGTAGTCCTCCAGGTTCAGTTTCTGATTTAGATGTTGTTCTGCTGGTGCAGACAATTATCTTGAACTTTCCTATTGCCTGATTCAATCCAATTTATTTTCCACTGTGGGTGGTGATGGTAATTGGAGGTTTGATGTGCAAGGTATTGTGCGAGAGATGTGGAGAGGGGGAAAACTGAGTCTGGATGGTCATCAGTACACATATCTGAACGTAACACTGACTCTAATTGGGTTATATATTTTCATATTCATTTTGTCCATAACAAGAACAACTCATTGATAAGCATGCTGGTCCACAATCACAATGGCTATCCAGATGGGAGGGGGTAACAACTGGAAATGCAAATGAGCACTAATTATTCTTTTTTTAAAAGTATGGATATTTAAGAAACTCTGTGGACTTTTTATGGATACTCCAAAAGCAAGGGCAAGCACAATGGAAAATTCTATACAAGTGAACACTTCAGAACTTTGAAAATTAGACAGTCCTAATTTAGAGTCAGCAAAAGTAACAACAAAACCACTGCACATCGGCTGAAATAATAATGACAAAATTATTAATAATAATACCAAAGATACAGTAATGAAAAATCAAACAATGGAACCAAATACACTTATATACATGTAACGTATATGACCAAAATCAATACAAAAGAACCATTCAGCTTGAGATGTATTCAAACAGCTCAGTGCCAACATAAGTATTCAAAAGTTCACTAGGACAGAAAAACAAAGCTGTTGGTAGTGGGATGTAGTCATCTTGAATTCTTTCACAGAGGGGCACCTGAGAAGAAGGAAGACCTGCCTTCCGGATTACAACAGGTTTCGCAAAGGAAGCTTCATCAGTTCTTCAAGTATATATGATTAATCAAACATACAAAAGAATTCAAGATGACTACATCCCACTACTGACAGCTTTGTTTTTCTGTCCTAGTGAACTTTTGAATACTTATGTTGGCACTGAGCTGTTTGAATACATCTCAAGCTGAATGGTTCTTTTGTATTGATTTTGGTCATATACGTTACATGTATATAAGTGTATTTGGTTCCATTGTTTGATTTTTCATTACAGTATCTTTGGTATTATTATTATTATTAATTTTGTCATTATTATTTCAGCCGATGTGCAGTGGTTTTGTTGTTACTTTTGCTGTTTAGCACCACTGTGGTACTTCTCATTGTTTGTGTTCTAATTTAGAGTCAAACTACACATTACATGCAAACACGTGTATCTGTAGGTGGATGAGTACTTTAGAAAAGAATAGAATTGATTGTGTTGATTTGGGATGGGAATATGGTAGCTTTTCCCTGTTGTTAACAATAACCATCAGGTTATGGCTACATGGCGTTTTCCTACCTCATTTGTGTGGGAGTTTTCATAGTGCTGTTACCATGACATTTACTGTGTACTTAGCTCTTTGTTTCGGGTTCAGTGTCTTGCTGACTCTCTGGACTACTAAGCGTACGAATGTCCCAGTTCAGTTGTTACTTTGCCACAACATATACAGGTAATTCTGGAGTTCACATCCACAAGACATGGTGACTCAGTGAGCACTCAGGCCTGATTTCCTTAAGAATGGATAGGTTTGATCTTCTTGCAGTCCATGGGAATCTTAAGAGTCTCCTCCAGCACCATAATTCAAAAGCAACAATTCTTTGGTGATCAGCCTTCTTTATGGTCCAGCTCTCACTTCCGTACATTACTACTGGGAAAACTATAGCTTTAACTATACAGACCTTTGTCGGCAAGGTGATGTCTCTGCTTTTTAAGATGCTGTCTAGGTTTGTCATTGCTTTCCTCCCAAGAAGCAGGCGCCTTCTAATTTCGTGACTGCTGTCACCATCTGCAGTGATCCTTGGAACCCAAGAAAGTAAAATTTGTCACTGCCTCCATTTCTTCCCCTTCTATTTGCCAGGAGGTGATGGGACCAGTGGCCATGATCTTAGTTTTTTTGATGTTGAGCTTCAGACCATATTTTGCACTCTCCTCTTTCGCCCTCATTAAAAGGTTATTTAATTCCTCCTCACTTTCTGCCATCAAGGTTGTGTCATCAGCATATTTGAGGTAGCTGATATTTCTTCCGGCAATCTTAATTCTGATTTGGGATTCATCCAGTCCAGCCTTCCGCATGATGAATTCTGCATATACGGTAAGTTAAATAAGCAGGGAGACAATATACAGCCTTGTCGTACTCCTTTCCTCAACTTACAAAGCTTTAAATGGGGATTAGACCAATTCATGGAGCGTAGTCATGATTGCTATAAAGTCATACTGCTTTTAGGTTCTGAAACGGTATATGACTGAATGCCCGTTGCTGGATTGCAACAGTGGAGGGGGGGAGTTTACCCTTCCCAAAAGCATTAGGTGGGCAACTGTGAGAACAGATTGTTGGACAAGAGAGGCCTTCCTGATCCAACCTGGCCCTTTTTATGTTCTTAGTTGTCCTTGTTTCTTATTTGACCAGGATTCGTCAATCAGTGAACACTTATTTTCCCCTGCATTTGATGGTATGTTCTAACAAAATCCACTTGATTGCCCTAATTTCTCTCATTGTTGTTTTCCCATACATTTGTGGCAATTTAGAAGTTGCAAATTGATAGAGGTCCCTACTTTTTCTTTGTATTGCAGGTTTATGCATGACTGCATGTATCCCAACTTATCGAAATTTGTTCAAAATTAGCTTTTTGAATGAATACATAAAATATGACTAGTATTACTAAAAAAAAAAAAGTATTGATTTCTTGCATTGCATCCTTCCATGCCACAGAGCTGTCTTGGAAACCCGCTGAGAAATTTGTTGAAATCCAATCTCTGCTTTTAAAAGCCTCCAAGAAGCATATTTGGAAGCTACATAATAGATATCCCTTTCAAGAAGACTCACAATCTTTGAAGAGGAAAAATTGAATGATGTATTATTACTATTCCTATAAGTTCCATTCAGAAGATAGTTTTGATCTGTCTAGTACTTTATATTTCCAGTAAGACGGGCTGAATATATCATAGTTCTGAAGACTCCATGATCAGAAAAAGTAGGTTACTTATATTGAGGATATGCTTGGAATGATATAAAGCCTCAGTTATGTGTCGCCAATGATAGCCAAGTATTACAAATCATAATTTACCACAGCAGAGCCTTCCAATAAAATTCTAAGCTGAGACAGGATTTGTCAATGAGAATTAAGTCTCCAGTTATTAATGATTTAAGTAAAATATAAAACTCAGGGCTGACTGCTTCCTGCCCCCATCCCTTCCAAAAGAGCTTAACGTGAGTCTGTAAGTGATTACACAATTGAAGGCTGTTGACAGAAGGATGTGGAAAATTCATTAAGGATACAAAATAACTAAAAGGGAAGGGGACATCCAATGAGGGTATACCTGGACTACAATCTTTTTTTTAAAAAAAATAAATACCTGGACTACAATCTTGTACTCTTCACACATAAGCAATAGGATGCTGAGATGCTCAGATGCAGTATAAGCATTACACAAGCATGTTTTCTGCCAGCTTTTTCGCATAGATTTCCTTCCTTATCCATGTCCACACATCAACCTCTATTTGAAGTTCTGATGTCAAGTAAATACATTTTTCTCTCCTTCAGATATTTGCAGATGACTAAATTTGAAAACCAATTTCTCTGCTGCTGGATTATTTGTTTAAAGGTTTTGTGGTTTCCAAAGTTCTTTTCCAATTGCCTGCATTGCAGTGTAATGTCATTCTCTAGGGACGCAGGTGGCACTGTGGTCTAAACCACAGAGCCTCTTGGGCTTGCCGATCAGAAGGTTGGCGATCCGAATCCCCACGGCGGGGTGAGCTCCTGTTGCTCTGTCCCAGCTCCTGCCAACCTTGCAGTTCAAAAGCATACCAGTACAAGTAGATAAATAGGTACCGCTGTGGTGGGAAGGTAAACGGCATTTCCGTGCGCTCTGGTTTCTGTCACGGTGTTCCGTTGCGCCAGAAGCTGTTTAGTCATGCTGGCCACATGACCCGGAAAGCTGTCTCTGGACAAACGCCGGCTCCCTCGGCCTGAAAGTGAGATGAGCGCCACAACCCCATAGTCACCTTTTACTGGACTTAAGCATCCAAGGGTCCTTTACCTTTACCTTTTTAATGTCATTCACCACCCCGGAAAACTTCAGGCAGATGGATGCATTCTGAATGCTCAACATAGCCTTCTGGGATACAATTCAGTGAAATCAAATAACAAAAGCTTATTGATATTGTCATCTTGTGAGGTGCCACCAGATAAAGCTCTCATCTTGTAAGGAGATGTCTGAAGGCCATATCTCACCTCTCAAGAATAGTCTCATTCCTGCGTTCATTTCTTATAAAACATATTTTAGCAAGGTCTGACAGTAGATGCCTTGTCTCACTAAGAACATTAAGTTTTTATGAATTTCAACACAGAACCACATACAGATGAACACACCGGATTAGGAGCAAGATCTGGATCTCAGGATTTGCCCACCATCTCCATTACATATCGATGCTGCCTCCTCCTAAACACAACTCTTCACCTCTGTTGCTACCTCCAGTTTTCTGTTCTCAGCCATGTAAATGAATTGCTCTGCATGAAAAGGAAGGCTGGCTTCAGGTATGGATGGGGGTACGAGGTGGGCAAGCTGCCTTTGTGCACCTTCCCGGCAACACCACTTTTTACTAGTTGGTGACAGATTGACCACCTGCACATAATGATGGTGTATGCAGTACACTAAGCAGACCTCCCTGCCCACATCAGTGGTGTGGCTGGTGCAATTGAGATGGCAGCACCAATGATTAATTACCGGTACAAGGCAGGCATGCTGTGAGTAGCAGGGGCTGCTGGGAGGGGAGAGCACCACTTCCAGACTGCGCATCTGTACTTTCCGAAGCATGCCAGTCTTATATTTGACATGCACAAATTAGGAGTGTGCCTGGCATAATTCAGAAGGCAGTGCCATGAGTTCAAGCATGCAAGGATGCCAAATGCTGTGGCACTGAGCAGGATGAGTAAAATGGTGGTTTTGTGTCTTGCCCAAAGCCATGATCCAAAGAAATGGGGCGGCAACAGCTCTATATGTCTCTTGGTTTGGACACAGCAGTTGCCAACTGCCAAGAGAAAAGCCACAGCTCGGCTTGGAAATGGTTGCTTGCCTCTTCACCCATGGAGATTAATACATTGAAAAGGCTGCATTTCCCCATTAAGTTCTTCCATGAAGATGCAGGTTGCTAATTTCTATTGCAGCTCATAACCCATTTTCATCACTTTTATATAGGATGGCTGTTATTGAGATTTGGAAGGACAATGGAGAATTTTATTTTAGGGAACCAACTAATCACTGTGAAACATTGCCTGCACAGCTTAGAAAACTCATGAATAAAGATTATTTAATTGAGCGTTCACCAATGGTTTATATATTTTGTTTAATGTAGCTCTATGGTAAAATGCCTGATATAATAACCAATGTAAGGAATAAGTTATACATTTATATTACAGCACAGCACACACATGCCTGGGGGCACAAATCTCCCCACCCCAGTTTGTAATGCAAACACAGAATTTGACATAAACCTTTTAACTACAGTACAAAAACATTAAAAAAAATATTGGACACCTGGGAAGTGTTATGAGACATTTCAAACACATGTCCTAACTCAAGACCTTTAAAAGTATTAAACTTGTGGTGGTTTTCTTCTCTTCAGACAGCATTCTATATTTATAGGTGGCAATTTGAAGTAATTAATTAATCATTAAAACCATTGCAGTGGTGACCAGGGGATGCATATTAACACATTACTCAGGATATTAAATTATAGTTGTATTCTTTACAATGGACACATTTATTAGTACAAAATGTTCCCCAAGAGTACCATCCGATAAATATTTCTTTTTTGCCAATCTTCCATGTTTGACTGAGTCCTCCCCCCCCCCCCCAAAGTAGCTTATAGAATTACATGGTGAAATGACTCAAACCTAGAAGCTTCAATGAAATATGTTTATAAAATCCCATGACATGATCTGCCAAAATGAACAGCTTAGGCTCAGCTAATGCCCCTTCCGCCCATAAGAAGAAGGGGGGGTTGCAGGCAGGTAACACGAGCCCTGCATGTGCTCAGGGGATGGGGTCATCCCCTGGCACTAATTGGCTGAGCCCTGGGTGCGGTGCCTGGGCGACCGGCCAACTGGCGCGGTGGCTTTGGGCGTGCCTGCTGCATTTAAGCAGGATGCTCCCTGGGCTCGGCCTCTTGCTTTCCTGCTCCCTTCGTAGGTTGGAAAGGTGGGGGGGGGAGGACTGGCCATCACCTCCCCCCAAAAGGCTGAAGGGTACTTCGATAAAGGAGTTCGGTGGGGCGTGGCCACTGTCCGGAGCCGTGGAAGGTGAGGGCCCCAGGCCGGTGATCGCAGGGTGAGTCCCTAGCTGATGTGCAGCAGCAGGGGCTCACCCATCTGTGGTTAACCCTTCCCGGACTGCCAGCACGACGTACTGGAGTCAGATATAGTCGGCTGATCCAATGCCTAAGCCAATACCGCTCAACATCCGTGAACCAATAAAGTTGTGGCCATTTATTCCCACTTAAACCTTACTTATGGTGTCCAGTGTCTTATTTCTCTGGGGGAGGGATCGGGTCCTTGACATGCAACTGTTTTCTGTTTCAGCTGGGCTCAGGTCACATTACATCTCCAACCCCAGCTATGTCAAAAATCTATTAAGCATCTATTAACAAGACTTTTTTTTTACAGAGTGATCCTACACATCTCCACACAAATGTTAAGTTCCATAAAGTTCAATGGGATGGCCTTGTTCTCATGTGTGGCATCAGTGGCCAGAACCATCAGCTACAAGAGAGTTGGAATGACTCTTTCTAGCATTCTCAGGGCTCATCCACACTTAGAATAATAGAATTGTTGAGTTGGAAAGGACCACAAAGTTCATCTAGTACAATCCCCTGCAATTCTAAACATTTTGATAAAATGACCTGACCATGACAAGAGTGTCAAAGACCTCCAAATCACTATCTTCCTGGCCAGGTAAGAATACTGAATCAAATGAATGAATGAATGAATGAATGAAATTTGGTTTAATTTGTTGTATTAAGACTAAAGCAACCACACTGAATTATTCTGGAAAATGCATTGCTTGGGGTGGGGAGCCAACTCTATTTTTGTTCTCTCTCTCCTACTGGATTAGGAGAAACTATTTACTGTTTCTCTCTCATATCTTGAAAAGATTGTGTTTCTGCAAGGTCATTTTTAAGCAGCATAATTAAAATACAAATTGGTTTTCAGCTACTGATCAGCACAGTGGCATACACCTAAGAAAACAGCGCTAGCAGCTATGCTTCTTTTTAGCCGGTGCAGTAAAATTAGGAACAATTATAAGGGGGAAAGAAAGGTTTTCGCATTGCGTAAAGCAAAGGAAGCTAGAGGAAAGCTTGATGAAACCTTTCAGAGTGAGTGGAAATCATTTTTTGTTTTTTTTTGTTTTTGCTTCCAAAAGACACATAGGAAAACCCAAGGTCAGCTCCCCATTCTAAATTAAAGGTTACTTGCAATGTTTAATGCTGAAAAGAAACACGCGGTTAATTGGTTTAACAATAAACCCTTTGCAAGTAAAGCACAATAAGGCAATGCATTTTTTTCTGCTATGTATAGCCTGTGAGGAATAGCAGTCCAAGACTTTAGAAATCTTTCGGAAAGATCATTCCTAATGTGGTCCACTTGCTTGTTTATGGATGTGGTTTATACTCGATTCTGGCCAAACTAAGCCTCCTAAAGAAAATGCCTCCTTGCATAGGCGATAAAATTGATCCCTGAGGAACTCAGCAGGGGTGAAAAAAGCACTCTCTAAGCATCACCATCTGGGAACGACCATCCAAGTAGGACCAGAAGCACCACAAAATAGTGACACTTACTCCCAACTCAGAAAGCCACTCTAGAATGATTCCATGGTTGATGGTATTGAAAACTACTGAGAGGTAAAACAAAAAAAAACAAAAAACAAAAAAAAACTACTGAGAGGTCAGAAGAATTAACAAGGACATATTTTCCCCGTCACTGTCCTCAACAAAGGTCACCATTCAGGGTAACCAAGGCAGTTTCTGTGCCAAAACTAGGCCTAAACTGAAATGGATCTAGAAAATCAGTTTCCTCCGAGAGCACCCGGATCTGGTCCAGGACCACCTGCTCAGGAACCTTGCCCAAGAAGGGAAGATTGACAAATGGTCAGTATTTACCTAGGTAATTACTTAGATAGATAATTACTTAGATAGCATAAGTGGTTGCTCTGAACAATCTAAGCACCTTGTCTGCATGCTCAGGCCTTACTAATTGAAACTCATCAAATACAACAGGACGAAACTAAGCTCTGGACACCCTTTGAGATTCATCTGCTGTAACAGCAAAGTCAAGATCCCTGTGGAAGCAAGCAATTTTATCCTCAAAATGCTTGCAGACAAGTGACAGCGAGCTACTGTCGGTTCTGCCACCTCCTTTGGGCCAGACAGTAACAGGCCCCACACTACCTGGAAAAGCTCTGCTGGACAGCACAACGACGACCATATACTTAAAGTTCTATGATACCAATTTAAGGATACTGGAAGTGTTAGTTTGTTAAAAGATGCTGAGAGTTGTAAGGAGACCCCCTATTCCCCCCACAGTATTACAATTCCTGAAGAGTGATTTAACAATCAGTCCTTCTCCACAGGGGAGTCTTAGCACCTTTACAGCCGCAATAATTATTTGGGGGAAAGTGATGATTGTTTAAAGCAGTATCATAGCATTTTAAAGGTGTGGTATGAAAGTGCCCTCATCCCTGAGGCTTTGCTGGTTGGATGAGGGAAAATAAGGTTAAACTTGAACCTTGGTGAAATTGAGACATTGTGGGTGAGCGGTCCTCATGTCTGAGAAATTGGTCAATTACCTACTCTAGAAGGGGCTGCATTCCCCCTTGCAGGTTCACAGTTTGGGCGTGCTTTAGGGTTCAGCTTTGTCACTGAAGGCCTATGTTGCCTCAGTGACCAGAAGTACATTTTACCAGCTGCAAATGACAGCTACAACCATTCCTGGACTGTGTCCGAGCACTGGTATTGTTGTTGTTGTTGTTGTTATTGTTATTGTTAGTACCCTGCCCATCTGACTGGGTTGCCCCAGCCACTCCAATTACTATTACCTTAAAATAATAATAAAATAACCTATAGTTTATATTGGCATATTGCCTTTGGTCTCCCCAAACCAGAGAACAATGAGAACAGGAGAGGAGAAGATGCTGTGAATAAACATTTAACTGGACAGATGTCCGTGCACAGGCTGCTGCGTGCAAATCATTGAAGGATAACTGCATTGCTGGATGCAGTCTAATGTTTTTCAGAGAGCAGGCTTTCATACACCCAGATATGTGCTGAGAAACCTCCTTCGTGCACCGTTTTAACACTGCAGTTTTGCTGAGGGATGTATGATAAAATAACAATATCACCTTTCCGTGATGGGAACCATTTATACTCAGAATGAGGTCTTTTAAATGGATTAAAATCACTGACCAAAGCAAAATGTGAAGTACTCTCTAAAGCTAGATTTCAACTTTGATGGCAAATTTGTGAACAATATTGGATTGTGCTGTGCACTTGATGATGGTGTTGGGAAAACAAACAGAATCAGGAAGTATAGCCTGAAGGGGACAAGAATATTTGCCAGCCAAGGCAATAAGTTTTCCCAAGAGAATCAAGTATTTAACTCTTCTCAGGTGTTTTTAACCTTAAGCAAAATGCCACTGTGACTCAGAGTCAGCTCACTACTGCAAAATTCATATTTGAAACTAAGCAGGAAAGCAAAGTGGTTGTATTTCTTCAGAAGACCACTGAAGAGCTACACTTCAGCTGGAAACGTTTGCTACATCTTTTGGAGCTGTTTCAAAGTGTATTGAATAGTGTGTTAAATTAAGTGTTGCAATATTAAAAATAAAAGGCATCCATTTCATGCAATTTAAGCCACATTTCTAAAATTTGGCTATCAATAAGAACCAACTCTTAACATAAACTGGTCTAGAGATGGAGTAAGAAAACCATTCAATCCACATTTTGAAGCAACCCTACCCAATTCACCAGTCCCAAACATATATGCAGATTGGAACCTAGTTTTCAATCAGATTATACACTTCTCCAACTATTGCAATGCAGTGTTAATTCTAAAGAGGTTCCCCATCTCTCCTCTAAACAGATGTATTTCAGATTAATTTCAAATACATCAAGTACTTGAATCGGGCGTTAGAGATCTCAAATATTGTAAATGAGTCATTCCAATATATCAGTTGAGTAGTTGACAACAGGTGTTTAGTTGCTGGCATTTTAACTTACTGGAATTTCTACAGACAAGGTAAATAGGTGGTAGGGATATCAGGAAGCATTTTGATGCAAGTGATGTCATGCAGATGGTGTGAAAAACTTGGATGCATGAGCAGTACTGATCTCACGATAAATACATGTCTGGAAGCACTTCTAAGCTGAACTCTGAATTGCTCACTTAGACAAGGCCCAATGGGATTTGGATCTCATCTCATCTCCTCTCCCCCTCCCTCCCCTCTCTCTCCCCCCCATTCCTCATCCTATACTATAAACGCCACTCCCTTTAATATATTTTTTTTAAAAAAAAGGTTTTCCAGGTGGTATTGCTCAAGAAACTTGTCCAAATCTCCCTTGGGTGCATGCTACTATTTGCATGGGTCTTTGGACCCAATTCCAAGCCATAAAGTTCAGGAAAAGCTCTTAGGTTAATACTGTTAATTGTGTTCTATTATTTTATGCTATGTTCATTCAGGACATCTTGAAACCAAACAGTGAAACTGAAACTGACTTCCGTTAAGCAGCCCATTTGTCCATGCTGAAACTCCAAGGCCTATTTACAAAAGAAGGCAGTGAGACTTTTTCTGTTAAGTGAAGTGTTCTCTTAAGTGGAAGTTGTAATTAAAGCTATTCTCCCAATTATTGTACACTGTCATAAATGACTTCTAGTGGATTCTGTAAAACATAATTGACTTAACAGCAAAATAAATAAAACAAAGAACTGCAAATATGTGTTTCATGGTACTTTTACCAATTTAAATTAACTGCATTCTGCTAAATAAATGAAAATGTAATTAATTGTTCCATTCACCCACCACTGCAAAATACTTCTGTTCAGTGCAACAAGGGAATAGCACTCAAATTGTACCTTCTTTTTTTTAAAAAAAGCCAACTCTCTTTTTGGTTTGCGTGTTACTAAAAGGACAGGTCAGCAATGCAGCACCTCTTGGTGTGTATGCGCCCACAGAGACCTCCCCCAGCTCCCACAAAGTCCCACCCCCTGGCAAAATTAGTCCTGAAAGCCCTCTGTTTTAGCATGGTGTATGCATGGTGCAAGTATGCAGGAACATATATTGTATGTAGGGACACGGGTGGCGCTGTGGTCTAAACCACTGAGCCTCTTGGGTTTGCCAATCAGAAGGTGAGCACCACAACCCCAGAGTCGTCTGCGACTGCACTTAAATGTCAGGGGTCCTTTACCTTTTTTATGCATGGTCAGGGCTGCCTTAATCATATCTGGCGCCGTGGTGCACATATCCCTCTGGCGTCCCCCCTTTCCCAGAGTTGTCGATCTTTTTTAGGCCTGGAGGAGGCGGGCAATGGCTGGAGGATGGCTCCTCCAGCAGGGAAGAGGTGGAGGCTGGATGCGGTGCCTCCCAGCTCAGTGGCCACAGCCGGCAGTACACCGAGCGAGCAGGCCTGTGCTCGTTCGGTGTTCCCCGGACTCTCACCTGGCGCCCTCCAGAACTTGGCGCCCCGCACCACTAGCCTCTATGGCTAAGATGGACCTGTGCATGGTGATGGTTGCGGAGTATGTCTGTGGTGTCCACAATAGTTTCTCTAGTTTGCAAATAGGCCCACAAACCCCCAAAGTATGGAGACCCTTACTTTAAACTGTCAGTGCAGGATCATCATGCAATGCTATGAATAGGCCTGATCCAATTCTTCTGACGAAACAAAGCTGAAATGCCTTCTCCCCCTGCCCTTGGAAAGCATTGTTTGATTTGACAACCTAGAGCATCTGTTAGTATTTCAAAGGAAACTATTAGTTTCCTTTGTTTATTCTACTCATTCTAAAAAAAAACATACATTGGGAAGTTTAAGGTGTCCCCAGTGCATGTTTACTCAAAAGAAAGTCCCACTGAGTTCAGTGGGGCTTCTTCCCAGCAAACTGTGTTTAGTGATGCAGCCTGAATTTCAGTCTGCCTTCTTGTCTTTCATTCACAGTTTGTAACCCTTTAAAAATATATATATCAAGGGATCTTAACACTACAACACTACAAGAGTAGGTTTTATTTCAAATGGATATGCATTGTGAGCTAATGTGCCATCATTCTTATTCTTATTCTTTTCGAAGCTTTACTAGCTGAGCTTAAACATAGCAAGAAACTCTTGTAAATAATGCTTGTAAAGTTGTACAGTACAGTCGTACCTTGGTTTTCAAACACCTTAGCTCTTGAACGTTTTGGCTCCCGAACCCTGCAAACCCAGAAGTGACTCTTCCAGTTTGCGAAGCCAAATGTCTGACGGGGCTTCCGCAGCTTCTGATTGGCTGCAGGAGCTTCCTGCAGCCAATCAGAAGCCGCACTTTGGTTTCCGAATGTTTAGGAAGTCGAATGGACTTCTGGAACGGATTCCGTTCGACTTCCAAGGTACGACTGTATTGATTTTCTGGCGAGATTCCTCTTCAGTTATATGGGTTGTGGGTGTGGTCTTGTTTGTTTGCTTAACCAAAGCTCAGTGATTTCCCTCTACACTGGTCAAAGAAATGCTATTAGATTATATGTGAGAAATTAATATAATATAATATAATATAATATAATATAATATAATATAATATAATCATATCCCACTCATTTAGGTGATTAACTGTTAAATCTTATAAGTGTGAATTGGCTTGTAGGGGGACAGAGCATAGTGTGTGGGGTCTGCCGGGGCAATGGCCCCAGACACATTTTTTTTTGGGGGGGGGCACTGCTGATGCCACCCTGCCAGACCTCCATCGTTTTGCAAAGCTGGGTTTTGATTTGAATGATTCACTAGGCAAATCTGATCCCAGCATTGCAAAGTAGCTCAGGGCTGGCAGGACAGCATGAGAAGGATGTAATAGCCATGTGTGCTTCTATCCCAGCCTTGCAAAGTGACAGTGATTGAAAGGCACATGGCTGTTGTATCCTCACACTGCCCTGCCAGCCCCAAGCCAATTTTTGCAAGGCTGAGACCACAAAACGGCTTGGGGCTGGTGTTGCTCTGGTGACGAGAATCCCTCACCCATCCACCCAGTGTGGCAATAGTATTGGTTAGAAATAAGTTACCTTTTGCACCATTTGCCACAAGTTGGGCATAGTGAGTCCATGGCCAAATAGATCCTTAAATCAATTATTTCCACCGCTTTGTATCTCATGCTAAAAAGACACACCAGCTTCATTCAGCCAGAGGA
This sequence comes from Lacerta agilis, assembly GCF_009819535.1. Classification (NCBI taxonomy): domain Eukaryota; kingdom Metazoa; phylum Chordata; class Lepidosauria; order Squamata; family Lacertidae; genus Lacerta; species Lacerta agilis. The sequence goes on along the minus strand of NC_046315.1, from coordinate 86,783,090 downwards.
AAAGAAACCTACACCAGATTTACAGCAGAGGACATTTGCAATCCACATAACTACAGGAGGGAGAAGGAAGTAACAAACAAATGGACCATTTCACTCCTGGCCATGTGGGGAAGTGAACAAAATTGCAGTTACCAATTCAAAGCACTGTATCAGCCAACAACAGCAAAGGGGAAGGATGCACGCAGCAGACTGGACTCTCAGTTAATTTCAATAGAAAAAAGGTGTTGGTTTTGCATAAAGTTAGCATTTATTGAGGAACTCTAGAGCCACAATCTTTTTGTTCAATATTACATTGAGAACACACATTTTCTTTACTCATTACATTTGTATCATTTCAGGACTCCTGAGGTGTTTCTTTCTTTCTTCTTCTTCTTCAACAGATTGAAAATGGCTGGTTTGCAATTTTGTCCTAAACTACTGGAATGACATTTTAAAGTCTAGCCGGCATTTGAGTATAATTTGTGCAATGATCTCCCCCCCCTTTCATAAACAAAAACAGCGTTAAGTCTGAAAGCTCCATTATGCAGAGGTTTCTCATTGTTTCTCACAGCACTGAACATTTAAATGTGTGCAGTATGCACCTTTCCAATATAGTTTCATTCTACTTTCATAAGGCTGCGTGGAACCAGGCATGTTTTACACTTCTTTGATTTTTGCTCTTGAAATATACTCGGAGTCAAGTGTGAATTTCATGCTCTTTATTCAGGTCATAGTCATGAGGAATGCAGTTCCCCCAAAACGTTTGCTTTATATACACTATTTACACAATGGGCCCCACGTGATTGGCTAATTCCGGGATACTCCTGTATGCCAATCGGAGTGCGGATTCACTTCCACCTGGAGCTGGATTGGGTGGCTCCTGCAGACCAACCAGACTGCTGCAATCTCAATCCTATTGTTCTGGGACCAATCAGACTGCTGCAATCTCAATCCTATTGTTCTAGGACCAATCAGACTGCTGCATTTTGGATCCTATTCAACTCAGTACATAACAGCTCTACATTCTGTAAGGTGGCAGTCAATTCAAAACTGCAAAGAATTGGTCCCTCTAACCTTTGATGTTAACTTTCTGGGGGATGCAAAATGCAGCCACAGGAGTTCTGTTCTAGATCAGTCCCACAATGGGGGCAGAGAGTTAAAGCCATCTCTCTCTCTCTCTCTCTCTCTCTCTCTCTCTCTCTCTCTCTCTCTCTGTGTGTGTGTGTGTCCCAATACAGATTGGGGCCCTGTGAACTCCCCATCCCTAAATGTAAGACAAGCGAGATAACTAATGTCATGTGTAGCTAGGGAAGATGCCCTCAAGGACACAAATAAAATTGTAAATGGGCTCATAGGCTTCCATCCTTCTCTGGGCTAAAAGAAGAATCGTTAGTGTGAAAGCATCTCTGCATGGTTTCTCTATCCATGAAAACACATCAATATAGTTGCCATTTTGAGAAATCTAAGGATAAAGGCTAAATCACATTGTTATAAGGAAAGGACATGTCTGCGCCTACTACCACCCTATGGTAACACACTGAAACCAACATTGTATTTAAAATAAGAAAGTGTAGCTTAAATTGTCAATCTTCAGTTATAATTTGCCCCTACTTTTTTGTATCCCACCAATTAATCAAGTAAAATCAACCAGTTAAAGTGATTAAACCTTGCAGTCTACATATGTGTTATATGTAGACAAGAAGATCATCTCTCAATATGAAATCAGGAGAGGAGGTTCAGATAACAGATTGGTTACTTGGAAGAGTGATATGCTGGATGTGGGCCACTGCACTGAAGCTGAAATTTGATCTAACTGAGGTGTTATGTGTTCCATGTTCTCAGTCTGAGAGGCAAGGAGATGCCTTGTTGTGGACAGGGGTTCAGTCCCCTGAAAGGAGCAGGTCCATAGCTTTGGAGCTATTTCTGGATCCAGCATTGTCACTGGAGGTTCAGTGGCCTCAGTGCCTAGAAGCAGCTATCTCCAGTCACAGCAAGACAGTGGATATGTGGTTTTAAGAATCCAGTGTTTCCTTTGACATATAAAACTACCAGGGATGGCCGCACATTAAAAGCGGTCCAATTTGGATTAGCTATTTAGGTGATTAATTTTATTTCCCTTAAGCATGGAAGAGGAACCTATGTCTCTTTAGCTCTTGCTTGACGCCAACTCCCATCATCCCAGCCAGCAAACCTAATGTCAGGGATGATGGACGTTTCTAATTTAACAATGTCTGGTCGGGACCTTCTCTTCTTTCCATCTCTGGGCCAGAGACCAGAGAAGAATGGCAAATTAAGTTGATGGATTATGGCAAAATGGCAAAAATGACCAGGAGAACCAGAAATCAGGAAGACTAAAATTTTAATAAAGAATGGGGGGAATTTATAATTTATCTTAAAAATCATTGCAAACAGTTAAAATTGTTAGTAGGATTAGAATAACACTTGTAGTTTAATAGTGAATTTTGGATATATTGGAGATGTAAAAGGTTTGGATTATTATAAAAGATGAAGGAGGAACTGGTTAACAATAGGACCCACAAAGGGGAGGAGGGAAGTCCAGGAGATTCTTTGGAATCTTGTTTTTATGATGTACGTTGGATATGAGATTGTAAAACTTCAAATTGAAAAACCATATAAATAAATTACAAAATAATAATAATAATTTAACAATGTCTGGAGGGCCAAAGTTTTCCATATTGTACCTTAAAATCATTGTCCGTGTTAATGTAATTCATTGTTTCTTCATTTGGTTTCATAAATAAATGTTTGTGAAGGATGCAATAGAAGAAACCAAAGATAAAGATTGTAGAATTTTTAGATACAACCTTATTCCAAATCCCCAGTTCATATAATGGTCGTGGGCTTTGTAATGTCTCTCAGTGGAATCAGTCTTTTGCTGTGCTTAATTTAACACAAAAGCGTTGTGTAGTAAGATACCACCCAAAATTCCCTCTGGGCAGTAGTAGAAAATCACTTTCCCGGTTACATACACTGCAGTTGAGCTCTTGATCTAATGTTGTACAATATGCAATTCTTTCCATGCTGGTTTAAGCCATTGGAGCTCAATTATGATATGATATGAATAATGTAAAGAGCAAAGTAATGAAGCGCTTCATTTCCAGTGAAAGTATAACCTAAGTTTATATTTAATACAGATATGCCATTCTAAGCCATTCAGTTACATAGCCTAAGCCTGTTCGAAACATTTAGCAAGCCTTTGTCACTTCATACAACATGTTCTAATTGCGCTTAGCATTTCAACATTTCTTGGGAAGTAGAACCATTTCTGTGTGCTGCTTGAGGAATTAGCTGCTATTTGCCTCAGGGGCAAGCATTAAAGAATGCTAAAGAAACAATAAAATATATAGCAGAGGGAGTCAAGGAGTAGTTTATCCTCCTTTTCAGAAGCTGCACATAACACTTCTGATCTCCTTTTAGGAAGTAATGAACATTAGGCTCCGCTTGATGAGGCAAGGGATTCTGAAACAAAAGTGCAGTGGGTTGCAAACTTGCACCCTTTCCTGCGCAGGAGAAAGTTGAGGGAAGCCCTCCCTCCCATCAAAAAATGAGAACTATTGGAGTTTCTAGACCTCACTTCTATAGTTAGAGTGTCTCTAGATCACAACCTGAACCATACCTTCTCAACCAAGATGTTTGTTTTGTTTTTTTTTGTTTTTTTTTGTTTTTTAAATAATTTTTATTCATTTTGAAAGAAAGAAAAATAAAACATAAAAAGGCATAAAAAAGAGAAAATAAGAAAAGATTCTTCTTAGAATAACATACCGGTAACTTTTTCTTTACATCAGTAAGTGACTTCCCTCAACCCCACCCCCTTCTGAATTTCCTTTTCCTAATCTTCTTTGGCAGTTTCTAACAGATTACCATCTTAACCAATATTTCTTTCAAAAACAACTTAAAATTAACCTATTCTGAAAACCTATAATTCTGAAAACCTATAATTAATTCCCTAAGCTTTTATAAATATTACATTATTTTTTCCCCAAATATAGTTTAAAGTTCTTCCAATCTTCTTCCACCGTCTCTTCTCCCTGGTCGTGGAGTCTCCCTGTCAGCTCAGCCAGTTCCATGATGTCCAACAGCTTCATTTGCCATTCATCTATAGTTGGTAAATCTTGGCTCTTCCAACTGTTAGCTAATAGTAGCCTCACAGCAGTTATGGCATACAAAAAGAATGTAATTTCCTTTTTTGGGATTTCATCCCCCACTATTCCCAGTAAAAAGGCTTCTGGTTTCTTTATAAAAGTGTCTTTTAACACTTTTTTATCTCATTATAAATCTTTCCCCAGAAGTCTTTTACTTTGGAGCACGTCCACCACATATGGTAAAAAGTTCCTGCTTTTTCTTTACATTTCCAACATTTATTATCAGATGTACAATACATTTTTGCAAGTTTTATAGGTGTTAAATACCATCTATACATCATTTCCATCAAATTTTCTCTCAAGGCAGTGCATGCGGAAAACATAATTCATTTTTCCCACAACCTCTCCCAATCTTTTAGCATAATATTATGCCCCACATCTTTTGCCCAATCTATCATAACCAATTTCACTTGTTCATCCTTCGTATGCCTCTCCAACAACAAGTTATACATCTTCGAAAGGTTTCAACCAAGATGTTGTTGGACTACAGCAGAGGTGAATTTAGAGGAGTGTGGCCAGTTTGGTCGCCCTGGGTGCAGAGCCTCAAGGGCATCACAGGAGGTGCTGCAACTACGATGCAGAACTGAAGGAGAGGTCTGGGGTGTTATCACACAGGGGGCCACTGAAATTTGAGACCCCCAAGGTCCGTCACTTACCACAATTCCCATCATTCTTGAATATTGAGCATAATGGTTGTGGTTAATGAGAGTTGTAGTGCAAATCATTTGAAGGGCAACAAGTTATAGAAAGCTGACCTGGACAAAATGACCCTATCTTTTAACAGACTAGCTGGTAATTTTGTTGCCTCCCTCCTTACCATGGCTGAGAAGTGACTAGTGACAAGGAGGCACTAGCGGCAACGAAGGAGAAGAAAGCAACAAAAATGGAGCAGAAAGTCTATGCATACAGAAAAAGTGGGGAGGAGGAAGATGGCTATTGTGGAAGCACTCTCCCCATCATTCCAGCAGCTTACATCCTGTACAGAATCCAATTACTATGCTAGCTGATAGGTTAGACATTTGTCAGCAATGGCACACAAGTAAAACATTTTATATACAGTGAAAATGTAACCCATCTGTGTAAAAATGATCCCACACATAAGCATCTGTTTATCTTTCCCTAATTTGCTAAAATAACATATTAAAAGGACTGTCTAATGCTGCCTTTAGCAGCAATTCAAACATTTTCCCATTACATTTTACCAGGTGCGCAAAACTGAAATTTACATATGTCCTTCTCTACTTTATGAAATTTGTTAAAGGAAGGATTTCTGTCACTTCGCTCAGTTGTAATTGCAGATGAAACAGATGCTGGAGCAAAACTGTGCAGAGTGGCTGAATAATGGGTGAAGGAAAGAGCAAAAATGAAATATTTTAAGAAGTTAAGCAGAGTGGATATTAACCGTGTTCTGCAACTGCTGTGAATTCAGCTGATTGACAACATTAGAAATTTTATTGAAACCAAGCATATCATAATCACCTCTTTCTCTCAGAGCTGAACCATGCATTATGGCTGCAGTGACAATTAGCCATCAGCACCAACACATAACAGTAAATGGCAGAATTGACCAAGTACATCAACGCCAACTTCCAGTAAATTCCCAATCAGTAGTGGCTAACCATGATTCTAGAGTGGGAAAGAATAAACACCTCCCCCCCCCAATCAAACACAAAGCATTTGATAGGTGAGCGTTTGCATAACCAGCTGACAATTGTCATTATTTACTACGGGAATGTTTTTGATCTGGGATGCGGGTGGCGCTGTGGTCTAAACCACAGAGCCTAGGGCTTGCTGAACAGATGGTTGGCGGTTCAAATCCCCGCGACAGGGTGAGCTCCTGTTGCTCGGCCCCAGCTCCTGCCCACCTAGCAGTTCAAAAGCACGTCAAAGTGCAAGTAGATGAATAGGCACCACTCCGGCGGGAAGGTAAATGGCGTTTCCGTGCACTGCTCTGGTTTCCCCAGAAGTGGCTTAGTCATGCTGGCCACATGACCTGGAAAAACTATCTGCTGACAAACGCCGGCTCCCTTGGAGCAAGATGTGCACACAACCCCAGAGTCGTCCACAACTGGACCTAACGGTCAGAGTACCTTTGCCTTTACCTTTCTCCCTCCTCCTAGTTCATGCATGTGCATTGCTATTCATCATCTTTGCAAAGCAGAATGGATGTGTGTGCTGCCCTCCATCATTCCTGTGAACTTATGTACAGGCAGCCCTGTTCATGGGGTGGATTCTGCCACACAAAGAGTTTCAGTGACTGAATATATGAACTGGCTTCTTGCCTGCAACATGGAAATGGTTTCTACAAGATGTTAACTATTAAGCAGAAATATTGTGTCTGCGCTGAACTGTGACTAGCTAGCAACTTTTTACGATCTATTCCCCTGTGAAATATTTTAGTCACCTTGCTCTTGCAACATTATCCAAATGAGTATATCTGTGCTGAGTTTTACATGGGCTGAAGCAGATGTGTGATTGCTTCACAATGCACTTAGCTTGCAGTTTAAGCGGACATTTACCGTGATTCTTCCCAGTTGCCAAAAATGGTGGTGTGAGGAGTGTCTCTGCCACATTTGTATCTTGTCTTTCATCATAGAATGACATCTGTAGGATTATCCAATTTATCCTCAGGACAAATTCCATGAGGTGGGTTTAACTGAGAGAGCACAGCAGCTTCTCAAATATGAATTCTAACTCGGATCTCATCAGCCCTAAACCAACACTCTGACCCACAATGCCATAATAGAGAGGTATCGAGTAATCCCTTATCGGTCTATGGGACTCAGATGGTGCTGTTGTCTAAACCACTGAGCCTCTTGGGCTTGCTGATTGGAAGGCTGGCAGTTCAAATCCCTGTGACAGGGTGAGCTCTCACTACTTTGTCCCAGCTCCTGCCAACCTAGCAGTTCAAAAGCACGCCAGTGCAAGTAGATAAATAGGTACCACTGTGGTGGGAAGGTAAATGGCATTTCTGTGTGCTCTGGCTTCTGTCGTCTTGTCTAGTTGCACCCTAAGTGGTTTAGTCATGCTGCCCACGTGACCCAGAAAGCTGTCTCTGGACAAACGGCAGCTCCCTTGGCCTAAAAATGAGATGAGTGCTGCACCTCATAGTCGTCTTTGACTGGACTTAACTGTCCAGGGGTCTTTTAAGGTAAAGGGAGCCCTGACCGTTAAGTCCAGTCATGGACAACTCTAGGGTTGCGGTGCTCATCTCGCTTTACTGGCTGAGGGAGCCGGCATTTGTCCGCAGACAGCTTCTGGATCATGTGGCCTGCATGACTAAGCCACTTCTGGCGAACCAGAGCAGCCCACGGAAACGTCATTTACCTTCCCGCTGGAGCGGCACCTATTTATCTACTTGCACTTGACGTGCTTTCGAACTGCTAGGTTGGCAGAGGGGTCCTTTACCTTTACCTTTAACCTATCAATCTAACCTACCTCACAGGAATGTGCTACCCAGCTAACTCAATGCCTAACTAGGGTTTGAACCCAGGTCTGACAATGCCAAATCCCTGTCAGTTATGATGGTTAAATGAAGAAGAATTCATTGGATCCACAGATCCAAACACAAAGCAAAATGCTTTTGGGGAGGGGAGCAGCAGAGGTTTTAAAACACAAAACATACAGCAAAGTAAATCACAGGAATACAGGCTGATTGGTTTTTTAAATATCCTGTTTTAAGTCACTTACACTACTTCACCTTTATGCCTACCTTAACATAGAATAGACCATACAATTAAGATTGTTTTTACTTACAAAGTTTCCAAATGCCAGATTCATGCATTTTTCCACACAGCAGCAGAAAGCACAGGCAGAAATTCTGGGTTGTAAAATATGGTATAAGTTTCTGAACTTGGAGTGATCAAGCTCAGGTGCCCTAGATTGAGAAAATTTGGTCTAGACGCTCAGCAGCTTTTGAATGGCATGAGGGGAAGGCGGTATTTGGGAACCATTGCTCTAGACCAAGGGCGGCCAACTCCCAAGAGACTGTGATCTACTCACAGAGTTAGAAACTGACAGAGATGTACAGTACCCCCTTTTTGGGGTTCAGCTCACAGTTGTTGAATATTTTTTTTTTTTTGGAAGGAGGAAAGCCTGTTTTTGGGGGGGTGCAGGGCAAAAATATTGAGCTTTTCTTAGGAGAGCCAAAGTTGTTGAGCTTCTTTGGGGGGAGCCAGTGATCTACCACAGGCAGCCAGTGATCTACCGATCACAATCTACCTGTTGGACGTGCCTGCTCTAGACAGTGTGGAATGTGCATTTGTAATTTTGAACATATAAAACAAACTGTGCAGCTTGATCCTATGCAAGTTTACCTGAGAAGTGTGTGAACGATGTCATCCTTTCGTCATATTTTGCAAGTCGTTCATTTGAACTAATGTTGTTTTGCAGTTCTGCAGAAGAAGAAGAAAAAAAAGGCAAACTACCAAAAACGGATGCAAATCTATTGAAAACAAAACTGTCTGATAGCTTTCAGGCCTTTGGACTGAACTCTGCAGGGCTTCAACTCTGCTGCAAAAAAAGAAAAAAAGAAAAGAAAAGTTAGTATTCTAGACATAATGAAAAAGAGAGGGGGGAGGGAGAGAGGGAGGGAGCTTGCACACCAGATTCCTATACCTTGCTATCCTGTAGGTGATGAGACTATCTGGAGTAAACATGCCATCTCAAGAAAGCTTCACTGCGGTGATAATTCTGCAGATAGTGTGACTTGACACATCTCAGGGACAACAGTCAACTTAATGAAAAAGCCGCTGTGGCATTTAAACAATCCAAATCAGTTAAAGAACCCTTTAACCAGGAGAAATGTTATTGATTGCTGCTATAGAAGCTTTCACAGCTGGAAGAGAAGACAAAAGTTGTTTATAAGTAGGTAGCTTTGAAATGACCGGAATGTAGATCCTGCGCTATTCTTACTGTATGTATGTTCGTTTTTCTTAGCTGCCATTAAGAATTAAGGGAGGTGGGAGGAGCCTCCAGGCCACACCCCTCACCAGCCTTGAGTGTTTTTGCCTGGTTGGAATGTAGCCTTGAAGACTGATAATGCCTCTTGTTTGCCTGCATGGAAGATAGAGAGAGCTGTATATAGAAACTAACCTTACTGTATCTACAAAGATAAAAATTCCCTTTGTTCCTCCACTCACTTTTATCTTTGACCCCATCTGCTATTGGCATGCGATTGAGTCCCTTGAAAGACTGCCCAGAAGGAAATGTGACCCTCTGGCAGAAAACATTTCCTCACTCTTAACTCTCACCCCCTAAGACAGGGGTTGGCATTTTTTTTTCAGCAGGGGACCGGTCCATTGTCCCTCAGACCTTGTGGGGGGCTGGACTATATTTTGGAAAGGAGAAAAAAAATGAACAAGGGACAATGAGCAGCACACGAAAGGGCACTGGAGAGGGGCTGTTTTAAATGGTGGCTGCTCAAGAGGGGCGCTCAGCCAACCGCGGCTCCTGTGTCTTGCGAGCGGCAGGGGCTGGTGGCAGCAGGACGATGAGTGGCGCATGAAAGGGCTCTGGAGAGGGGCTGCCACCAAGAAAGCCCAGCCCTCTTCCTCCTCTAGGCAGGGCGGGGAGAAGCCAGGAGGAGGGAGGGAGTGTTTGTGAGGGAGGGGGGGAAATGGTGCAGCCCAAACAATCAGAATCAGATCCACACCGATCCACGCGGTGATTCCCAAACCGCCCGCGGGCCGGATCCAGAAGGCAATTGGGCATAACATCTATATGGCCCAATGGGAGAAACTATGGAAGGACGACATCAGATTCACGGCATGTATCAATCTAAGAGAAAATGTCATGAAAATGATGTATAGGTGGCATTATACTCCAGTGAAACTATCTAAAATGTATAAAAATCAGTCACCTTTATGCTGGAGGTGTAAAAGTGGTCTGGGGCACTACTTCCACATGTGGTGGGAGTGTGTTGTAATTAAGGAATTCTGGGGAAAGATCCACAATGAATTAAAAAAAAAAAAACTCCTTAAAATCTCATTAAAGAAAAAACCAGAAACCTTCCTTTTAGGAATTTTACCATCAGGAATCAAATGAGAGAATAAACCCCTACTTATGTATGCTAGTACAGTACAGTGGCAAGGATCCTAGTTGCAAGGAACTGGAAGAGTGACAATATTCCCACGATATATGACTGGCAGGTTCTTATGGCGTAGTATATGCAGCTAGCAGTAATGACGGGAAGAATTAGGGGTCATTTCAATCAAAAGGTACAAAAAGAATGGGAAATCTTTATAGATTATTTAAACCAATATAATAATATTAAAATCTCTTGGTAGAACTAAGGTGACTCTTGTGTATAAACAAAATATCAACATCTTATAGGAAATGATCATAGGAATACAATTGATGTAATTGGAACTGTGTGGAAAAAAGGTTTAAGATAAAGAAGTAAAGAGTACAAACGGAAGTTAAATCTGTTTATTTATTCATCAATGTTGTAAGTTCGATGTACGCTTATCACTTTTTTCTTCTCTCCTTTACCCTATAGCTGTATATCCTTCCCCCCTTCCTAATATTCCCTTTTCTTTTTTCTTTTTTTCTTTATTGTCTTCTTTTCATGTTATGTTTTGTTAAACTGTGTATTATTATGTTAATAAGTGTTATGCTATGTTATGTCAGGTTGTTAGTTGATTCAATGTCTTGTTATATTGTCATTTCGTGTTTTGCCATGTTATGTCCATGATGTTTTGTTATTTAATAAATAAATAAATAAAAAAGAAGGGGGAAAAAGAAGGCAATTGGGCCAGATCTGTCCCTCGGGCCTTAGTTTGCCGACCCATGCCCTAACATGATCTGCAAGGCACCCAAAAAAAGGGTGCACAAATAGAAATTATCTCTCCAGTCACTATCCAGTCACTCAGCACTATGATGTGAAAAAAGCAACAAGGATTTTGTTCATTCGAAGTTTTGTTCTTTCACTGATTTATAAATGCCTGGCTTTTATATTTGGTGATTTGCTGCTGATTAGCTGACGTGTTTTCCATGCACACTAACATGGGAAAGTTCCCATGTAGTTTTGAAGCGACCTTAGCCAGTGAGCCCTGCCTTCCAGCCAGGGTGTGGATGAGATCTGATATCTGTGTGTATGTAGCAGAGAAAAGCAGTTTAATGAGTGTCAAAACACTGCTAGTGACAGACGCAGCTCTGTGATTTGCAGCTGGTTGGAAGAAAGAGCCTTGAGGAGCTCTAAGTGGAAGCTGTTTGCTTTGGGGAAAACAGATGCTACTTTAGAGACTAGTGCTGCCTGTCTGAGTGCTTGTCTCTTCTAGCATGCTCTGCATGACCATTGGCAAATAAACAGACTTCGGGGGGGGGGGGACACAAACCACTGACTCCATTGTTCTCTCATCCAAAATGAAACTCCCCTCTGTAACTCCCAAACTCTCTGTGAATTGGTGGGGATATACATAACTAAGATCATGGCCACTGGTCCCATCACCTCCTGGCAAATAGAAGGGGAAGAAATGGAGGCAGTGAAAGATTTCACTTTCTTGGGTTCCATGATCACTGCAGATGGTGACAGCAGTCACGAAATTAGAAGACGCCTGCTTCTTGGGAGAAGAGCAATGACAAACCTAGACAGCATCTTAAAAAGCAAAGACACGACTGAACAACAACAACCCCCCCCCACACACACAGTGGGACGCAGGTGGCGCTGTGGGTTAAATCACAGGGCCTAGGGCTTGCCGATCAGAAGACTGGTGGTTCGAATCCCCGTGACGGGGTGAGCCCCCGTTGCTTGGTCCCTGCTCCTACCAACCTAGCAGTTCGAAAGCACGTCATAGTGCAAGTAGATAAATAGGTACTGCTCTGGCGGGAAGGTAAACGACGTTTCTGTGCATTGCTCTGGTTCACCAGAAGCAGCTTAGTCATGCTGGCCACATGACCCGGAAGCTATACGCCGGCTCCCTCGGCCAATAAAACGAGATGAGCGCCGCAACTCCAGGGTTGTCCACGACTGGACTGAATCGCGGGGATTCAAACCGCCGACCTTCTGGTCGGCATGCCCTAGGCTCAGTGGTTTAACCCACAGCGCCACCCACGTCTCTTTTAGAGACTTGATAGGCTGAGATGAGAAAATAAAACCAGCAGCAACAACAACAACAGCACCTCCCAAACAACACCCCAGTCCAAGTCTGTTCAGCAGTCTCAGCTTTTGTAGCTGGTGTCAAGACAGTCCCACCCTCCCAGGCCAGATGAAAAAGACCTGCAAGGTAGGGAGCAGATCTTCCAGGACTCACAGCCAATATGGTATCTGGAATCTACAGTAACCTCAGCTTTTGTAGCTGGAGTCAGTCAGGGCCCTGCTCTCCCAGGCCAGGTGGAAAAAACCCAGAAAGGCAGGGAGCAGCAGGAGTCCCAGCCAAGATGTAAGTTTTGTGACTCTACAGACACGCACATTCTTGGCTTACTTTACTGGAGGAAAGTTCAATGTGATTATTATTTTTTATTAAAGCAAAAAAGAAAGTTTCATACAAAGCATAACAACTTATCAATCAAGCAAGCAAGCAACACCACAATTTTCATAGTTTCTAGAATTCTAGTTTTAAGCCTAAACCAAAATAGATTTCTATGGCAACAAAATCCCATGTTACCTCGGGAAATTACAGTGCACTAGGATCACTTGAAAGAGAGGGTTAAGCTTAAAACAGATAAAAGAAACTTCTAGATAAAACAAGTTAGAAAACAGCCCCAACTGGTATTAAATATTGCTATTCTGTCAGTCCTGTCAACATGGCCACCATAATTCTTGCAAGGAGGATAAAATGTCAGATACAAAGCTTTATAAATCTGAACACATTTTTTTTCCATCTTCAAACAGATTGATTTATTCTGGCTAAGAAACACCATCTTGGAATCTTCCTTCATCATTCAGCCAGAATATTTGTTACTGCCCCTAACCATTTAGATTTGCTATCTGAGAAGTGCTAGATAATTTTTACAAAATTAATTTGCACATTATTCTCACAATGATAATATAAAATAATTGACCACGATGTACTATGCTGTCTTTTGCGGAACTGTTCTTGAATAAAATAGATTGTGACTTGCTACCATGGAATCAAACAAGAGTCTGTCATCAGCATATTTTATTTTTAGTGTGCCTAAATAAACTTGGAGCCTGATGATGCAGCACAGAACTGAAACAAATACCATTAAAGCTTAGGATTTACTTTAACAGCAGGACATTCTTCTGCTTTTCAGGTGAAAGAGTGAAGTATGCTCTCAGAAGAAAGAAGTATATCTCAGTTGCGTGTCAAAGCCCCAAGCCACCCCATGAGAATAAAGACACAAGGACACAGAATTTTAGGTTATTGTTAATGGGCAAAAATTAGGCCACAGCTTTATTGGTTATAGAATGTGAGTGGTATTGGCATCCACAGACTATATCTCACTCCTGCCCGCCTTGCAGGGAGTCTGGTACGGGTAAACCACAAGTAGGGGGAGCCCCACTGATGTGGATTGGGCGGGAGGGTGGGAGATCCATGGTGCAAAGCTGAAAAGGGGTGATTCGGCGTTGTGCCATGGTTTAAATTGGCCCCGGCCATGCCCCCCGAGCTACCTGATTGGCCGCTTGCCACCTGGCATGGCTGGGCCTCCCTAGCATAAGGCAGGATGCAGTCCCACCCTCACGCTGAGGGGGGATGGTTGGCGGCTCGCCCGCAACGTATCCCAACTAAGAGGTGGAGCTGATTTATCAGTTGTTTGAGAAATGCTTCCCTAATTGTTCTTCCCAGAATGCTCTCAGTCAGTCTTACTACTTGTCTGGTATAAAACTCATGAGTAGCCTCCCAAGGCAGGCAGGGTCATAGGTAAAGGGGGGGGGCTATGGCTCTGGATATGGATATTTACCTGCATTGCAGGCATGCAAGAATCAATTGGCAAAACACCCAAGAAGAATCAAGACAATAAATATGGACAATAAGTTATATTTATTAAAATATAACTATAGAATCTGCAATCAGAATGATTCAACCCAATTTACCAAAATCAATGAGGTCCAGGCAGTGAGGTGGATTGGTGGAAGCATTTCAACTCTCCCATCTCTTGAACCCGCTGTCAGTCACACACTGTGATCACACAGCAATAAACTCCTCCCCACACACTCCACAATCCTTGGGTATATGAACCTGACATATCCACTATGTCCCCATTGGCCAACGTTCACCCTGATGTGCCGGACAGGTCCAAACACCACTTTGGCTCCAATATTAGTTGGATATTTTCAAAAATCCACTCGACCACCGAGACCAAATGTCAATTAGCCAAATTCAAAAAAACAACAACAAAAAACACCACTCCAGTCATGTATACAACACCCAACAGTGTGAAGCAGATGAAAAAGATGTGATGCAGACCAATTAGTGTCACCCTCCCCCAAAAATATTCCTACTCAAGTCTCCTTACAGAAGTCAACTAGCAGAGTTCACACTGGAAAAGGGGTGGGATGGTGGGTGTCTCAATGACAAGAGGGAAGAGTTTGGGGTGCAATGGGCACCAATAGCCTGGGCTCTACTTCTCCCCTATAGGGCAACTTGCTCATGTGGTATCCCATGTTACCCCTGTGGGATAGTCCATCTCTCCTCCACTTGTAGGTCCAGAATAATTAAAAAAACAAGCAAACACAACAACAACACCAGTGAGAACTGTGGCCTGAAGAGAAGAGGCGTGTCCTGGGATGGGAAGAGAACAGATCCATTGCCCTTCTCAGAAGTCATCAGAAAAGTGTTGTGGTAGGCGCCTGTGACTTCAGATGAACTTTGCCAACTTTAAACATATTTAATAGAATAAGAACTGGATTGGAGTTGCTTGAAAAGAACGTGGGTTCATGTTTGTGTTTCAGTTCCAAGAAAATGGAAATGTCCATAGTTTCAGCGAAGGAAATGAAGCATGCTGATTCACTATCAATATAACTTCCCAGTTTCAGGTAGAGTGATAATGGACTCCAAAGAGAGCCTGGTCTGTTTTGTTCTTTAGTGTAGATTTTATACATGCTGTATTGTGCCTTGTGGAGACATAAAAGTGTGGGAAGCAATGAGCTGAAAGAAAAATGACAAAGGAAAGAGCTTTAAAACTTTTTTTAAAAAAAGATTCTAATTGAAGTAAGGACTGAGTTAAAAGAAACTGGAATAAAAATAGTTTAGCTTGGTGTGTTTATTTATATATAGAGGAAGGTTGAGATATGTGGCTTGAGGAATATATATATAGCCAGAAATATCAGAATCCATTATCTGACTAAACACCATATTTGCATACATGCCTATATAAATACTAATCTAGACCAGAGCTTGAATTTATCTGTTTTGGGGGAATGTGGAGGGAGTGAATGTACATCCCTGCCCTGTGAGCCTTTGCAGATGTGACAACTTGCTCCATGTAGTATTGCAAGGACATAATTCCTTCTTTCCTTCCTTCCTTCCTTCCTTCCTTCCTTCCTTCCTTCCTTCCTTCCTTCCTTCTGATTACCCCATTGCTGGCTCATTTACCATTTGTACAGAATCTGCCCTTGAGATCCCCCCGGATCTTCTGGAACTTCTTCCTGTCTAGTCAGAGCCCATCAATGTATATGCAAAGTTGAGACTTTTTTTTGCCTCAGTGTGCACATAGAACAATGTCACATTATTTAATTCCACAAGTTCTTCAAGTACTCTTGGGTTTATGATATCCTGTCCTATTGACTTCCTAATTTTTAATATGCCATTTAGCTCCAAGAACTTCAACCCTTGTCACCTCTAATTGACATAGCTCTTCAGACACTCTCCCCAGAAAGAGTGAATCAGCTCAAACATTTTATGTGGTAATACTATAAATACAAATAACCAATTCAGCGTATTTGGAATCTCCCTATCCTATCTCATCCTCCTCTTTCTCCTCTAATGGTGCTACTGTTTCAGTGGCTGTTGTCTACTTCTGGTGTATTTCAAAAACTGTTATCATTTGCTTTTGATTCAAATGTGTTCTTCAACAACACAACAGAGCAGGTAGTGGTAAAATAGTGAAATGCAATGTAACAAAAGATAGCATCGTCAGGGCAGCCATTACACAGTTAGAAATCTCAACAACCATGACAATCTTTTTCTTAATGAACATTCATATATTTGAATTTTGATAGAAGAAGAATCCTCTCATAAATCAACAGTTGCTCCACATCCGGACATTGTTCCGGTATACATCACATTTCTTCCCCCAGAGGAGCTTAATCATCGAGCTAACAAAATTATAAATAAAACAAGATTCCAGTCAACATCTATTTCCACATGAGGTAAATAAAGTGTGAAGAGAATGCATACATGCAACATTACCTGTGTAGTAAAATGTAGACAGCACACAACTATTAGTTTAGAACAAGGGTAAATCTATAGAAGTAAAAAATAATAATGTCAAAATCACTGAAGGACATAAAATTAATATGACACAACCGTCACTGATGTGACCCACCACCCATGCTTCCTTTTAGATTGCCTTATGCTCAACATTGGTCTTGCCGGAGTCTGTGTTCTTCTTCCACCCCAGCAAAACCACAATCTCCCCTCCCTCCTCATCAAAGCCACTCCTCCCATTAACTTCATACCACCCTCCACTCCTTATAGGTTTCCAGCCCCCTTTCTTCTTTTCTGACCGGAGGGCTAGATCTTTATCTCCTGCACCCCTGGCAACCCGCCTGTCCATCACATGGCATCTTAGTGACATCAGAGGATGCTCCTTCTTGAAGCCCTGCTTATCAGGACTTCAATGTGATCCACAGGGCTTTCAAAGAGTCCTTTGTAAACAACAATTGTATATGTGTGTTATCATCACAAATAAAAGTGTGCTTGTTATTGAAAGGCAAAGCCAAATTGCAAACTGATATCCATGGCTCTAGCTGCATCAAAGCAATAGGCCTGGGAACTGATACTTGGTAGTATGAAAACGAACATAAAAAGTGGGGGCAAAGGGAGTTAAACTCTCATAACTCAGACTCCTAAATCGATTGTTTTCGAGAGGTGGGGGGGATTCTCTCTGTGTGGGTGAAACATTGCATGCCAAGATGCAACCCGAGGGCATCTTCACACACTAGACTTTGAAAATATGAGCTAATGCCAGAAATGTTGGCAGTGTTCGGCTACTAATACATTCAGTGCTATACTCTGACAAACTCTGTATGGGAGTTGCTAACACATCCTCATATTCTCCTCAGGCCTGCCACTTACACAGATGCATAGAACAAAAGTATTTCATTAATGAGTCGCTGAATGTTTTGAAGTGTGACTTTATTGGCCCATAGAGGAACTGTTATACATCAGGAAGGACAGCTTTTTATATAAAATCTGGTCATTTTTCTGTTCTTTCATGATGTCCTGCCAAATGAGAATAATCCAGAGAAGTTATTCATACTTAAAGTGGATTTCAATGGGATATAAAGAATATTTATCTGTCTATGGATTGCTCCCTATCACCCCACTGGGTTCATCGCAGCTCTGCCCACTTTTGGTGGCGAATCCTGCCAATATAATGATGTCACAATGCTGGAAAAAAATTGGGTGCTCTTCGTGAGAACAGATAGAAGCCACTTCCAGTAGTTCTAACCGCATGGAATACATATATCTATACAAAACAAAATTCCTTCCAGTAGCACCTTTGAGACCAACTAAGTTTGTTATTGGTGTGAGCTTTCGTGTGCATGCACACTTCTTCAGATACCAAACAGAATCTGTTCCGGAACTCCGCTCAACTTCTAAAACGTTTGAAAACCAAAGCGCAGCTTCTGATTGGCTGCAGGAAGTTCCTGCAGCCAATTGGAAGCTGCGGAAGCCCCATCGGATGTTCAGCTTCCAAAAATAGTCCACAAACCGGAACAGTCACTTCCGAGGTTGCGGCGTTTGGGAGCCAAAACGTTCAGAAACTAAGCTGCTTGATTTCCAAGGTACGACTGCATAGGAAGTTGTACTAGTAGCTAGGGATGTTAGAGAATACTAACAAAAAAAATAAAAAAAAATAAAAAAATGAGTGGAAATTGCTGATATCTGCTTATTCAACCCGTATCTAGAATGGAAATCAAGCCAGCAAATACATTTTTTTTTTTTGCTGCGTTCAGTCCCCAAAGATGCATAATTGATCCTTGTTTTCCCCTATTTGCATTGCATTTCATCTGCACTGAAACGAAAGGGATGGAGCAACATAATGAAAATAACATGTATTTAATTGCCTAAATTATGCAAGTTACATAAATAACTTGCTACAGGGGACAAAAAGATAAATAATGCAATTTGGGATGGAAGATGAACTGCAACAGAACAGAAATAGTGTTGCAATAGCTTCTTTACATTCCTAGTAGTAGCTTAGTTATGTCTCTACTGGCTGACAGTAGCTCTTCTGCGTTTTCAGGCAAGAGTCTTCACTTGCCCTGCATGAAGATCCGAAGGACTGAGTTTTGAATCCTTTGTATGCAAATCATGCAAGGTGGCACCAGAGTGATGGGAGTCAGCCCTACAGGTATTTCAACCTCTATAAGGCTTGATAGGACATAGGCTCAGAAAGAGATACTCTGTTCTCCATATATTGCCAACAATGTGCTGTAAGCCATAAAATGGTGTTTAACAGACTAAAGACAATGTATTATCCACATGGTTTAACTTGCTGCTCTGAGCTCAGATGGAAAACTGTTCACAATTTTTTATACCTGACTTAATTCACAACCAACAATTTTTTTAAAGGGCTTGGAATTTGACTTTATATTTAATTTCCTGTATTTATGGTACTTGCAGCAACTTTGTGTGTTCCTTCACATCTGCATTAGCTTGCTTTTCTTCCTGTTTTTTACTTACGTAGCTCAGCTTCAACGTTTCTCAATCTGCTGTGTTTTCGTGGACTTCTGAAATAGAAATTTTGCAAATCAATCAGAGTTGGTAAACTGTTTCGTAGGGATATGAACAAATCTGTACGTTTTCCCAACACAAGCTCTTTAATAGATTTTTGCATATTCTAGCAAGTCTCCTTGATGTGCCTTCCAGTCTGAATTTCATACTTGAAGTGTTACATCTGCTGCTGTTTCCACAAATGTGAACCTCTTTTCATTAAAGGAGATTTCCACTGGATTAACCTTCAGCATTTTGAACGTGTCATTTAATCATTGCTGCTATTTTCTCATAATAGAAAAGAGCAAGCCTTATGACTGTTGGCTTTATATAAGCAATACTGTACAAACAATGAGAGTTTTGTGCTTATGCTGCAGAAATGTGCAACCGTGTTGTTTCAGGTACCCAAGGTTCTGGAATTCTCATGGGTAACTTTCCAAACATTACTCCACTGATAAAAACACATGGCCCGTTTTGCACCCATTTTAGTATTTTTAACCTTGGGTTCTGTACCAGGTGTTTCATTAAATAAGCCGGATATTCCAAACTATGGCAGGATCATACTTTCCCTATTGACTGCATGCGCCAATGTGTCATATTCCTGCTGCCCCCTGCAACCTGTCAAAGACAGTCATGCTGTATTTCTGACATGCTAACATCTACCAGTGCGGCCTGACCCTCCCAAATAAAACCCACTAGGTTCTGCTCACTGATCTTATCAGTTAAATCCAGCTATGTCTCCTACCTTTGTAGGAAATGTTTAAAAGGCTGCATATCATATTCACTGCCTCCACAGCACAGGAGTAAAGCCTCACCTCAGTGCCTGACTTTGTGGTGGCTATTTTTGCTTTTGGGGTGCTCCTGAATAAATCTGTAGGCTTCTTAAACCCAGAGTCTTTTGATCCTATAATACAGATTAAAAGGGGGAGTTTAGGACTACAGGGTAAATCAAATGGACCGCAGAGGATGTTGCATTAAGCTATGAAACATAAAACTGCATTTGAGATATTTTTATGACCTATGGATCCCCTAAGAAAAGCTCATTTTTTTTGCCCTGCACCACCCAAAACCAGGGATTTCCTTCTCCCTAAAAAAAGCTCAACAATAACTTTGACCTGAATGCTTAAAAAACAGGGCTTTCCTCTTCCCCAAAAAAGCTCAACAACTTTGACCTGAACCCCACAAAAAGGGGTAGATCACTGCCAGTTTTTAACTCTGTAAGTAGATCACAGTCTCTTAGGAGTTGGCCACCCCTGAACTATGACAACTAGATCAAGTAAAGGGAAATTTTTATGACCAGGATGCATGACCAATAAAATATCCTGAACACAAGTGGAAAACAAGTAGAACCATTCTTGAGCATTCACCCTTTCACTGGGTCAACTGGTGATAATAATAATAACAACAGCAGCAGGAGCAACACCTTAATTTTTGCAACGTCATTTGGCCAAAAAAGGTGAGCATCAGATTTGAGTAAATGCGGTAATGGAAGCAGCCCTCATATTATACCTACATTTTATTCAAGCTTAGGTTATGAGGGCAAATATAAACATGAAAGTTGCTAGGGTGTTAGGCTGACAATTGCCTGCTTACAGTCATTTACTGAGTTGGCATGGAGACAACTTGGGTTAAATGCAACCATGGCATTCCGTTGTCATGCATGATATCACAAATAACACAAGCTTTAAGTATTGGTAAAGTGAGAGACAGTTAAACATCAGGCTGAATCTGATTTTAATAATAATAATAATAATAATAATAATAATAATAATAATAATAATAATAATATTTTTACCCCACCCATCTGGCTGGGTTTCCCCAGCCACTCTGGGCGGCTTCCAACAGATTAAAATACATTTATTTGGAGGCCATGTAGCCTTTTCTTATAGGGGAACAGGTTTGAACTGCTTTGTGGATTTGGTTACCTACACACTGAAATGAACTCACTTCCATCTGCTTCAGGCCTGGGTTGATCACTGCAAGAGCCTTAGAGGACCCTGGTTGAGGACTTGCTTTGAGAGATAGGGGAGTGTGACCCTGTTCATTCTCCTGGATGTCCCAGCAGCTTTTCAGACCATCAACCATCAGGGCAGATAATGTGAGATTTCCCTGGAAGCTGCCACCACAACTTCTTCTTTCTCTGGCAGCAGGGGCAGGTGGGTGCTCATGGGGGCACTGCCCCATGGGATCCCACTGCCTGAGGCAGCCTCCTCGGTCTGCCTTATATGCAGCCCAGCCCTGTCAACCTGTTAGTCTTTCTGGACTAACTCTGTGATGCGGGCATTGCAAACACCATATTATGGTGGCTCCACTTCTCTCGGTAGGACCATTTTCGTAAAATAGCATTGGGGGGGGACCTTTGCACAACAGCATGCCAATTGAACTGTGGGGTCTTCCAAGGTTCTATTCTTTGCTCATGCTCGTTAACATCTATATGAAGTCACTGGAGAGGTCATGTTGAGACAGGGCAGGATGCCATCAGAATATGCACACAACACCCAGATCTATCTTCATTCCATCTGAATCAGGTATGGCTATGGACCATTGCCTGGAGGTGATAAAGGACTGGATGAGGATCAGTAAACTTTGTCTGAATCCAGACAAGATGAAGAAATCGTTGATGGGTAGATCCTCTGTCCAGGATAGTCTGTCATGGACAAAGATGACATTCCCCTTGAAGGAGCATACATAGGTTCCATATTGCATACACATTGTCAATGGAGTTTAATGTTGCAAACCCATTATGATTATTTTGATGGAAGGTAAACACTGTGCAGTCTGTATCAGTGTGAGTCAACACATAATTGTTCTGTTTTCCAGTGGCTACAGGCTCCACATGTATATCACTGGGCACAGAGATGTGTGAATGTGAAAAGTTTCCCCCCAGTCTCTATTTCCCCCCAATCTTAAATGGGGTTCTCCACATTTCCACATTTGTTCACAATATTATATATTGAAATTGAGTGTGTTTCTAAACACATGATATACACTTTCCATATGCCATTTCTCCTAATAAACACATTTTTGTAAATAAATGTATCCTAATATAATGCAATTTGTCTGCTATTTTCACTATTTTATACGGTTTCATGTATACTATACCCAAGTACATGCATGTTTTACACATTACTTGGCTGGAGAACTTCATTGCACAATTCAGAAACATGTGAATTTTGAAGATTGACTGTGTTTCAATCCTCATATTGTTTGGGAAGGTGTGAATTAAGTGCATTCAACTTTCAGTATGAAGAATATCAAATTTCTCCCCATCTTTAGTTGTTGGAACATAGCTCCATGCTATGGGTGCAGTTTTCTTGGAAATCACCATAGAAACGACTGGAACCTTTAATAATTATGATGTCAGGCTGTCAGTGTGTTAGGATTTCCCCCAGCTACTCACAATGCCACACTGGGTCTCCCTTACCATGTAATGGAACATCTTTAGTATGATAATGATATCATTAAACAGTCCACTTCTGGACAGCAAATCCATATGGAAAATCAGGCTTTATTTCTGTATTCCAAAATGATATTTAGTCCAGAATGATTGTGCAGTAAGTTATTCCTTTTACCCCCTCTGTTTGTGAACATGTGTGCGCCAAAGACCAATACAACATGATATAATCAATCCAACACTAATGGTTAGAAGACTGCTTCCTTTCCTCCAAGCCCTCTTGGGTGTTAAGAGATCTTCTCCAAAGCTCCACTGCTCTTAGAAGCTAGAGGAAGTGTCTTGGGAGAAGAATTTCCCTGTGTTGTGGATCTCCCTCTCCACAGAAGTGTGACTGGCCCCTTCCCTGTACAGTTTTTGGCCAATGCTGAAGATGCACCTCTTTAGCTTGGTTTTTGATACCTGGGATGCATACTTATGTGTCATGGAATGACCTGAGGAGGAATGGTGGAAACTGCCCCTCTTCTCCTGAACCTTCCAGAGAAGAGGATGACACTATAGATTTACAACAGTGGTTTGCAGAAGGTCACGGCTCAGAGATACAAGAGGGGCAAAGCTGGGAAATAATTGGGAGAAGAGGAGGGGGAAGAAGAAGAGCTGGAGCAGCTAGCGGACACATTATCACTAGAAAGCTTTCCAGACCCCCCCTCTTCTCCCAGGACCTGGCGAGCAGTGAAAGTGGGAGAGCAAAGAGCTAAGAGGCAAATGGCATTAAGCTAAGGTTACTAGACGTCCCCGTTTCCTGGGGACAGTCCCCAGATTTACAAATCAGTCCCATGACAAAATTCTATCATTCCTAATGAAGTTGAAAAGTGTCCCTGGATTCATTGAAAAAAATCTGGTAACCTTACCTTAAGCAGCCACCATAAGGGGGGTTTGTGCTGTTGCCAATTAAGATGGGATGGGAAGGGGGTGGAGGTTACTCGGAGCAACACCATTACTCCAAGAGGCAGTATTCCTAAGCCTCTCTCCGTGAATATTGAATAAAATACTTGGTAAGAGCTTTTCTTGTCTACTTATCCCTGGCAGCCTGCCGTGGGGAGGGGATCGGATTTCCTGAAGCCTGACATTGTAGGACCCACCCTACTTTTGTGATTGCAATGTGCTTTATACTGTTTTTATTGTTGTATCTTTAATTGTTGTAACCCACCCTGGGACCTTAGAGAGAAGAGTGGGCTAATTATAATTATGTTAACTGCTAGATCTTTCAGAAATAGACACCATCTCTAGGTGGAATTTTGTCAACCATATCCTTAGCAGAACAGAGGTATGAATTCCAATATAAAAAGCCAGTAAATGATTAAAGCAACAACAAGAAATTATGGCCAGTTTAGAAAAAGAAAGAAAGAAAGTGAAATTGTGGGTGATGTAGTTAGGGTTTTAAAAACACCACTTTATTTCTCAGACTTATTAATTCACTCCCTGGTCCTTCAGATTCTGTATAGATTCTCAAGGATTCCACAAGTGCTATGAACATGTATTTTATTTGCTACTGGGGGTGGGAGGGAGCCTCTATAGCTGCAACCTGCTAATTTGTCAAAAGTGGACAGAATTGTCAATATTTGCAATTAGCCCAAGTGTGTACTTTCACAGGTTGTCTTTTTCCAATAAGTCATATTTTTTTTCTGCTGCTTGGGGTTTTCTTAAAAGTGCTCCATGATTTTCCTTTCCCCTCCTCTTAAAGTGGTAAAATAATATCCGGGGCAAAATTACATGTGACTTTTATCACATATTTTGCCCTCCAGTGCAAGCTTTCTCTTTCACAAATTGCCAGTGCGGGAGTCCAAAAAAGGAAACTGACATCTGCTCAACCACTGCATTTCTCTGCCAGATTTGGGTGGGGACCTGCCTGCAGTTTTCAGTAAAAATTTGTGTGACTTCCAACACTTGAATGTTCCAAGTGCTGGCTATTAACTATGAAGTGTGAAATGGCTTGGAATCAGGCTGTTTGAAGGACATCCCCCCCCCCCTTTGTGAGCTTCCCTATTAGTTACAGTCACCTTTGGAGACCCCTCTCTAAATCATTCCTCTTGTCAGAGATCCATTGGTTGAGACACAGGACAGGACCTCTTTGGGTTGTGGTGCCAAGACAGTGCAACGTCTTCACTTCAAGCAGCTCAGTTAATTTCTCCAGGCCTTTGGCTTGATAATGAGCGTCCCCCCGCCCTTCAGTGAGTAGTTTCCACCTGCTCCAAGGTTTGCTCCAAGGTCATTCAAAGTTGCATCACAGAAACTGTGTTTGGTAAACTTCTAGTCATTCCAGTAATGGGGGCATTCAATATATAGGAATACAAGTCTGTTCTGTTTGAGACCATGAAGACAAAATGTTTTTTTTCTGAAAATATACAAGGAAACAATCAAGCAGAGACCTTGTATCTACAGAGAATCTGAGATCAAGGGCAACTCACATTATTTTTCCAGATGTCCAATGTCATACCAACACGCATAAATAGTTTCTAACTGATTTACTAGATCAGACCTACAATTGGCCATTGAGATATAAACCTATCTGTCCTTTTAAAGGAGGGGAAATGTTACGTGTTGAAAGGAGAACATTTTGTTCCTGCTGCTGTTAAAACAAGATCTGGGTTTGTTTCAGTATATTTGGCAAATTGTAAGGGTGTGGAATTCTTTTGTGGGGAGGGAGGTATTAAGGTTTTTACCATGGTTCTTGTATTGCTTCTATATATTACAGTATGTCTCTTTGCTTTGCTGTTTTGAATCGTGGCAGAATTTCTTTCTGATGGCTTTTGATATGGCCTATTGGTTTAAACACACAAATCTATTGATCTATAAACAGCAGAGGCCACCAAAGTGGTCAAAAATTGACAATGCCCAACATACTGTTTGCTCTACCTGTTCAGCTTCTCTTTGGGCTGACTCAGGTTCCCTCAAATTGAGCACACACTGTTAAGCATTCCCACATTTCGCTGTATGTCAGGATTGAACACCCATCTTCCCTTTTTTTCTGAACAGAGGAGAGATGCAAAAAGCTCTTCTCTGTGAGCAAACGTAGTGGTGGTTTATGTGGGTCCTGTTCCCAACTGATAGGGTGAGCCTGCAGGGCCGCATGCCCATACCATTTTGTGATGCTGTCTCTTTTTCTTCTCTTTTGGGTGTTGGAACCATTTTGTATTGTGCCATGCCCATCTTGCAATGATGCAATAACCCCTTCCATGAAGAGCTATCGGGAGATACAGGATTCCACCCACTCCACCACCCCGCCTCCCCAAAAATCTGCATGTTCAGCAACTATCTGGAACCAAAACAAAACAAAACAAAACCTTGGCACGAGGAAAATAACTTTGCCAATTGGGCAGATAGTTTGGCCAGTGCTATTTTTCTAGAAAGAAGAAGAAGAAGAAGAAGAAGAAGAAGAAGAAGAAGAAGAAGAAGAAGAAGAGGAGGAGGAGGAGGAGGAGGAGGAGTAGTTTGTATTTCATATCCCGCTTTATCACTACCCAAAGGAGTCTCAAAGCGGCTAACATTCTCCTTTCCCCTCCTCCCCCACAACAAACACTCTGTGAGGTGAGTGGGGCTGAGAGACTTCAGAGAAGTGTGACTAGCCCAAGGTCACCCAGCAGCTGCATGTGGAGGAGTGGGGACGTGAACCCGGTTCACCAGATTACGAGTCTACCACTCTTAACCACTACACCACACTGGTTGGAACTCACCATGGATGCCTTCCTTGTTCTCTTATACAGTGGTACCTTGGGTTAAGAACTTAATTCGTTCTGGAGGTCTGTTCTTAACCTGAAACTGTTCTTAACCTGAAGCACCACTTTAGCTAATGGGGCCTTCTGCTGCTGCTGTGCCACCGCAAGATTTCTGTTCTTATCCTGAAGCAAAGTTCTTAACCTGAAGCGTTATTTCTGGGTTAGAGAAGTATGTAACCTGAAGCGTATGTAACCTGAAGCATCTGTAACACGAGTTCTGGTCAGTTCCAGCTGAAAAGAGCCCCGGCTTTGGCAACTTTAAGGCAGCCAGACATCTTCTCCAGTAATATCTGGTTTGGGTGAGTGGTCAACATTGCTTTCTTTCATATACATGCATTTAGGATTGAGGTATTGGTTATATGTCAGGAGGCTCAATTTGTTTGGGGGCTAGGAAGCCCATGCTCTGAACCGCATTGAAGAATATCTCCCCACTATGCCAAGGTTATATAAATTAAACATTGTTGCTACTTTTTGCTTGAAGATCTATTCCACTATAATTTGCTATGCCCACTGGTTAATGAAAGCTTAAGGGATTTCACTAAATTGTAGAGGATTGCAATTTTTGAAATTTGTATGTTTTTATTGCCATGGCAATTAGGATCTGAAAATCCCACTTGTAATGAGTTTACCTTTGCTGTGTTATTCTCTCAGGCCTATAGTTACACTAAGTCTTGTGCTTAAGTATCTTGCTAAACCTATGAATTAAACTCTTATAGATTTTTGCTCCTTTGTGTATTTTTTAACTTGGTGCATATGATCTCCTGTGAGTCTTCTTCAAAAGGATGTATTTTCCCATTAAGAAAATGATAATATTCATTATGGTTGTTCAGTGCTTGCTTTTATTTCCCTTGCTGGCAGAATTTGCAACATTATTCAGGTATAACTTCCTCTTTCATTGTTGGGTTTCCTGAAACCATCTCCAATTGTAACTCATTAATGGTCTTATGGATTTCAAATTGATGGACTCCATTGATTTTCTTCTCCCATGAAACCACCTATGTCATCTGTATTACATTTATAAATGTTACCAAAAAAAATCAATTGAAAGGAAGTTTTCAGATGAAAATTGGTAGGGAAGAAGGCTCACAAGGTAATACTGGGCTGTTATTTTCCATCCATTGTTGTTCTCAAACTAAAATGTAGGCAAAGCAATGAACAAGTTGGCCTAGGGCTGTTTCGATTACTATAGTTTGCAATTATCATTATGGCTTTTAATATGCAATGTGATTAATGATCTTTGTGTAGAATAGATCCAGACTCACATAACCAACATGTGTAACTCTAATTAATGCACAAAGGGGTTAAAACCATAGAGCAAGGGTCAGAAACCGTTTTTCAGCCATGGGCCGGTCCACCGTCCCTCAGACCATGTGGTGGGCCGGATTATATTTTGAAAATAATAATGAACGAATTCCTATGCCCCACAAATAACCCAGAGATGCATTTTAAATAAAAGCACACATTCTACTCATGTAAAAACACACTGATTCCCAGACCGTCCGTGGGCCAGATTGAGAAGGCAATTCAGCCGCATCTGGCCCACAGGCCTTAGGTTGCCAACCCCTGCCATAGAGTAATCTGTCTTGCCAGGCTTAGTTAGGTCACACAAACATACCTTAGGAAGAAAGGTTAGCAAAGTTTTTGTTCTTTTTATTTCACCATGTGAACCCTCATGGAAGGATGTGTCAGCTGAATGCTCCAAGGTTAGACCATGTGGCTTTAGCAAGCCATCTTTTGTTCCTACACTAAAAATTTAAAAACATGCACAATTTTTGAAACTAAGTTGCACTGCCTGTCTTTTCCTGCTGCTGTATGGAAAAGCACGTGAATATGACATTTTAAGAATTTGTAAATAAACCATTTTTAACTTACCAAACCTGTGGTCTCTTTCTATGCTAAGGGAAGTGGGAAACTTTGGAAGCGGCTTAAAGGTCTAACAACTTATATTTCCATTCTTTGCTTTGCTGAATGTTTTGTGATTTTTAATATCTGCTGAGTACTTGCCCCAAACCTTGATCTAGGAATCCAGGGAATTTTCTTTTTATTCTCTAATCAAATTATCCACACCCCCCCGACTTTGTGTTCAATTGGACTTACTTCCAGATATGTGTGGCACTGCAACCTTGCTCTTTCAAAATGGCAGAAACAGGTGGCGGGGAGACCTAGCTTGTAACATCACCTTTCAGGCCTCAGTCACAAGGCTTGTCCACGTCCTTTTCTGCCAAGGTGCTTGAGGTTTATCGTTTCCAATGTATCACAGCCCAGTTAATTTTATCAGGAGGCAATAGAAACTATATCTCATGTACAGCACAGTCTTTAGCATATGTGCCGCCGGGGTGCAAAGATCCGCCAGGCACCTCCAAATTTAATTTCCCCCCAAAAAAAATTTATTGGTGTTTCCACATAAAAAACAACAAATAAAAAAGAACAACAAATAAAGACATTCAATCAACATATAAAACGAACCTAATACAATAAACAATACTAATAACAATAAAATAAAAAAACTTATACATACCTCAACAACACAGAAACACAGGAATCTATTATTTAATCTCTTATTTCGAATCTTATTTAGGGGACTTCCCCCGTTCTCTCTTCTGCGTTCTATTTCTAATCTATTTTAGTAACTTTGTAACTAGTTTAACAATCATTCATCATACTTCTTAATCTTCAAATATACATCTTGTACAACTTATGTCTTTCAACTTATTATTATCACATAAAATCATATTTCAAATCTTAACTCCTTATATCCTATTTTCTCTTAACATAATAAAACCATGGCTATTATTACTTCTAATTCCTACCTTAATAATATTATAATGTTATAAAGTCATTGTCATCAGCCTCAGACCTCTCACGTCCTTGAGACCTTCCTTCTTGCTGAACCTGTATCTTCTCTACTTCAAGAAAGACATTAAAATTGTTGAAGAGCAGCAGGAGTACAAAGTTAGTGCTATGAAAAGAACTGGAAATTTCTGGACATGGCCCATGCCTGCTGATGAAATATTTTACATCCGATCTAAAGTCATTGGCGTATTTTCCCCACCTACTATGGTTAATTCAAGAGGCTATTATAGATTCTAAACTGTCTCTAACATTCATGTTTAAATAAATATTTGTCAAAATTTCCTAAGTGACAAGAAAATAATTATTTACCTTCATAAAATTCTAATGTATGAAATTATTATTTGAAAAGTAACGTGAGTTACCATATTATGTAATGTGAGTTACCATGAGAAAAGTTATTCAATTAATAACCATTGAAATTTGAAATGCCTGACCACTATGCTATGAAAGGCAAGGTTTCTGTAATACTATTACCTAAAAAGTTTTTTTTTCTAAATTCCTCGTAAGAGGAAAAAGAAAAAACGTGGGTACATAAAATTAAGCTGTCCAATTCATGTAACATGAGTTACCACACAAAAATATTTTTTATTTTTAATATATTTTATAATAACCAAGTATATATTATATACACAATTATTTTATTCAAGATTGCTTCTCATTTACTATGTTTAGATATTACTTAATTGTTGTAATCATAAGTAAAATGCAACGTGAGTTACCATGGAATGACCCAGCTGTTGATGCCTTATATCTCAGGTAGTGGGCTTTATACGCAGGAGATGAATTTGGGAACCAGTTGCTCAAGTTGTACTTCAACTTCATTTGCTACAGCTTGTACTGTAAAAACTCTTTCTACAACAAAGGAAGAGCAGAGGAGGCAGAGAAATCCCGGGAGATCAGAATGAGTAAAAAGCCTCATTCTGGTACTCTGGTGAAATGGAACATTGAAACGAGGATTCTGCAAAGGCTTGAAGAGCACCAGATCACTCAATGGGTGTGAGAGTGAAAGGGAAGTGATGGGGTCTATTTGTCTTCTTCCATCACTTCCTTTATCTCAAATCTTTGGAAGAAAATGAAACAAAGTACACACTTCCCCCTTTTGTTGAAAACACAGGCTCAGCGGTTTTTTGTGCCAGTTTCTATTTTCAGTTTGAATTATGTCCTATTCTGAAGGCTCAGCATAGATTACAGTAACAAAACCAAACAAACTTCATTGCCAATATTTAACACTTTAAAAAATCTCATCTGAAATCTTCCAATACCAAGTGAACACCGCACTCATTCATTTCTTTCCGAAATGCATCCTCTCCTCACTTCCAGTACTTTTCATATTCCTTTTTCTTTTATATTTATTCTCAACCAATTGAGCCTTTCCCTCAAGGGCCCACTGTTAAGGATGTGCCTTCGGACCTGCACCAATGGAGTAGATGCTGAGAGCAACCACCAGCAAGAAAGTTACTATAACTACTGGAGATAAGAGCAGAGTTGGTATAAGGCAGGCTCGTCCAACTTCCAGAAGACTGCAATCTACTTCCACTATAAATAAACTGGCAGTGATCTACCCATTGGATTGATTGACCAGAGTTGTTTTTTTGGCGAGGCTTCATCAAAGCTGTTGAGCTTTTTTGGGGGGAGCATTATTCATGTCTGTGTAAACTCATTTGACAGTCACCTTTCTTCACCTAGCCCCTGTCTCCTTCACCTAGCCCCTGTCCATGCACATTAACCAGTTCTAAAGGCAACACTTTTGCAAAGCATTTTTGGGGGAGGATGACCTAATGTTGTTGAGCTTTTTGGGGGGGAGGATGAGCCAAAGTTGTTGAGCTTTTTATTTTTGGGTTGCTTCCCTGGGGCAATTGATCAGGATCCCATGACCATGATCAACCACAGACACCCTGTGACCGACCGATGGAGATGTGGTTGTTTTACCACTTAGACCTTGTGGCAAGGACTGGTTTATGTCTGGATAAAAGCTGGGTCCACTCAGATGATGAACCATACAAAGACCTGCTAAAATGTTATTGAACAGACCTACTCTAATTGTGTGAAAACATTTATGCATTTCATGCTTCATAGTGCTGCACAAAATGTCCTTTTTTTAGGACATGAGTATGTAAAATGAGAGTCGTCATAGAGATGCATAGCTAAAAGTAGAAGTCGGCAAATGTGTCCTCTTTTTTGCTCTTCAAAATATGGCAACCCTAGTTAAAACTACTGACACAAACTAGCTTCTTGGTGGGGAAGCCGGATATAATTGCAGTTAAGTACATTTTTAAAACGGACACGGGTGGCACTGTGGTCTAAGCCACAGAGCCTAGGGCTTGCCGATCAGAAGGTCGGCGGTTCATATCCCCGCGACGAAGTGAGCTCCCATTTTTCTGCCCACCAAGCAGTTCAAAAGCACGTCAAGTGCAAGTAGATAAATAGGTACCACTCCGGTGGGAAGGTAAACACCCTTTCCGTGCACTGCGCTGGTTCGCCAGAAGCAGCTTAGTCATGCTGGCCACATGACCCAGAAGCTGTCTGTGGACAAATGACGGCTCCCTCGGCCTATAGAGTCATCCGCGACTGGACCTAATGATCAGGGGTACCTTTACCTTTACCTTTACATTTTTAAAAGTGGGAGTGAATAGGGTTGCAATCCTATGCCCATATACCTGGGAATAAACCCCATTGAAATTATTGGGGCTTATTTTTGAGGAGACATGACTAGGGTTGTGATGTGAATGTGCAAACATACTTGACAGATTAAAACTAGTAGAAATACTTCTGAACCAAACATTTCAGCCCTGAATCCGTTTCTTGCAAGAACGACCTGTGACAGCAGACATTTACTTTTCTAACATGTCTCGAAAAAGCAATGTGCGATATGGCACAGGTGTTTTGCTCTTTAGAGGGAAACAAGTCAAATATCCCACTGGGTGTGCCTTAGCTCTTTGGAACCTGGCTCAGATTCCAGCAAAATTGTGAGATTGAAGAGGTGTTGCCTTTAGAACTGGTTAATGTGCATGGACTGATGAAAATCTTGAAGGAGACAGGGGCTAGGTGAAGAAAGGTGACTGTCAAATGAGTTTACACAGACATGAATAATTTGCAAGCAACCTTTGTTCACAACATGCAGCTTACAGTCTCAATATATCTGAAATGTCAAGGCTTTTTCTCTGAGTTAACAGATGCTAAAGGTCCAAAGTAAAGTGTTAGTTCTTGGTATAAATTAGCTGAGTGGAAGGCTTCTTTGCCAAGAATCAGGAATATGCACATTTTGGGGGGTGGGGGGTGGAGGACCAATGCAACCTCCCAATTAGATCATGTCCTTGTTAAAAAATGCCCTATCCCATTTTTTTAAAAAATGTAGAATTCAGTTTCTGAAAAAAATGAATGGAAACTTTTAGGACTGAAATCTGACCGAAATCATATGTAAATTGAAAAAAAGGAAAGACAACATGATTTTATATATATATATATATATATATATATATATATATATATATATATATATATATAATAGGCATTGGAAATCTTCCTGTAAAGGCAATGCTGAAGTCTAATGAGGTGCTCTATCTAACATTACCTTTAGTTTGGTGTGCTGGTTTAATTTTACTGTCAGTACAGGAAGGAAAAAGGAAGAGGACAGAATTCTGCGGCCTAAGCAATAGGGTGGGTCATTAAAAAAAAGTTTTTTGAAAATGTTTCCTCCCTTGATCTTATCTCAGGCGTATGGTATAAACATAGTTAAATTTCAAATTTGGGACAAATTGGTGAATATTTAGACCCTGCTGCTACAAATTGAAATTTTGCCTCACCACGAGTGATAAAAACATATGAATTTGACTCATTTAATTCTCAGTATGTTAAATTGTGAACTAACAAACATAAATTTTAGGTTTTATGTAGAGCAATAATAGTTGCATACTATTATTTTCTGCGATATTTATTTATTTAAGATAAAACGTGTTGATAATTTACATGGAAAACCAATGGTTTTGAAAAAAAAATATGGAACAATTAAGCAAACGGTGTACTAAACATAAACAATAAAATGCCAGGGACAGGAAAAGACTTGCCATACTGTTGGGAGCACACTGTATTATCATGATATTACAGGGGCATAACATCAGTGTTGCCATGGTGTGTCAGCTAGTTTGTGTAGCAGAGGGTTGGGGAATCCATGGCTCTCAAAATGCTGTTGAACACTAACTTCAATCAACCCCATCCAACACTGCCAATGGTCAGGGGTGATGGGGGTTCAGCAATATCTTGAGGGTCCCTGGGGCCCCACCAGCAAGACCATAGGATTGTATTGCTCAGATATGAAGCAGATGCAAATGTCTGTGGAGGAAAGTGCTATTTTCTTGTTTCATTAGAGGTGAAAATTTAGATGATGATGTAAATATGCAATTTGCAGAGAGATACAATTTGCTGACAACAGAAAAATTGGGCTAATTGCTTTTACAAGATTGTTGGCCCACATAATAGGTGACCCACTTCTCATTCTCTCTCTTTCAAACAGACACATTAACCTTACAATCTCTCTCATCACCGTACTTGCAAATGTACCTTGCATGAGGAAAGCCAAATAACTTGTTTCATCATTTGTGGGTGCTTTGGTGTGTTTAATATTTTTCACTTGGAGCCATAGAGGGCGATAGTAAGAATTAAGCCACTGAGCTGGAAAATCAGAAGGCATATGTGGAATATAATCCTACTGGCCAGTGTAGCTTCGGTTATCAACTTGCAATTGTAAAAACCACTACAATGTGATTAATGTTGCATAGGAGGAAAGCATTTGATGACCATCAATGGAAAACTCAGAAGCTGGATCCTGATATCTCATATCTATCTATAAAATGCACCTACCATCTGGAAATGTATTAACAATGGGTCAATTGTGTGCCTGTTCGGTGATTTATGTTAGCTCAGTAAGGAGTGTGTGTGTGGTTCTAACACATATAACTAAACTGAAGGTGAAATCAAAATACAATAAAGAAACATTGGAAAAAAAATTCAGAAAAAAGCAGCAAGTTGTAAATGGCTGTTGTTGGAGATGTAATCTGCAAAACATCCTTGATCAATGTCAGATAAGAATTTCAAAGGTCTTATATTGCTGTCTAGGAACAAGCAAGCAGGACAGGAACATCCTCCTCTTAACCTTGCAGGGTAATACCATGATCCTTTGCAGGACTTGCAGCCATGAATCATAAAGCCACTGGCCAAAGCTTGAACATCTGCTACAGGAATGGGGAACATTTTCCCTTGTGAAAACTCTTTCAGGGACCACATGCCTCTGGTGGGGATGGCAAGAGTCCAAAGTGGGTAAAGCAACAAATGAAATTCTACTATAGGTTACATTCAAGCCACATGATTGTCAGAGGTTTATTTCAACACACATGACCACACATGTATTTCTCCATCTTCCATCCAGGCAAGGAAGAGACATTATCACAGTTCAAGAACTCACATTCCAGACAGCCAAAAGGGCTGGTGAAAGGAGAGAGACTTACGTGAGACTGGAGAGCTGCATTTTGCTTTGGGGCCCAAGGTTCTCCACCCCTGGTCTAGCAGATGCACAAGTCCTGCCCAGTCCTGATAGGATTGTCAGCAATTGTTCTGGTTGATGCATATTTTAGAAGTTCCGTCAGTCAGCACGTCGGTCAAGTTGCTCATCACAAAAAAAGGTTGTGGCACGTATTAGCATAACTGGTCCTCAGCACATGTTGTGTAATTAAAATAGGAGCTATGTCCAGAATAAACAGAAAGCTTGTGATGGGCATGTTTGGGGTATAATCTTTGTTGTCAGTGATTTATGTCACATAAGAAAAAAGGAAAAAAGAAATTCTGTTGGGTAAACTTTGCATGAATGGCTGCTCACAAATGATGGATTCACTGCTTTGATGGGCCAAATTAAATTACGCACCCACTGTTGATACAATACAGTCTGCAACACCTTTATGTCTTTTTGATATAGAGTTGTCATTCAGGGCAATTCCCACCGTGTTTAATTCAAATAATTAGAAACTGTGATGATACTGTGCCTGAAATGAGAGCCCTCATTTGTTCCTGCTTTTGTTCTGCAAACAAAGTGAACGGCTGGACGGCCTGTTTCAGGCCACATTTTAGAAACTAACAACCCAAAGTCCTCAATGATCAGAATCTTTTGCTTTGCCATAAATCAGTTTTAATTCCAGTGAGTTTCTTCCCCCAGTTAATGGAGATCCTCTCCCTTCCCCCTGCCCCAAATTTGGGAGACTTCAGCCATTCCATGCAAATGAGTACACAATTCCTTACATTTCTCTGTACATTTAGCCCCCGAAACCTTATATTTTTGTTACATGCTTCTTAGTTCTCTTTCAGGTCACTTGGGGGTGATGCTACTGAGTTACTTTTGAAACAGCCGAAAGGCTTTCTAAGCTCTCAGCAGGGGGACTGATACGCTACTCCAACTTGCAGCGTAGCATCCTGCTGAACAAACCCCAGAAAGAAGACTCTAAAGAATGAAAGTCATCTCCTCCCTCCCTTACTGAGCAGTATTTCATTACACTTGTATATGTTGGCAAGTGCTGGCTTTTAGAGCTGGTAATGTGATGTAACAAGGCACAAGGCTTTTAAGTAATCATAGACAACTTCTCAATAAAATAGAAAGTCGTTGTTAAAAACCTTCCACAATAGCTGGGTGACGGATGGGATGTCAAAGAACCCATTAGATGGTTACCTGAAATGTATGTGTATTGCTCTTTAGCAAAAAAAAATGGATAACTGCTTCAAAATCAATTACTTTTCATTCAATCTCCTTGATTAAACTTTGACCAACTAGCCTAGCTTTTAAGGCACCGGGTCTCTGTGTGTCGGTCCTTCCCCCACCGTTCTTCTTCAGAACTGTTTGCCTGCAATTTCAGGAGACCATTATACCCTGTTGTGCAGTGTTGTCCTAGACTACTATCAAAAGGCAGGGTAGCTGGGGGATAAAAGGTTCTATTTTACTTAAGACTGTGAGGTTTGGGAGAATGGCATGCTGTGTTCACGGGGAGTAAAGTTAAGCACCTGCATAAATCTTAGACAGATTGGAAGTTTGCATTAAAAGCCTAGGAGGAACAAGTGATAGCATTGGGGGGGGGCGAGGAGGAGAATAAACAGAGCAGCTTTATAGTTTCAGGTGTATAATATATCAGGGACGGAAAAGCAGCTTGATATAAGACAAGCTGAACCTATCATAAATATGACAATTTTCTCATACAGCAGAAGTACAATTTTAATATATATTGATACAGAAATGCAATATGTGAAAAACAATATTCTGTAGCATCTTGAAAACACGTTCATATTTGAAGCCGTTTGGCAAAACATTAGGTTCCACTTCAGCAGCGTTGGGGTTTACAAATTTGCATGGTGTGCACTTTGTAAATTCCTTAAAATAAACACACATATAAATAAATTGAAGTTATGGCCAACCTTAGACCTTAGACTGTTTCCCAGCCAAGGAACATATTCGGCTTCCTCTTGTTTGAAACACTAATTTTTAAAAACTAGGCACTTGTCATTTCACAACAGTGGTTCACATTTTGCCGGTAGGATTGATCCTTGGCATGTAAACTGATAAGCATGATTGCTGTCAGGGATTTGCCTTCTCCTCGCAAGGAGAGCCCAGGGGGAGGTCCTACTTGTGAGGAGAGCCCAGGTGGGAGTACTCCTCGCGGGGAGAGCGGGGAAGGTGATCCTGCTAGTGGGGAGGATCAGGGTAGGGAACCTCCTTGAGAGGAGGTCTTGCTCAGGTACAGGGAGACCCAGCCACTGCTGTCATCTGACTCCTCTCAAAGCCTATGGCCAGAGCTCTCTCCTGCGGATGAGGAGGAGGAGCCAAGGGTCAGGGATGCTGGGCAGAGACCAGGCAACGCCAGACAGAGGCAATCAGAGGGGGAGTTACAGCTTCCGGCACAAGCACAGCATCGGGGGGTCAGGGGACACAGAAGACGTTGTTTCAGGGTGCCGAGGCTTTGGTGCTGGGCGGGAAACAGTAGAGGGGCACTTCCAGATTCTGCAAGTGACTGAGCGGTCATGTTTTTAGCTAGCTCTGCACTGTAAATAGTTATGCACAATAAAATAATATTTAGTGTAAGAGGACTCTGTCGTTACTCATGAACAACACTGTGGTGTACCCTGACAATTGCCTTTTTGTATTTTTAATGCTGTATATAAACATTTAAAATAAAATAAAATAAAATAAAATATATCTAATGGTGGAAAACATGCTACCTCATAAAATTCAAAACAACCATTGTGTTTTTACAAACTTATTCTGGGTATTGCAGCTACCTGTGTCCTATCCCATATTGTTCTGAAGGGCTCCCAAACCGCAGATGCAGGTTTTCAGTTTTAAGACTAATATATGTGCTAGCAGCAAGAAACTGAACTATCTACCAGCTTTAAGTGGATAAGTATTAAATAGTGTTACAGCCTTCAAATGTTAACTGTTACTTCAGTATATCACTTTTCTTACCTTTGTCCTTGTAAACTAAAGCACATTGTCAGAGATGGGGGGACGGGACACTGGGCAATGTCTTTTTCAATAAGAAAATAGCTGGTGACACCAGTCTTTAGGGCGTAGTTAAACTTCGCATACCCTGAACCTAGTACCAATAGAAGATCCATTTCAGCCATAGAAAATAAACCAAGCACAAAATTGGTTTGATTTCCAATTTATTTCAAATAACTTGTTATCAAATGAAATGCTTCTATATTGCTTAATAAAAACTGATAGGTGAAAAATTGTTGCGATAGCATACCAAATCCCAGTGCTCCAGGTGGTTGCTTCAGTGACCTGTTCTTATATCCAACTGGGGTGAAGATGGACATACTTTTAAGTGTGATGGAAACGGTTTCAACGTACATTTTCTGCCCTCTCAGAATGCAACAAATGTGTGTTCAGATTCAGACCATTTCCACAAAACCTTGGTGTGTCTGCTTAGCCATATTCAGGTGTTAGTTTCCACAGGATTCAGATCATGTGTTGAGAGATAGCTGGGCTGTGAACACAGAGGTCCATCTCATGATTACAGCCTATGCATGTGTAATAGGTTCCATAGCTACATGCAGTGCTTTTTTCTACTTTAAAAAAAAAAAAAAGTTTAGGGGTACTCTCATTTTCCTACTCCTATTGAAATACTGCCCCTCAATGAGGCCAAACTTAGATTCACAAAATGTTTAGGGGTATGCGTTCCCCCTGCATCCCCCCAGAAAAAAAGCAGTGGCTCCATGTGTGTACAACATGGAGCCATTGCTAGTGTGAAATACAATGGAAGAGGTAGTCCTACTGTACACAGCTGTGCTGTCTCTGTACACAATCTGACTTAGGTCAAACTCCCACCATACATTTAAAGCACTAGTAGATTCACTCATGGCTTCCCCAAAAGAATCCTGGGAATTGCAGTTAAGAAGACCCCTAGTCCTGCCACACAGCTACAATTTCCAGAGTGGTTTAACAATCTCTCTTCCCTGGGATCTCTGAAAAGTGTATCTCTGTGAGGGGAATTCTTCTTCTTCTTCTTCTTCTTCTTCTTCTTCTTCTTCTTCTTCTTCTTCTTCTTCTTCTTCTTCATCATCATCTTCATCTGCGATCACTTGTAGCCAAATAAGATTGCCTTCCGCGAATATGGTCTTAACAGTGTGTCTGTGACTGTGGAGGCCAATTCTGGATCCACACATCCTTCTACACAGGTTTCCGGGTGGGAATTGATCACAGTCAAGATTTGCCAAATGTGCCCTTCCTCTTAGCTCGTTTCTCCCTTTTGTCCCAAGTTTTTGCTTCTTCAAAGTCCATGACACCTTTGGTAGAGGTTATTCTCCAATTGGAGTGCTCGCAGGCCATTGTTTCCCAATTATCTGTGCTTATATTGCATTTTTTTTTAAAAAAAAGATTTGCCTTGAGAGAGTCTTTAAAACTCACAG
This sequence comes from Lacerta agilis, assembly GCF_009819535.1. Taxonomy (NCBI): domain Eukaryota; kingdom Metazoa; phylum Chordata; class Lepidosauria; order Squamata; family Lacertidae; genus Lacerta; species Lacerta agilis. The sequence continues at coordinate 86,744,143 of NC_046315.1, read as the reverse complement.
CACCCATAACTAACTACAGTTCTCAGGATCCCTTGGGGGTGGGTAGCTATGCCTGTTAGAAGTGATATAATAATGCTTTAATTGCATGGTGTAGCCTTAAAGCCTGAATGAGACTTGTACCCTAGGATGTTTTTATGAAGTTCAATAAAGCAACATTTTAAAAAAAGTGATAAGCTAAAACCATAAATTAGCCATGCATTCTAGGCCATTTCCTCGTTTTCAGCCTGGCAAAGAAAAGTAAATATAGACTGGAACTGAAAGCTGGGAAAGAAGTAGAATTTCCTACACTCATGTTGACCTGCTTAATACAACATTGGTAGTAAAAACTGTTATTACCTCTATATCCTGCAAATCAATCCATGCTGTAAGCATGATTGTAGAGACTATTGAGTGACTGTCAAGTCCCTCAGCTATGAGAAGGCTGAATAGTAGCTTTTAGCATGTCTGTCATTTCCACAGGGATATGCCTGTCAAAAGAATACCATCTGAAGAAAAGCACAGTGTGTCACGGCTTAAAAGGATGGTGCCATACCGAGAGAAACTGGAAAGTTCACAAGTCATATTAAGAAGCTAAATGGAACTCCCTCTTTAGCTCTGTGACTCACAGGGAGAAGTCAGACCAGAAAGCACAAGGCTAGCTGCCATTTATAAAGCTCTTGGATCTTCCATTGTATTGTGAAAGCAGGATAGAACATTCTGAGGCAAGCTCAAATCTCAGCTGGAAGTTCACCTTGGTCTTGAGTTCTCAAACGTCTGGAATCCAGTGGTCATTTGCTTTTTGACAGGACAAGTAGGGTAGTAGCAGGGAAGCCATATTCCATGAAATGAAAAGAGAACAGACACGTTACCTTAGAAACTCCCAGAAAGATGAAAAATTTCCCGAGGCTGCTTCTTCCTTCATTGGTTTTGTTTGTTTGTTTGTTTGTTTGTTTGGATGTAGTCTTGCACCAGAGTTCTTAAAGGTAAAGGTAAAGGTACCCCTGACCATTAGGTCCAGTCATGTCCGACTCTGGGGTTGTGGTGCTCATCTCGTGTTATTGGCCGAGGGAGCCAGCGTACAGGTTCCGGGTCATGTGACCAGCATGACAAGCCACTTCTGGCGAACCAGAGCAGCGCACGGAAATGCCGTTTACCTTCCCACCGGAGCGGTACCTATTTATCTACTTGTACTTTGACGTGCTTTCGAACTGCTAGGTTGGCAGGAGCTGGGACCTAGCAACGGGAGCTCACCCTGTGGCAGGGATTCGAACCGCCGACCTTCTGATCAGCAAGCCCTAGGCTCTGTGGTTTAACCCACAGTGCCACCTGGGTCTTTTTCTCTTTTTTTTAGTTCTTAGAACTAAGCTAATGAGAAATCTGGGTTCAAATTCACACTCATCTGTGAAGCTCACTTGGTGACCTCTTGGGCCTGTCACCATTTCCCAATCTAGCTTACCTCAGACGGTTGCTAAGAGGTTAAAATGGGGAAGAGAAGAGCCATCTATACTATTCTGAGATCTAAGTAAGGCAGGGAGGGAGGGAGGTTCCCAATGAAGTGCCTTTGCTGGTGCAAGGTTTTTCACTTGCAAAATGGAATTTATCTCCCTCTCTGATACCTGTGCACCCATGTGTCTCCCCCAAATCTGCCAAGGATGGAAGCCCCAGAATGGTGCATGCAGATAGAAGAGGGGTGATAAGTTCCATTGAGCAGCCAAAAGCCCTCAAGCTAGTCAACTCACTTTATTGAATACCACCCAATGAAGGGAAATGGAAACTCCAAACCAGGTGGCCATGAGTGGCACCAGCTTTATTTCCTGCAGTTTACAGTCAAACCTCGGTTGTCGAACGTAATCCGTTCCGGAAGACCATTTGACTTCCGAAACACTTGACAACCAAGGCGCAGCTTCCAATTGGTTGCAAAAAGCTTCCTGCACTCAAGCAGAAGCCACATTGGGCATTTAGGTTCCGAAAAATGTTTGAAAACTGGAGCATTTACTTCTGGGTTTTCGGTGTTCGGGAGCCGAAACGTATGATAACAGAGGCGTCCGGAAACCTTGGTTTGACTGTATTTATTTCTTGAAACTATTCCTTAACTACGCTCCATCAAAAGATTCTAGGTTGCTGAACAAAAGAGTGAACTTTAAGCCCCAATGCCCCTTGGTCCCTATTATGGACTTAGCAACATGAGACTAGGGTCCAGAGGGACAGTGGGGAAATTTGAAGAAGTGTGCATGCACACGAAAGCTCATACCAAGAACAAACTTAGTTGGTCTCTAAGGTGCTACTGGAATGAATTTTTTTATTAGTGGGGAAATGAGTTTCCCTTTTCAATTCAGGGCCCTAAAATAAAAAAGTAAAGTGTTTTCACACACCCTGCTACTGCACCCTGTTGCTGCCGCCCCATAAGTTTATTCAAGAAAGTATAAAAGAACCTACAATGTAACAAACGAAAGCTACCTTTTACAACATGATAGAGCCAGAAGTTAAAAAAGATAGTAACCTTCGGTCTCAGCCTACTTTAATCAACCAAATCTTTAGTTGACTATTCTACTGATTAAATTTATTAATGACTGCAGCCCTGATCTACTGATTAAGTTGATTAATCCGTAGATGGGGAATGCAAACCTGAATCAATTTAATCAGCAGGCTAAGACTACAAACTTCAAAGTTTGCAGCCCTACTTTCTGCATTGCACAATTGGCTAAGAAATGCCCTTAACAGAGTGGCCCTGAGGACACAGCCACATGGAGAGTATAGCTTATGAGATGGCATAGCCACAATGACAGGTACTGCTTTCTAGGTTTATTTTTAACTGAGGTAGCACAAATTCTCTGACCCAAAAATATGCACAAGGTTCCCCCAAATGGCAAGATGAAAAATGATATGATGATACATCGAGTCATTAGCCAAGGATGTACAACACTGCATATTTCCAACTTGGACTTATGCTGTCTCACAGAAATGCTAGCAAGCCTTACAATGGTGCTGTTTCTATTCTTGGGGAGAAGAAAATAAAGCAACATCCCATCTCCGATTTGATCAGACTTAGCATTATATTATTTTTATGATGGATAACTTTACACATAAATATTAAAATAAAGTTGTTTCTTGCTTTATGCAGTGTGTGTGAAAAAACTCTCAGTAAGAGCTTTGTTGTGTGTGGGGATGTAATGCATTTGTCTCCTTAATCATATTTCAGTGATGGATGATCAACTCTGATTTCCTTTAAAATGTTTTAAAACTCTGGAGCCTATGAAGAAGGGGGGAAAACACACACCCAACAATAATGGTAGAACAAAATGTGCAGATAAGAAAATGATGGAGTGTTCCCTAGTAATTCAGCTACACAGGGTGCGGGTGTTGATAATATAGAAGTCCTCTCCTTGTTCAATCATAGGGAACACAGGAATGATAGGCACTCTAGTGGCTTGGAGCAGATTAACACAACACAATGTTCCCATCTCTTAGTTTTTCTCAGCATGTGCTCATAATATATCAGGGAAAGACCATGTGACCTCATCTGCCCCTTGCTAGGTTCCATAGCATAAGAGAACATAACAAACAGCTGAGGTGAGTCCTTATGAGTTTCATGTACGCCGTTGTTGAGCACCAATCCAATGCATGTAGGAACAGGGATGAACTGAATTATCCAGAGATAATGTAGATAACCTCAATTTGAAACACATGAATATGAGTGCAGTGAATGATCCAAGAGAAGAAGAAGAAGAGTTTGGATTTGATATCCCGCTTTATCACTACCCGAAGGAGTCTCAAAGCGGCTAACAATCTCCTTTCCCTTCCTCCCCCACAACAAACACTCTGTGAGGTGAGTGAGGCTGAGAGACTTCAAAGAAGTGTGACTAGCCCAAGGTCACCCAGCAGCTGCATGTGGAGGAGTGGAGATGCGAACCCGGTTCACCAGATTACGAGTCTACCGCTCTTAACCACTACACCACACTGGCAGCATTGTTCCAGCTTGGCCACGAAGCTGCTGTGACCAAGAGTCTCATTGCTTGGTTTTGATCAGTGCAACAGCACCCTTTCTAGGGAAAATAACCAAATTATGGCCAGTGTTACAAATTTGCTGGGCACTTATCTACACCCTGCGTGCCCTTCAATACTGTTTTGAAAACACAGGTGGTTCAAAATGCTGCAGCAGAATAATTTCTAGTGTTCAGCCCCTCCCTAACCAAATAACATTGATCCTACACAAAAATCACACTGGTTAGGGGTGTCACACGTCCAGAAATTCCCTGACATTGCTGGAATACTGCCTGGGAGAATCCAGACATATGGCAACTTATGTTGGCAGTGTTGTTTTTGGTGATTGTCCTTAAAAATAGCTGAAAACCTTCAGTGTGTGTGTGTGTGTGTGTGTGTGTGTCTGTCTGTCTGTCTGTCTGTCTGTCTGTCTGTTTTCTCAATAACTACTTTGGGGAAAACTAAAAAAAGCCCAACAACCTTTGTGTTCAGATTTTCACTTTTTGAAATATGGCAACCCTATAGACTACTGATTAATTTGCAAGCTGGGTTCAAGCTGCTGGTTAGTGTTCATCCAGATCTAAACGGCTTGGAATCAGGATATCTGATGGATTGCCTGTTCATTCAACCTGCCCATCAACTACAGACATATTTTTAGTCCTGTTCTGTGTTCTGCCACCAAAGGCTCCCTTCCAGCTCAATTCTACAATTCTATGATTCTAGATGTTGGATTTATTTCCAAACAAACAAATAAATAAACTATTTCCAGCTGTCAAGAAATTACTGACTATTCTAAATGACTTGCGTACTATAGCAAAGAATGTTACAGGTAGGTAGCCGTGTTGGTCTGCCGTATTCAAAACAAAATTAAAAATTAAAAAATTCCTTCCAGTAGCACCTTTGTTGTTCAGTCGTTCAGTCGTGTCCGACTCTTTGTGACCCCATGGACCTGAGCATGCCAGGCACCCCTATCCTCCACTACCTCCTGCAGTTTGGCCAAACTCATGCCTTCCAGTAGCACCTTAGAGACCAACTATGTTTGTTCTTGGTATGAGCTTCCATGTGCATGCACACTTCTTCAGATACACTGAAACAGAAGTCACCAGACCCCACCCTCTCACTATATATATAAGGGTCTGGTGACTTCTGTTTCAGTGTATCTGAAGAAGTGTGCATGCACACGGAAGCTCATACCAAGAACAAACTTAGTTGGTCTCTAAGGTGCTACTGGAAGGATTTTATTTTTTTATTTTTTATATAGTAAAGAATGACATACAAACACCTTGAAGAAGAATCTGGTAAATTGGATATATTTGTTCTCTTCTACCCCAGTGCTGTTTCAAAAAACAGAATTTTACTAGATTAAATCAGATAAAAGGATACCAGAGAAGCAATGAGCATTCTACTGGTACTTAAAATGAGGTACTTATGCATTTCTTACTTTTTATTTTTATTTTTTCTCTGTTCAGGGTGTTCTAATATTGCACTGATTGCTTCTCAGTACAATTATGTTTATAATTTTAAAAAATCCCAAGGCAAAGTATGAATAGATCCTCAAAAATTCAATTCAGAAACAATCTGGAGTTAGCCTGCTATATTATTGGATGTGCCAAAATTTAATCGATTCACCAGATTAGATCTGGATCATTTCTCCAGACATCCCTCGACAGACAGGGTATTGCTCAAAAACTTCAATTCCCTGGTGTGAAGCAACGAGATGATTACTTACACCAGGGTCTGAAATTTCCTGACTCTGCCATGCTCACAGATCGAAAGTGGGCTCACCTTATTGCAGGCTGGGAAGTCCACATTGTCCCTGAGACCCAGAAGGAGGAAAATAAGGTGAGAGCCATGTGTAGGGATGCTGAGGACTCTGGGAACTATATTTCATGGTTGATATACATATCGTAGGAGCCCCGAAGGCTTCAGAAAAGAACAAGGTTTTCACATTATGTCCCATCTATGCACACCACCTCTTGTGTGGAATGCCATTGGTCCATCTACTGCAATATTTTCTCTACAAACTGGCAGTAGCTCACCAGAGTTTCAGGCAGCAAATTCTTCTAGCGCTACTTGGAGAAGCTGGGACCTTCTGCATGCAGAGCGGTTCTACCTATGAGCTACAACCCTTCCCAAGAAAAAAGTCTACCATAGGTTCACTTCCAAGCTCTAACTCACACCAATTATGTAAGATCTTTTCTGGTCTGCATCACCATAATTTTCATGATGATCAAACTGAAGAGTTTGGATTTGATATCCCGCTTTTCACTACCCGAAGGAGTCTCAAAGCGGCTAACATTCTCCTTTCCCTTCCTCCCCCACAACAAACACTCTGTGAGGTGAGTGGGGCTGAGAGACTTCAGAGAAGTGTGACTAGCCCAAGGTCACCCAGCAGCTGCATGTGGAGGAGTGCAGACACGAACCCGGTTCCCCAGATTACGAGTCTGCCGCTCCTAACCACTACACCAAACTGGGAAAACAAAAGCTAGAACTAACATGGAATTGCCTCCAAATACTGATTTGAAACCATTATTGTTGTTGCTGAAGTGTGTTTGCTAACCAAGGGTTTGAGGCAATCCTTGCTATTACTGACCATAATTTGATTACAAACGAACTCAGACCCAGCTGCCAGGAAACAATTGTCACGCTGGCTTGAAAAAAGTAAAAACTGAATTTTAAGCAACTTCATCACCTGAAAAATCTAGAACCTTGCCACTGGTTTGACAGGTAGGCCAAATTCTGAACAGGAAACATCAATAGTTGATACTGCCATGGCATTTTCAATCCATCATGCCGTGTTAACAATATTAGCCTTATTGAAATGAATCTGGCTAGTTATGATGTTTTGGCAGAGGAGCAGCTCATATAAGAAAAATTACATTTGGGATAAGGCCACACATAAAAAACATATATATATATATATATATATATATATATATATATATATATGCACACACACATAAAAGTCGAAGATGGAAATAAGACAAATAGGTCTGGGATTTGAAGAAATACAGAAGCTGAGCTAAAAATGAATTAAAGGAGCTACCACAATAGGTGGAGGGAATAAGTCTGATTCTGTGAATAAATCAATTATGACAGGATTAATGTTGTTCCAACTTCCAGTAAACAGTTATACATGGCTATCTTCCATATCTATATTTATTAGGGAGGGGGGGAAACTTTTCCCAAATAGCAAGCAATGAACCTAGATGAACCACACACACACACACACACACACACACACACACTTGTTGTTGTTCAAGAGAAGCAAAAGATGACAAAGTCTTAGGCTGCAATCCTAACACTTACCAAAGAGTATATCCCATTGAACTGAGTGGGGCTGCACTCTCAATAGACATACACAGAATTGTGTTAGTATTTTTTTTAAATAATAATAATAATAATAATAATAATAATAATAATAATAATAATTCCAAGACATACAAGCAACAGCAAGGAGAAAAAAGGAGACTGTCAGAGCATTGAACCTCCTTCCCAAAGCTCTGGAAGCTTCTGCCCAGCTTAAGGAGGTAGGTGTGATGCTCTGGCAGGGTTCGAGAAAGCCTCTTCTCTTTGCGGAGGGGAGGGGCTGCGAGCGGAAGCCATTTCTCACCTGTGCAAGGGGGGGGGTGTTCAATCCCCTGCCTTAGCCTCTCCTTCCTGCCGTGTCATGCCCCATAGCAAGCCAATAGGGCTGTCTGGGGGGGGCGGTGTCGGGCTGCATTGAAGCAGCCCGGCAAACGCCATCTTACTCATTCTGCATATTCAATAGGTGATGTAATATGTGTGGTGTGTTGGAGGTCAGATGGCGGCCATCACCTACCTTTAAAGGGATCCGGCGGTCGTGGATCCTGTCCAATGCCCTGCTAGTGGCTAGGGCCATGGCACGACCCCCGGTGACGTCAGGGGGAGCTTCCAGTTGAATTTGCATCAACAAGCTCCTCCCACTGGTTGTTAACCCTAAAGTGACTCCCCCCACGGGGTGGAGTCTGGTGTTGCACTCTCATCCAATGCCTAAGCCGATACCACTCACACGTCATAACCAATAAAGTTGTGGCCCATTAACCCAAAATCATGTGTCTGTGTGTTTTATTTACTCCACACAGGTGATGAGTCATTGACTCGCAACCCACTTGCCTCCTTCCCCAAGCCAGGCAAGAGCTTCCTGGCTTAGGGAAAGAGGCAGGAGTGTTGAATACCAGCACTTTTTTCCAGGGGGGGGGGAGCACTGGGCCTTCCTATTCACTTACACTTGGGAATGGGATCCAAGTCATGCCTTCAGTTCCTGCAGGCAGAGATTTGATCACACTAGTGGCTGCCGTTAATTCAAGATGAGGGTTGCTCCCATACATGAAGAGTGCTTCCTCCTTGCATGGGTTTTAAATGGGTTTTAATCTTAAATAAAGTGGCTTTTGTTCAAACCCAGCCTTTGTGCCTTTGTCTTTATTCTGCCATCAGTTTGAAAGAACTAGAATTTTTTGGGGGGTCAAGGATGAGACATTTGTTGTATCCAGCTCATCAGATGGTGCTGGAAACCAGCCCCAAGTCTTGTAGAACTCCAGAAGTTGTGAAACCCCCATGGATGCAAATATGGAAATAATACTGTCAGAGCGACAAACTATTTGAGCTGGAAGAAACAGGGGGTGCGGAACATTTTGCTGCTGTTTCTCCAAGTTAAATTCCCCCCTCTATACTTAAAATATATTACCAATTTTCCAAGGCACTTGGTAAATGGTATACACTTAGACATAATTTACAGTCTGCACGAAATGCCATTCTCAGCTTGATCTAATTTACAAATAGCACATGCCTATGGTGCCTGTCTTCCTACTTGTCTACCACCCACAAAATGCTTCTGCTATCAGTGGAATGGGTTTGGTGTCCTACAAGTTATATTTCTCATAGATTATTAAGAGCGGGGGACGGGGGACGGGGGACATTAACATATACTAAAAATGAACCATGAGTATGAAATGCTTCTGACAGCATTTGGAATGGAGCTGGAAAAAAAAGATACTCAGAGAATTGGTCTCTGCTTATGAAATTTCAAGGGTTTAATGCAAATACATAAACATCATGGTGGTAAGACGAGCCCTTTTAGATGCGTAGGACCAAACACCCATCTGGCCCAGGATCCATTTCTCACGGTGGCCATCCAGATACCTACAGGCTTGGAAGCAGAACCTGACTACACCGGCACTCAACCCACATGTGATATCAAGCAACAGGTATAGAAATATATACTCATCCTGATACTGGTAGTAGTACATACAGATCATGGCTAGCACCCACTGATATCCTTTGTTGATGTATTGCCAAAATAAACTTGAAATGAGCCTTGAAGCATGCCTAAAACACCTGCTTAGCAATGAGAATTCTCCCCAGCAACAGGTGTCCTTATCAGCGCATGTCTGGAGGGATGCAGTTGAGTGTGAGGCAGTCAGTGTTGGTCAGTGCAGCTGCCAGAATATGTGAAAGCCTGTGAGTCTGTCTCTTTGGCTGGATGGCTGAAGAGAACAGATATCTGTATATCGTTCTGTTTCTCATTTCACGTGAGGACCAGTAGTGTTATGCTGCTTGTAATGTAAATAAATAAATAAACCTTAGAGAATAACTTTAGAGCAGAAAGAGGACCAAGGAGCAAACAAACAAAGGTGGAAGGAGGAATCCATTCCAAGATGGCATTCTTGCCTCTTCTGTTTTGCTGTACCTAGAGCAGCTGGCAAGACATCTTACCAGTGGCTCACAGAAAGTTGAAACTGGAGATAAGGGGGTTGTCTTCCCCCAGGTATAGGTAAAGGTAAAGGGACCCCTGACCATTAGGTCCAGTCGCAGACGACTCTGGGGTTGCGGTGCTCATCTCGTTTTATTGGCTGAGGGAGCTGGCGTACAGCTTCTGGGTCATGTGGCCAGCATGACTGAGCCGCTTCTGGCGAGCCAGAGCAGCGCATGGAGACGCCGTTTACCATCCCGCTGGAGTGATACCTATTTATCTACTTGCACTTTGATGTGCTTTCGAATGGCTAGGTTGGCAGGAGCTGGAACTGAACAGCAGGAGCTCACCCCACCGCGGGGATTCAAACTGCCGACCTTCTGATCGAACCCACAGCGCCACCTGCGTCCGTTCCCCCAAGTATAGTCTCTCTCAAAAAAAGTAAAAAAGTTCACTTCCTTCCAGTGGTGAGATGGGCGGTGACAACCCACACAAGATCACATTTCTCCTCTGCAGCAGAGGAACTGGATGGGTGAGGTGGTTATTCCTGTCATGGGAATGTGCCAAGAGAAAGCTGGGCTGCTGCTGCTGTGAAGAGACAGGACGACTTTCTGAGTAACTCTGCTGAGAAAGAGAAAAGGAACCCCAAGAGCTGGCACTCAAGCACTAACAGTCTTATCCTCCATGAACCTTTTAAAACCTCTCCTGCATGGTCACCATCACTAGATCTTTTGGTAGAAAGCTCCATAGTGTAACTATGAACTGTACTAAGTACTAAGTAGTACTTCCTTTTGTCTGTCCTGAATCTTCCAGTATTCAGAGCATTGGATGGCCCCAAATTCTAATGTTATGAGAAGCTATCTAGCCTTCTTCATGCATAGAAGGAAAGTGAATAGCGAGGAACTTGGCCCTTCCACACGGCGTGTTACTGCATCCTCAACAGCTCTGCTGCCCTCACACTAGGGTGACTGACAGAGGTGGGAAAAACCTTTATACATTTATCTCTTCAAGTGGAAGCTGATTGTTTAGGGAATCAAGAGAAGCCTCCACGTGTAGAGGTAAATGTGCAAAGGCTGCCCCACACCACATGGTCACATTACCCTGTGGACAGTGGAAGCAGGGCCATGGGTGTCATGGCCATATGTGAGGTCCTGCAGCCATTCTCCACTCATTTTCATCAATATCACAGTTGGCTGGATGGAACTACCCAACCAGCACCAACAACAGTACTGCTGAACTGGGGTGGAGCAGCCATGTTGGTGCACTGGTGGGACAACTGCCAATCTGGCAATCCCACTAAAGCCGTGACATTGCCCCATCCCTTTCCAAGTAAGTAACAGTGATGCCAGTGTTGGGAGAGCAGCTCTGCCCCTACCACAAAAGCCACAAATGTTCACTTTCCTTCTTTGTGTGAGCAATATGGGAAGAGGGTATCTTCTTTCCTGCGTCTATAAAAGAATTTGTGGGGGTAGATTTAGCATTGGCTGTGGGGCAACTTTTGTTTCATTAAGAACACTGATGGGTAGCTCTTAGTGGCTGCCAATTGGTGGCCACCATTTTTCCATAATGTCCTGGATGCCACATCATTCTGGGTTTGTTCAGTCGTTCAGTCGTGTCCGACTCTTCGTGACCCCATGGACCAGAGCACGCCAGGCACGCCTATCCTTCACTGCCTCCCGCAGTTTGGCCAAACTCATGTTAGTAGCTTCGAGAACACTGTCCAACCATCTCATCCTCTGTCGTCCCCTTCTCCTTGTGCCCTCCATCTTTCCCAACATCAGGGTCTTTTCTAGGGAGTCTTCTCTTCTCATGAGGTGGCCAAAGTACTGGAGCCTCAACTTCAGGATCTGTCCTTCTAGTGAGCACTCAGGGCTGGTTTCTTTAAGAATGGATAGTTTTGATCTTCTTGCAGTCCATGGGACTCTCAAGAGTCTCCTCCAGCACTCTGGGTAGGATGTGTATATATTGGGGGTGGGGTAGGTGGCTGCCACCAAAAACTGACCTTCCTTCCTTCCTTCCTTCCTTCCTTCCTTCCTTCCTTCCTTCCTTCCTTCCTCTTTTGTTTGTTTGTTTCAAAAAAAATTCTTTATTGGATTCTGTTTTTCCATTATTATTATTTTTTAAATAGACTAATAATAATAATATCTAAAATAGGTTCATTCCTTTTAGTGAATTTCCTCTGAGTAGGTCTAAGTTGAATGGCACACATTATTATGATTATGCAGCTGTGAGAGCTGTTGATCTTTTTCAAAGATCTACCCTAAAAGTTTCTTATAGGTGAGTCTAAAAATTTATAACAGAAATAAAGATAACAGTTATTTTAAGATACGAGAGAGTGACCTTTCTCTTCTACTTTCAGTAATTGGTAATTTGTCCCTAATTGCTCATTTGGCTTATTTCCTGTGGTGTTTCTTTTGATTATGTTGTCTGTGAGTTTCTTAGATGTCAAATTTATTTAATCAAACTAGGCAATATACTTGCATCAGATAATCAAACGATTCTTCTATGAAGCTAGCTTCCCTTCTGTGAAGGCAGCTGAATGTTATGGATCTAAAAGCAGTTCTAGTTTTCCTTTGGAGAAGAAACATCTGTCAGTTATGCTTTATTTTGTTGCTGAGAATCACAATTGGTGGGCACTAGGAAACAAATTTGCAGGTATTAACAACAGGTGTTTAAATGGAAATCTTACAGATTTTATGATACCTGAACATTCAAATAAGCCAGTGGTTGGTGCCAAACTAAACATAAAAAGGCAAAAGTTCAGCCCAAAACTGTTGGTGGTGGGTGTCCAGTACTGAAAAAGCAAGATGGAAACAATTTATTAATATTGCACATGTGGAAGCAATAGGGTGAATAAAAACTGACTCTTCTTGAAATAAAAATTGTCCAGTCCAAAAATCTGGTACTAACAGAACTTGTTCCAAAACAGACACTCAGAACAATTATATTAAATCCAAAGAGTTGCATAAAAGCATAGGCTTCTCCAAGCACAGGTACAGCATCATAGAAATGTGAAATTACTTTATCCAGAATTGAAAATAAAACTCTGTCTCTCTCCACACAGCCTGCATTCCAAACTGAGGCTGTATTATGCTAGAGCAGGCATCCCCAACGTTTGGCCCTCCAGATGTATTGGACTACAATTCCCATCATCCCTGACCACTGGCCCTGTTAACTAGGGATGATGGGAGTTGTAGGCCAAAACATCTGGAGGGCCGCAGGTTGGGGATGCCTGTGCTAGAGAGAGTCACTGGCATAACCCTTTCTCTTCAGCTGCTTGAGAGAGACAAAAACGGCCGACTCACACAAAATGGAGATTTGCAATTGAACACCTTTCTCATGGGTCTAAGTTAAACACCATGTGAAAGAGTAGCAGAGATATGCTATCAGTCAATCATTAAACTGTTAGGCACCAGAGAGTTCCAGTATAGCTCAATGGAATTGCCCAATACCGTATTGGCCTGAGTATAAGCCGCACCTGCAAATAAGCTCCACATTTACCAGTAAATTTCAGGGGGTGGGGGAGAGAAAAAAAGACAATACCTAGGCTTCTTCCTGGGGTGAGGGGAGCCGCGCCGCTTTGCCAGAGGCCTTCTCCCCCTCCCCTCTTCTTTCCAGCAGCTTGAGGGAGGCATGGGAGTGGCGGGTGGGCTGCATGCTGTTGCCCCGCGCTCACAGGCTGCTGGGGGGGGGGGGAGAGCCACGCCACTTTCCTGGCAGCATAAGGTTGCAAATATAAGCCACACTTTAACTTTTCACAGTTGGAATTTGGAAAAAAAGTGTGGCTTATATCCGGGCCAATATGGTATTAAACCTTTAGCAATACACATGTTGAGTTATTTTCCATTTCAATGTACAATCGGACAATTATACTTTTCAGTGCTTGGCTGTAGTATCTTTGCAAGGGAGGAAGATGGGAAGAAGCCGAAACATTCTCCCGTGCCCTGCCTATGCAACATGGTCTTCTAGCCACCCTGCCATGCCCAGAGGCTACTGTCTACCACTGAACAAAACCCACCCTCTGCCAGTCCTCCTGGGCTAGGATTTCACAACAGGGGAAGGGAGATGCAAACATCCCCTTCTCTAGCTTGATGTGAAATATACAGATTTTCTTTCTTCACTCACAGTTATAAGAAGAGACATTTTGCTTGTTATTTCATAAGAAAAAAAACCCAAACCAATGCACAAACCATTCTGCCTTAGAAATTGACAGCTTTATATTTGCATGAGGGTCAGAAGAACCAGTTTTCTGCGGGTTTTTTTTTTTAAATGGGCATATGGCACGCAATGCTTTGTCCATGCAGATATCTGAAAAAAGAACATACATGTCAAAAAGTACAGTTACCAACTAGGTTAATATTAAGGAATACATCACCTTCCCCACTTCCTTTTTTCCTCCCATTTTTGGCATCAGAAGCACAGATGGAATGTCTAGCGCATGACAATGTTGTTTGTTTTGCCTCTTTTTAAATGGAACCGATTTTTCCATTGGTATTATAAAATGCCACCAAAATGATTTACAGGGATAATAACATATTGTGCAGGCGGGCTTCAATTCAAAATTGTCTTTTGAAATATCCTCCCAAAATACCCTGCATATAAAGCATAGCTCTCTAATAGCCAGATGTCAGCTGTAAATCCCCATTTCTGGAGGAAATAATTATGACATGATCTGGAGTAATAGGCGACTACATTACTTATTAAGAGCTAAAGTCATCAAAAATGTATGAAATTTGATATTCACATACACCCTTGCCCAGGAAAAAAAAAAGTAGAAACCTACTTTCTGAAGCTTAGCTTTACACTCTTCCTTTAATAAATCCTTTCCATCTTCGTATAAATGAAACATCTTTTCCACCCATTTGAGCAGCTTAGAGTCAATAAAGCTGTCTGCTTTTTCTATATTTTTGTATACATCCCTTGTCATCAGCTAAACTTTAACATAGGCCATATTTAAAACTGGGAAAGTGCTGAAACACTAACTCCTAGTATATTGAGATGTGTTTCTTTGTTGGTTTTAAGTACCTATAAACAGCTTTTCCAAACATCAATAAGTAATCTGCTGTTGTAGGTTCAGTTCCTCGAAAGGGAACAGACCATTTTCATATCTGTGCCATACACATTTAATGTGCATTTGAAGTAGGTGGCTCCTTGCCAAGAATCCTGGGAATTGTACTTTATTAAGGGTGCTGAGAATCGTAGCTCTGGTCGGAGTAGGCTGCAGTTCCCAGGATTCTTCAGGGGAAGAATGTGCTTTGACAGTACTTTAGATGTAGGTATAGATGTGACCTATGTTGTCGATGCTGCCACTGCTGCCATGAATGGCACTGGCCCAAGAGATCTTTGTATAGGAGTGGACATCTGCATCAGGAAAGCCTTCACTTGAGCAGCTGCTATTGCATAGGCAACGTGCAGGATTTTCCTCGAGCCGGTTGTCAGAGGGGGAGGAGAGCCAAGAGGTTTGGGACTGTCTTGCTGTCTCTGTCTCTCTCAATCTGCGCTCACACTATGACTCTTAGACTCTAACCCTGTCCTGGAATGCCCTCCTTCTCCTGACCCCTCCTTGATTGCTCAACAACACCCCCTGCTACTAGCACCTTCCAACTCATCCCTTCTTCAGACTGCTCTTTAGTGTCCCATCACCATGATCCAGGATCTAAGTCGTCATTTTTTGTGTGTGTCTTCCCGGCAGGGAGCGGCTCTTCAGTGGGAGGCTTCCACTACTCTCCCTCATCCAACCGATCCCTGACATTGTGTGACAAAGCATGAGGTCCAAGGCATTTATGTGCCTGATGCAGAAAATTTCAGTGGATCCAGGAGTAATTGCATCCTTGGTGGAGGGGTGGAGCCATAGCAAAGTAATGAGCATTGATACTTTCCCATTAAATATCATTGACAAGGGTCTTTGGGAATACTGAGCTGAAAATTAGCAATTAGCAAATATTCTCTGAAGTAAGACAACAATCCTATCCCACATACTAAGTCCCACTGAATTCAATGAGATTTACTTCGGCGTAGACATGTTTAGTATTGCACTGTAAATTAAGAGTTAAACAAGGACTTGGGATTCCTTGCTTGTTACACATGCTCATTGACCTCAAATGTATTTAAAGAATTTCACATGGACTGGCAGTGGGCCATCAAATCAATGTAATACTGATTAAAAGAGCAGTACGTGTTTTAAAGGCCTGTTGCATATTAATGCACCTCAGTTACAATGATGAAAAGGAGAAAACCTTCCCAATGGCCACCTTTGCAGATAAAGTGAATTATCAGTCTGCAAACATTTGCCACATTCCTCCACTGTATTTGCTGGTGTCACAATGATGGTAGGAAGGAACTGAATTAGACTAGTAGCCCTTCATACTCAAATCCATACAATGATAATCCCACATAAGCAAAAGCTCATTCTATTCATCACTCTAGAGATTCATAGATTCTCAAGCTCCGACAGCTTTGTACACTCAGCAAATGCAGTTTAAAGAGCATGCATGTGGTTTAGAGGTGCCAGAGTGAGCGGTGATTATTCTACAAACACCTTTGAAGGTTTGATGAAATGTCAAAATCTATGAATGTGCATAGTTCAAAAAGGTTGGGATATTATTTTGGGGGCTGTGAGTAATGCTTGCTAAAAGCACAGCTATGCTGCTTTTTTCACTAAGTGTTTAGGAAATTGTGATGATGTATAAGTGGCTAAGAAATGGCAACACTCATGAAAGGCCAGGAGGCAGCTTAGGAAGTCGGTTGGGGTGAGGTGGGAGGACACGCTTTTATTATTAGGCATTTTAATCCAATTCATGTTTTCAGGACAGGCGATCATCTCCAATTGAGGAAAATTACCCAGGTCTCCAATTGCTAAAACCTGCGGGTCTCGTCCTTCTGTTTTCCTATAAGCTCAATAACTTTCTCAGTCCTTAAGGGAAATGCTATGTTTCATTGCTAGACCATCTGCTCTGCATGCAGAAGGTCCAAGCTTCAAGCCCTGGCATCTCCAGGTAGGACTAGCAACCACCCCTTGCCTGAAATGCTGGAGAGGTTCTGCCAGTCAATGCAAAAAAAACCACTAAGCTAAATGGACCAATGGTCTCACTCAGTATAAGGTAGTTCTCTATGTTTCTTCTCCCAGTCACAGAGAAGCAAAAGAAACGCAGTTCCCCATGACACCACCACTCACCTTAAGAGAGAAAGCTTTGTGAGACTTCTTTCTAAGAGGAGAAGAGAAAAGACATCAATGTCTATGAGTGGCCAATCAGTGGATGGCCTCAAAGAGACCTGTGACACCCTGTGCCTGCAGCATCCTGGTGACCCACCAGAGAAGTATTAACTTAGCAAGTCTCCTCTAAGGAACCGGGTATATTTTTTTTGGTTGTGACTGGTTGGCTTTTGTTGCATCTCTCTCCCCCCCATCTGCTCCATATTTCTCCTCTTTCCTGGGTGAGATAACCCTTCATTGGCTGCTTATTTTTTCCTCAAGAATTTGGCATTTGACAATTCTGATGCCGTTGTCCATCGCCATTACTGATCAGCGTCTGAATGCACTTGAAGTGAGGGCTATCTTAGCAACCATCTTAGATTGCCAGGCATGTGAATTGATAGGTTCTGATGCTCTTGAGACCTGAAGGACCCACTTTGTTGAAAGCTAGACAGTAGGAGCAGGATGGAGAAAGCAGATGCCCCCTCTTCATGGTGAGTTGGCAAATGAAATGTTCACATTTGACTAAGAACCAGTGCTGAGCTTCAAGCCAGGGTGGATTTGCCCAGAGGGAAAGACAAGGGGAATTTTATTACATCCTCATTGTCTCTACAAAGTGGGAGTTCCACAGTTAATGTTAAAATATTGCTGCAGACCCTGAGTTATTTAACAGTTGTGACCTTTGCTACCGTATTCCTATCTCATGTATTTTTACTCTGGCGTGCCTGGAGCAACATTATACAGTTTCATTTTTAATCAAAATGTAGAGTTAACGTTCTAAAAGGAACGTTAACTGGTATCTGAAGAAGTGTGCAGGCACACAAAAGCTCATACCAAGAACAAACTTAGTTGGTCTCTAAGGTGCTACTGGAAGGAATTTTATTTTTTATTTTTTATTTTGTTCTGAAAGGATTAAGATTCTTTTTCAAAAACAAAAACAATACAAAATAGATACTCAGGGCAGAGACCCATTCATCCAGATGGAAAAGCCCATTGGAATAAATAAAATATCTCCAATTCTTTCCAGAAAGTACTTGTCATATATTGATGGGAATGCTATACTACAGATAAGGGGATTTCTAATATGAAGATAACAATATGCTATATTATAATTCTACTTTGGTGGTCATTCCTCAATGAACAGTGTGTGTGTGTGTGTGTGTGTGTGTGTGTGTGATATCATAGAATTGTAGAGTTGGAGATGGCTTCCACCTGCCTTGCTCTACCCCCCAGCCCTGGGAGCCATTCACAGACCATGACTTTAAGAACAGCAGAGGCAGCTGGGAGGAGAGTTCAGGGATAGGGTTTATTTGTTTTGCTTTGTTTTAAATAATTTTTAAAGTTGTGTGTTTTTGTTTCTGAATTTAATCCTTTCACATCATTTTGTATGATTTGTGGTATTTTATTTATTGTGATTTGCTGCTATATTTATCGATTATAGATGAGTAATCCTCTATTGTTATTGATAAATGTAAACTGTCAGATTATTACTTGCTGATGTTTAATTTTAGTGTTTGCTGTTGGATTCTAATGCATTATTGCACATTGCTTTATTTGGCATAAGTTGTTTATTTTAAAGTTGTTGTGACTTTTTATATAGGATCTGATTGTTACTATTAATGTTTGATGTTTTATTATTATTTTTGTGTGTGTTGGAAGCTGCCCAGAGTGGCTGGGGCAACTCAGCAAGATTGGTGGGGAATAATAATAATAATAATAATAATAATAATAATAATAGTCCAACCCCCTGCAATGCAGGAATCTCAACTAATGCATCCATGTCAAGTGGCCATCCAGCTTCTTTTTAGAAACTTCCAATGAAGAAGAGTCTACCACCTTCTGGAGAAGTCTGTTGCTTCACTGTCAAATAGCTCTTACCATCAGAAAGTTCTTTCTAATGCTTAGTTGGCATCTCCTTTCTTGTAACTTGAAGCCATTGGTTCAGGTCCTACTATCTGGAGCAGAAAAAAACCAAGCTTACTCCATCTTCCATGTGACAACCCTTCAGATACTTGAAGATGGCTATCATATCTTCTGCCAGTCTGCTCTCATCCAGGCTAAACATACCCAACTCCCTCAACTTTTCCTCGTAAGGCTTGGTTACAAGACCCTTGACTATCTTGGTCTTACTCCAAAAGTTTGGGTTAGGTTTTAAAGCACTGAAAGCTTCTTTGACCATGTGGAATTAGCTGCAAGAGTCTTCAGATATTGTCTGTTTGTTGTAACCAAATGGATTCCTTCATACAGGGGTGTGTGTAAGTACCCAATCAATGAATTAGGAGGCACCGGAAAATAAATCTGGGGGCCAAATATAGATGAAATGGCTTCCACATGTACACCAGGGATTTTCACCCACCCATTTAAAACCAAAAACAGCACACTAAATGTAATAATTCATGAAAAGTCACATGTGAGGGTAGACAGACCCTCCATCCAATGCAATACAAAGCTACATGTGTTAGTGACTAATATCTGTAGGAATTTTTGCACTACATTTGCAGGAGTCTGGCTCAAAAATCTAGGACTAAGCTGAATAGATATTCTAGGACAAAAAATGCAGCCATGAGTGGCTTGGGATGATTAATAGTTCAGAAGCTGAAATTGGTCATAGTGTAGCATGACAACACACAGGTACTCATCAAATTGTCACCCATCCAGAGCGACAGTTTCCAATTTCAGACTAGTGCTACACTGTCACTCATCTCATTTGAAAATGTCACTCATAAGCAGAGCTTCAGTGGATGAAGTGCTGTTCTGGTGGCAACTTCTTTCACTTTCTGGATTGTTGAGCTTTCTGATAGGAATGGCTGAGCATGGTGCTTCTGAGAATCCTACAAATTTTGCACCAAGTCACCAAACCCACAAGAAGTTAAAGTATTTCAAAAGGAGGGGGTGTTTCTAGGTGAATACCTTTGATTGTCATATACAGATGAAGAAGAAACCATTAGAATCAAAAATATTTATTTCATGGATGAAAGTTTTGGGTCAATTCCACTGCTGCTGTAGGGTGTGTCAATATTCTGAATGATTGGCACTTCTCCTTTTTTAGCTATTAGTCCTGCTACCGAGGGACGCAGGTGGCGCTGTGGTCTAAACCACTGAGCCTAGGGCTTGCCGATCAGAAGGTCAGCAGTTCGAATCTCCACGACGGGGTGAGCTCCCGTTGCTTGGTCCCTGCTCCTGCCAACCTAGCAGTTCAAAAGCATATCAAAGTGCAATTAGATAAATAGGTACCACTCCAGCAGAAAGATAAACTGCGTTTCTGTGCGCTGCTCTGGTTTACCAGAAGCGGCTTAGTCATGCTGGCCACATGATCCGGAAACTGTACGCAGGCTCCCTGAGCCAGTAAAGCGAGATGAGTACCGTAACCCCAGAGTCATCTATGACTGGACCTAACAGTCAGAGGTCCCTTTCCCTTTCCCTTTACCTGCTACCGTACTTCTATTTCCACCACTATTATCTATTTTTGTCTCCAGCTTATATGATAAAGCACGCCTGCAGAATGAAGAAATGCTGTTTTAAACCCACTCCATATTAACCTGTTTACATATTGTGACAGAAATCTTCAGACAGTTATGTATATACATAATTTTATGGCATTCCAGCTAGGGATATCTGTGCATGGAAGCAAGCATTTTTGTTTGAGAGGCGTTTGTGTGTGTGTGTGTGTGTGTGTGTGTGTGTGTGTTTTCTTTTTTCTTTTGTCCAAGAGCATCTGCTTTTTAACAGAGAAGCTCAGTAAGGAAACAGCATGAAGCTGGATGAAGAGCCGCATACACAAATGGGAGCCACTCTAGGCTGGATCTTTCTGCTGGGATTCTGTATAAGGAACCTTCTCCCAGGCATTTGGAGTAAATTAGCAACTACTTTGGTTATATTCTTAATTACTCATTTCACCCATTTCAGTTCTACATATTTCCACATCAGTGTGAGATTTATTTATTTTTTTAGAAGTCCTCATGGAAATTTATGCTTCTATACATATATATATATATATTGCAAAGCAATCACCCCCCCCAATATAATCCATTTCAGATGTTATTTCACTACATAGCATGTTTCTTTTTTCACATTAGTTGACTGAAAAACTGCATTGCAAAATTCAGAGAAGTGTGAGTATTGAAGGATGGTTGTGTTTATTGGAATCCTCCCTTCACTCCTGCTAGTCAAAAAGAGAGAGGAGCAATTCTGATTCCATTTGCAATGAAATTCCATTCACAATTGCTGTGTGTATATGTTCTACCACCATACAGTGGTACTGATTCTGTTTGCCCTGCTAATTTTTTTTTTATAAAAATAAACTACACAAAGGACAACCTACATGCCAAATATCATATTCAGTTTGATCATTATATATAAGAGAACAAAGCAAGATTGAGCAAAACAGACAGGATTCATTATTTAGAGAGATTAATTAAGGAAGCAGATATATCCTGTGAAACAGTATATACTGATAGCTGCTGCATGCTATTCTGTGTATGTGGATGGGTGATGGGAAAAAGTTGTAATAAATTTAGAGAATCAAGTTGGAGGTATGCGAGACACAGGGCAAAATGCATGGGAGTCAGAGGGCCCTGGAAGAATCTAAACTCATCACAAATGACAGCTTTACAGAAGGTGATAAGTATGACATTTCTCAGCTTGCCTGGAAGCAGGTCTTCAAGACGGGTCTGTGGCTGTTCTCATTTCATACAGCTGTACAAAGTCTGATCCCTTCCTGTGTCAAATGCTATAAACACTGGAAGCATGTCATCTTGCCTTCTGCATGGGCATGTTTTAAAGAATTTCATCAAAAGGAAGCCACAACAGTTTATCTTAAAATATGCCAGATGACAAGCTCCCAGTGAACTGAGCAGCCTTGCAGAGTCCTTGTCAATTAGCTCTGGGTCTTTTGGCTTCACTTTCCTTTGGCTTCACCCACTTTCCATGTTTCCCTTCATAATGTGTGTAATGTTGAAAACATCTGTCTCACGTGTCTCAGAGCAATCAACAGGCAATGATGATAAATTCCCAAATGTCATGAATTGTGTTCCCAGCAAAAAACAACAACAAAAAAATACAAAAAACAAAAACCTGTCTTTGTCTTTCTTTGCCCGCTAGTTGAATAAGAACCAATCATCAACTGTGAAAACAGGGGGAGCCAGTGTGGTGTAATGGTTTTCAAAACAGTATTGAAGGGCACGCAGGGTGTAGATAAGTGTCCAGCAAATTTGTAACACTGGCCATAATTTGGTTATTTCCCCCAGAAAGGGTGCTGTTGCACTGATCAAAACCAAGCAATGAGACTCTTGGTCACAGCAGCTGCGTGGCCAAGCTGGAATAATGCTGCCAGTGTGGTGTAGTGGTTAAGAGTGGTAGACTCTTAATCTGGTGAACCGGGTTCGCGTCTCCGCTCCTCCATATGCAGCTGCTGGGTGACCATGGGCTAGTCACACTTCTTTGAAGTCTCTCAGCCCCATTCACCTCACAGAGTGTTTGTTGTGTGGGAGGAAGGGATTTTTAATTTTAAAAAAAACAAACAACTGTGAAAACGGAGGAGTTGGGGGAATGAAGAGTTGAGAATAGAAGTGACAACCTTTAAAGCAAGGGGTAAGCCATCCAGATGCTGTTGAAATGCAATTTCCATCAGCAGTGGTGGACTTGGGTACTATGGTGCCCTGTGGAAAGCCTAAATCCCCCTCCCCTGAGCCCTTGCACTGCTTTCTGAAAGGTGGATAAAAAGGTGAGTGGCCTGGGGAAAGCAATATCTAGGGTTTGGGAAGGAGGCGGCGGGGGGGACGACTCCTTGTCAGAGTGTCAGGGACTGGCTAGATAACGAGAAGCGCTGGAGACCGCCTGACCAAGAGGCCTCCACAGAAAGTGCAGGAAAGGACAGTTTGGATCCGGGTTTGTGGTGGTGGGAGAAGGACACACCCCAGAGGAGGAGAGATGGGAGATACTGGAGGACGAGGAACAGGGGAAAACAAGCAGATGCTCCAGCCCTGCCTATGGGGTGTGCCTGTTGAAAGCCTGCCAGCTCCTCCTCTCTCCCCTAAAACAAGGCAGTTCTGCTCCACGTTAACAGAACAGAAAAGTAGGCAGAAACAGAGAGGGTCCCTTGGGACTTGCCGTAGGCAGTGGGAGGGATCTGACAAATAGAAGATAGACTAGATGGGGAGGAGCAAGACACTCTGAGCAACAGTTTACGGTGAGGAGTATACTTCGTGAATCTCCTGGTGTTTCTGTTTTGATTCTAAATAAAAGCTGCTAGCTGTACGTTCGCTGTGTGACGTTGTCTCTCTCTGCTCTTCGCTAGTTTTGCTTCCTGTCAAGCTGCCCTGTGATGCAGAGCCCTTGTAGCTTCTTCCCAAAGCCAAGTGCTTCTCTTGCTGAGCTTTGAGATGGTGCTCACACAGCCCTAAATCCATCCCTGCTGTCTGCTTCCGCCAGCATGGCCAGAGGTTGATAGGCTTTGTAGTCCAACAACAGACTCCCCTTCAATGCTCTAAAACAGAATGATATGACTGGCTGTGGGGCTACTGGCAGGAGTTACATGAACAAGTTTCTTTTTGAGGTGGGATCCTGTATTCATTTCTTAGGTCTGTCAGATCTAGGAACTGTATGGTAATGGAAGAAAAATGCTTGTCTTGTACTAGCAAAACTAGCCTCTTTAAACGCCATTGTGTCCAGCTTGCACCAATCAGGTCAGAAGGTCAAGATTTTCAAAATTTCAGCAGTAGAAAAGGAGAGGGATTCCTAACTCTATAACTGCATGTGTGTTTGGAGCAATATTTTCATAAACACATGGTGTGTGCATTCCCGGATATTTGTAGTAGTAGTTGTCTGCAGAAATTAGTATTGTTGCTTCCCCAGATATCCTTAATTTTCTGTTGTTTCTGGTGGTGGTGGTGGTGGTGGTGGTGGTGGTGTTGCTGCTACTGCTTTCTTTCCAGAGTCATGATAAATATGAAAAAAAAAGATTTTTTTTTTAATGAGATACAATTAATTTATGTTCCAACTAATTCTACCCATCTAACATCCGCCCCTATACTAGAGCACTAAGGCAACAACTCAATATGTTGGTTTACAAAAGGTTATTTAATGCACTTTGCCTTCCTTTCCAAAACATTTGATTTCTTTAGTTTAGTGCCAAATGCAGTTTATTCTGAAAGTCGCTATGACCACAAAAATAAATTTCCCTAGAAACAGAAATAATCCTCTTATCAAGAGTACCACCTAAGCCTCCTGTCTGCTTGTCATCATAAACAGAATCCCCCCCCCCTAATGCCAGGAATTTCTCTGTCTCCTTTTTCTTTTCAATTTTTTCAAAGGAAATGTTGTGGTAAGAATTTATATTTTCATGAAGGGATATGCAAGAGAGGCCAAATAAGATTCAAAATGCCAAATGCAATCATGGGGTGGATGAGTGCTAATACCCTGAAATTGAGGGTTTGAGTTGGTTTCTACTCACCTCTGTAGAAGATCCCTGTATCTCCCTTGCAGTTCAATGCTATTTTCTCCAGGGACTTCTTTCTGATCTTTTCGGCTGCCAGAGCAAAAAAAAAAGGGCTACTTTGTGGGTTACTGAAATGTTTACATCGCTAAGAAGCCAGAGGACCTCCTCTGCCGGGGAGAGGCATCTTTCCTGTACAGGTGGTAGGGTAAGAAATCACCTCCTAGGTCCAGTGAATAGTGGGCAAATCTGTAGTATAAACACTGACAACTGGGAAACACTGACTTGTGAGTGCTCCAATTGGAGGATAGCCTCTACTAAAGGCATCAAGGATTTTGAAGAAGCACAAACTCAGGACCAAAGGGAGAAATGAGCTAAGAGGAAGGCACATTTTGCAAAACTATCTTACTCTGCTACGAGTGATTGCTAAAGAAGAAGAAGTACAATTCCTGTTATGCAGGGGTTGTTGTTGTTGTTCAGTCGTTCAGTGTGTCCGACTCTTTGTGAACCCATGGACCAGAGCACGCCAGGCACGCTTATCCTCCACTGCCTCCCGCAGTTTGGCCAAACTCATGTTAGTCGCTTCGAGAACACTGTCCAACCATCTCATCCTCTGTTGTCCCCTTCTCCTTGTGCCCTCCATCTTTCCCAACATCGGGGTCTTTTCTAGGGAGTCTTCTCTTCTCATGAGGTGGCGAAAGTACTGGAGCCTCAACTTCAGGACCTGTCCTTCCAGTGAACACTCAGGGCTGATTTCTTTAAGGATGGATAGGTTTGATCTTTTTGCAGTCCATGGGTCTCTCAAGAGTCTCCTCCAGCACCATAATTCAAAAGCATCAATTCTTCGGCGATCAGTCTTCTTTATGGTCCAGCTCTCATTTCCGTACATTACTACTGGAAAAACCATAGCTTTAACTATACGGACCTTTGTTGGCAAGGTGATGTCGCTGCTTTTTAAGATGCTGTCTAGGTTTGTCATTGCTTTCCTCCGAAGAAGCTGGCGTCTTTTAATTTCATGACTGCTGTCACCATCTGCAGTGATCATGGAGCCCCAAACCCTATTGTGTTCAATAAGTCTTACTTCTGGCCCAGTGCTCATACGATTGTAGCCACAGGGAGCAATCCTTTGCACAGGAAGCTGGTATAAAGAAGCCAGTGTAAATTCAGCTGGTGTAAAATTACTCCAAATCTATACACTGCTTGGCAGCAGGGCTGCAGCTGCTGCTGCTCTGCCTAAGCCTGGCAAGGGAAAATATGCTTGATTGCTAGGCCATTTGACCAAGATGAATGGGTTAAGGATCCAGCCTTTATCTTCCTAGTCTTCCTCTCATCACATCCCTTATGCGAGACTTACACTGGCCTTGGCTCAGCCAGCTTCAGCTCAGCCCCAGTTGATCTGG
The DNA here is from genome assembly GCF_009819535.1 of Lacerta agilis. Classification (NCBI taxonomy): domain Eukaryota; kingdom Metazoa; phylum Chordata; class Lepidosauria; order Squamata; family Lacertidae; genus Lacerta; species Lacerta agilis. The sequence continues at coordinate 86,718,446 of NC_046315.1, read as the reverse complement.
GATGAGCAAGTTGCTCAAGTGTATCTTTCACCGAGTAAGGGTTGGAGACTGAACCCGCTTGAGATCTGCTGCATCCTAAACCTCTTATCCCAGTGGATGTTTTCATAGGATTGTCCTGTGAGACTTCAATCTGGCACATACTCATGAGACAGTCAATCTCCTCGAATTCAGTGGGACTTACTTCTGAGTAGGCATGTATGGTTTGTGGTTTTAGTACACCACAGTATCCACATTTCCCTGAAAGGAAGGATGGAGAGGAACATTGATTTGGTTAGCATTTTAGTGCAAACATTGTTGTTGTTGTTGTTCAGTCGTTCGGTCGTGTCCGACTAACCTCTATTTCCTAAAACAATACATGAACCAAGATACAGCTAGCTTTTGAAAATTCACAGTTCTCTGAAATGTGCAATCATAGGAGCCAACTCCTAGGAGTCACGGAGGCTTCATCCCCTGCAAATATATATATATATATATATATATATATATATATATATATATATATATATATATATATATATATATATTTGAGAGGGAAGCCCCAAGTTGATGGGCATTGCCATACAAATAGTTGTGTGTACTACGTCATGTGAATGATTATGTGGGGGTGGGGCATACCTGGGGCCCCACAATATTCTATTCAAGTTGGCACCCCTATTTGCAATGCTGTTCTTCAACAAAAGAAAGAAAGAAAAATCTTGCTAAACTGTATATTGGGGATAAGAGAACATAAAATGCACACTTTGGGAAAGCATTATTAATGGGGAAATGGCTATTAGGAAAAATTAGATAGAAAAAATGTGTATATTAGGGGAAACATGCACTCAAATGCTGATGAATTTTCATGAGCACATTTTGCAAATAAATAAATAAATTGCAAACTGATGCACAGTGGAAAAAAATGAGAAACTGGAATGGACAGATCCAGTCTTCCTTACCTAAGAGTAAGCTTTATTGAACTTAGTGAGATTTATCTTTGAGTAAATATGGATAGGATTCCTCAGCTAATCTAGCTTCTTTTAAATCGGGGTATATTATAAACTACCCTGGCAACCACAAGGAAAAAGTCAAGCCAGTTAACTTCATCCTAGCTTTATATTTCTCTAATACTTTTTTTATCTCTTTGTTATTTTGACATATTTTTTGTTTCCTTGGTACACACAGCTAGAGATCAAACCTGGGGGCAACCTGTAGTCAATTTCACCACTGAGCTAGTCTAGCCAAAGTAGGAAGAGAAGGATCACTTTATGCATCTCCTACTGAGGCACGTATAACTAGGGGTGCAGGAGGCAGGCAAGTCTGACAAGGAAAGGCCTTGACTATTGTCATTTGAAATTACATATAAGCTCTGTAAATCCTTCAGTGTTCAGGCTTATATTTGCCCAAAATGCCAATTCCCACCCCCCTAAATGAGACCATTTATGACACTGATAAGGTAAACACAAGGGAGCAGTAAGTGGATTCCCTTGAGTAATTACAGCCGTCAACAGTGGCTAAGCTTATAAGACAATCATTAACTGAACCCAGCATCTGCTCATTATGTATCTGAACAGGAAAAAATAACTCTGCACGAGCCCCTCTTTTTTGCTAGTCACACAGCACCCTGAGGACAAGGCAGTAAATAGAGGATTTTTTTAATGGATCAAAGTGGTGCCAGTCAATTCTGCACTGCTCTTAGCTGGTATTGAGAGAGCTAAAGCTCAGAACATCGTTGGATTCATGTTTATGAATAAGTGGAACAGAGCCTTTAGCAAATTTGCATCTTTTTCAACAGGGGGGGGGAACCTATATCATATGTCACATTTTAAAAATAACTTTTAACTCTGCAAAACTCCTCATTTGTCATACTTTGCTCTACTTTTACCAAAACCTGATCTCTTCTTAAATTCTTCCAAGCTAAATGCATCCCATTTTCTACATACTATGACATGGATCATTGGGAGCTTCACAGTCCACCACCACCACCAGGTACCAAAGCATTAACCTTGTCAATATTTGAAATTAGCCAATGTAAGGGTTCTTTGTCAATTCAGCCCATCCATGGAACAAGAGAGCCAGTGTGGTGTAGTGGTTAAGAGCGGTAGACTCGTAATCTGGGGAACCGGGTTCGCGTCTCCACTCCTCCACATGCAGCTGCTGGGTGACCTTGGGCTAGTCACACTTCTCTGAAGTCTCTCAGCCCCACTCACCTCACAGGGTGTTTGTTGTGGGGGAGGAAGGGAAAGGAGAATGTTAGCCGCTTTGAGACTCCTTCGGGTAGTGAAAAGCGGGATATCAAATCCAAACTCTTCTTCTTCCTCTTCTTCTTCATTGTCCTGTCTCTTAACTGATAAACCAACCCTCAGCTGCAATGTGTCCACAATGTACCAACACATGCTGATCAATTTGAAAGAACAAATTACGACTATTGTTTAATCACACGAGACTATATGTTTTGGCTTGTTTATTCGCACCATTTCCGATTCCATCTACACATAGTGAAGAGTCTCACACCTGCACACAGCGCGAAAGGTAAGGTGTTAAGAAGACAGAAGATGTTCCGAATTCTGCCTTTTGGGGTTGGCTCTTATCTTCATTTCAGAGTCTACTCGTGAACAGCTGCCCAGCATTCAGCGGCGCCTATCGGCAGCATTCATCTCCCTTGAAACATATCTGTGCTTTCAGGAGGGAGTCAAACTTGTGATTCCATATGATACATTTGCCATTGATTGCATTAACCATTTCTTTTGTTATGCAATATTATTGTGTTATAAGAATTCTGAGGTCTCAAATATAAATAAAATGTTCATGAATGTGTAGGGGCAATCACATACCTAAGTATATGAACTACATGTCTGAAACAGTACAAGAGAGCAATCCTGAAGCCATTTTGACTCTGCCAAATTGACCTCAAATATTTCTCTGCAAGGAGGAAGAAAATGAGAAAGCCTCCCCATTGTCTTTTGCTTGCCTGCCTTAAGGACATATTTGTGTATGAATAGGGTGAGCCTATGACCTGGACTCAGGAACTAAAGTCTTAACCATCACAAAAAAATGGCCAGGCTGCCCAGGTAATGCCTCCTTTGCTGTAGACCGCCTCCTTCTGTGATGTATGTATGATGTTTTAGGGGAGTGGTCTTGGGCTTCAGGGTGGGCAATTTCAAAGTCTATATAAGGGCTTGTGCACCATTGTTCAAGATTCTCCTCCCTCCTGTGTGTGGTGAGTGGGGACCCTATTACAACAGTTTAATAAAGATCAGGCTTACTAGCCACTTTGCTTTTCAATATACTCTGGTTGGCCTCTGTTATTTTCTCCTACCGATAGGGGACCCACTTGAGGACTCTCTACAGGCTCTTGGATACCCCTTAAGGGGAAAGAAGCAGTTTTTTCTTATAACAATTGGCAATGGAAGACTTTCAGGTACTGGTATATATTTTCATTGCAATTATGCAGACACATGTATTTACATAAGCTTGTTAATCATGTACACAATCTCATTAATTGCACAGACTTTCTCTTACCATATTTTCCAGCATATAAGACGACTGGGTGTATAAGACGACCCCCAACTTTTCCAGTTAAAATATAGAGTTTGAGATATACTCGACCGCAGATTCTCCACCCGGTGTATTAGATGACCGCCGACTTTTGAGAAGATTTTCCTGGATTAAAAAGTAGTCTTATACGCCAGAATATACACTTATCCCCATAACAATCCAGCATTGCACAGGTCTGTGCTCTTCCCTTTAAAAAAAACTGAGTATACCAAGCAAGAGAGATGGTGATTAGACCAGAGAAACACCTCAAAGATAATGTCACACAGATTAGTTAACCTTGAACACCATCCTGCTATGCTTAGGGAGACAATTATATATATATATATATTCAAAGGGTAGTTCAGGCCTCCATAACCTGACACAACCTCCACAACCTACCAAACAAAATACAGCTCATGAGGCATGGGTGGAGATCCCTTGTTTATGCCACCAGCTTGGGACTCTACAACATTGGGGTTGACAAGCACATGAAAGGCCATTCAGCAACTCTGTGGAAACTTGGTGCCATTGTTTGGTCCTTCAATTTCCAGATTTCCAGGTGAAATCTGATGCATTTCAAACAGCCTTCCCTTCCCTTTTCACTTTAGCTACTCTGAAGCACCAATTCCAACCAGGCATTTATCAATCAGGCCTCCACTCCCTGGAGAACAGCAACAGCTTGTGTCACTCTGCCTTGTATGAATTCAGCCACTGCTCATACATGAGTATTGAATCTGTAATCAACATCCTACTGTGCCAATATGGGTTTAAAGATTTAATTCTGAATTTGAGAGGAATAACTACTAGCCTTGCCAGCAGTGTCAAGGCAAGGTGTTTTTGTTGCTGACATGCCTGACCATATCACTGAACAACTTGCCACATTAATTCTGAATTGATCTTATTTTCAGGGGTGAATAATAGACCCTACATGAGTGGCTAGACTCTTGTGAAGGAGCTTTCAGCAATACTGTATAAACATACCTTGAAAGTTAAATAATATCTGTCTATCCACCTATCCTTCCATCTATCCACCCATCCTTCCATCTATCCACCCATCCTTCCATCTATCCACCCAGCCATCCACCCATCCATATATCTATCTATCTCTTAAGTCTGGATATAAACCTGACGGATAATTCTTTCTTTTACCCTTCTTCTCTCCTTTTGCTCAAGCTGGGTCTTTCAGTGTACCTGAACTTTGTTGTGCTGCAAGCCAAGCAGGCAAGGTCTTGCTGGACAATGAGGGTGAGGATTCCAGCCCAGCAGAGACACACAACCCAAGCTTGGGAGAGTCTTGTGGCCAATCCCACCTCAGGTCTCTTATGCCCCACATTGCCTTTACTATGTTGATCCTGCCCAAAAAGAAAAGGAGGCCATAATATTCACTGTTGGAAAGATCAACAAAGCCTAACCAAGTGCCAATCAGGTTGGGAGAAGAAGAAGAAGAAGAAGAAGAAGAAGAAGAAGAAGAAGAAGATAATAATAATAATAATGTCTGGCTCTGTCAAGCAGCAGCCCAAATTGCATAGTGAAGGCTCTCACTCAAGGCTTGTTGGATGAAATGACCCCAAACTCTGGATGGGGAAGCTTTATAACAGCTTCTACCTCCTCCTCCTCTTCCTCCAGTGATCCACAAGAGAGTTTCTTCCTGTGGGTCCCTGTGGGAGCATGTCATAGGCAGAATTGTGCCCTCAGTTGCTCCTTCCCTAGGCTTCATGCCTCTGGGCAAAGGTATTCCAAGCCAATTTTGGTCTGGGGCTAGACTTACTGAGTTAGGCTACAACCTTAACCATGTCTGATCAGAAGTAAATCACAGTCAGTTCAGCTAAGTGTGGTTAGGATTGCAGTTTTCTTTATTATTTAGATTTGTCAACTTTGAGATCTATATTATAGAGAAAGAGAGTGATGGAGAGGGAAAGGGATACACATTTATACCCACACACTGCCCAATTTAATATAACAATAATAGGGGTATCTTCCAATAAAATATAAGGCAAAGAATAACATTTCAGCAATAATCATTGTAATACTTAATACCCTGTAATTAAGAGTTACAGTAAAAGTCTTCACCTAGCACCAAATAAGCTATAAATACTATAGATCCAGAGCCTTCCACAGTTAGGGTGCCACCACCAAAAATGCCATTTTGCTACACATACCAATTTCATCTCATTTCATTCTCTTTCAGAGAAGAGCTTCAGTGTAGGAATACAGGGGCCAGAGGGAGGAGGCAGTCCTTCAGGTAACTATATTCATGTTCAAAACTTCGTAGGTCAAAAACAGCAGTTTGAATTACAGGTATGTTGTGTAGTATTCTTCTCTTGTCTCCTTTACGCTTGCATTTCTTTCCCAAATATGAAAGTGCAACTTTTTACCTATAGATAATAGACTCAGCCAATTCATGACAATCAGCTAGAAACACACACATTTCTCTGCACAGAAAATAGAGTTCTTATTTAAACAAATAACATTGTCCCATATCCAATAAGAGTAATTTGAAAGTGAATGATTTGCTTTTGGATTCCTGCAATTTATAGAAACTATTAGATTTGTGCCAGTTATTTGTATGGCATTTGGGAGGGGGGGAAACAAAACAAAACAAAATGGCACATTTATGTTTTAAATATTTGTTGATTGTTCTACTTGTCTTGGGAAAGTAGTGCATTGTCTGTTTGCAAGCTGCAACACTGTATTTATTTTACTGCCATTCTGTTAAATTAACCTTACAGAAGGAACAAATTCTCTGCAGTCTAAATTATCTCTAAAAATATTCCAGACACATTGCTGATATAATATGGAAAGGAGCTTACCTTTAATGAGCTACTGAATCCTGCAGCTACCAAGCACCATAGCTAACAGAAGACTGTTATTTCCCACAAACCTTTAATTTAGACTTAAACGTGCAGTTTCTTATCATCTCACTGTACTAACCTTTGTCTCACTGTGTTTGCCAACAAAACAGTTGCTGATTGTTCTGACAGCCTGTGATGGTTTTGGTTTTTTTTTTTTTTTACCCCCTTAGAAATATTTGCAGCACATGCAACGCTGCCACAATGATTTAGGTCACTGTTTTTGATAAAATTGGTATTTCCTCTTTGCTCCTCAAGCATTTCCATGGTGAAAGGAATCTTATTTTTCAGTCTCCGTATGAATGTCTACTGCTAACATTACTTCACAAAATAATTCAAAAGCCACATGGACAGTCATTCGATTCTCTTTGTAAAATATTCCCCAAATATTCCTCTGACATGTTCTAGTTATTCTAGAATCAGAATAGTATGGTGTGTTTGTGTGTAAGGGAAGAGTTAAGGATATCATGTATACTCACTGAAAGATACTCGGAGTCCAGTGTGATTTTCATGCTCTTTATTCAGCTCATAGTAGTGAGGAATGTAGTTCCCCCAAAACGTTTGCTTTATATACACTATTTACACAATGGTCCCCATGTGATTGGCTAATTCCGGGATACTCCTGTCTGCCAATCAGAGTGCGGATTCACTTCCACCTGGAGCTGGATTGGGTGACTCCTGCAGACCAATCAGACTGCTGCAATCTCAATCCTATTGTTCTGGGACCAGTCAGACTGCTGCAATCTCAATCCTATTGTTCTGGGACCAGTCAGACTGCTGCAATCTCAATCCTATTGTTCTAGGACCAATCAGACTGCTGCAGTTTGGATCCTATTCAACTCAGTACATAACACTCACTCAGGCGTTTGAATGCACATCAATTTATAAGTGAAAGAGACCATCCAAAAAGCATGGAACTGGATGCCTCTTGCACTTCACTTGTCACAAATGGAAGGTATGCCACAAGGTTCCCTATATACTTTCCTATCTGTGCTATTTAGAGGGTTTTGGAGAGAGTAGAAAGAAGAAGTTATACCTTTCTCTTTGATGGCTGTGTCTACTTGTGCTGTCGTGTTTCTCCTGCTCTACCTTACTCCAGATCTTTTGCTTGTTTCCTATGACTATTCTCTCTACTCCCCCCCCCCAGCTTCATTTACTGTGTGGATGTGATCCTGTACCAGACCTCATCCTGTCAGCTCTCTGGCTGTGTGAAAGAACTGGGCCTAGTTCCCGTAAGCCTGGAAATGGTGCCCATGTGTGTCAGTGCTATTCCATCAATTACATTCTACTCAGTGCTATTTTTTTTCTAGAAAAAGAGGTGCTGGAACTCACCATGAATGCCTCCCTTGTTCTTATAATGGCGATGGTGCCCACCTGATAGGTGCTAGAACTGAGGTCTGGGCTGGATCTACGCTGGTCTGTAAAAAGACGCCTGCTTCTTGGGAGAAAAGCAATGAGAAACCTAGACAGCATCTTAAAAAGCAAAGACATCACCTTGTTGACAAAGGTCTGTATAGTTAAAGCTATGGTTTTCCCAGTAGTAATGTACGGAAGTGAGAGCTGGACCATAAAGAAGGCAGATCGCCGAAGAATTGATGCTTTTGAATTATGGTGCTGGAGGAGACTCTTGAGAGTCCCATGGACTGCAAGAAGATCAAACCTATCCATTCTCAAAGAAATCAGCCCTGAGTGCTCACTAGAAGGACAGATCCTGAAGTTGAGTCTCCAGTAATTTGGCCACCTCATGAGAAGAGAAGACTCCCTAGAAAAGAACCTGATGTTGGGAAAGATGGAGGGCACAAGGAGAAGGGGACAACAGAGGATGAGATGGTTGGACAGTGTTCTCGAAGCTACTAACATGAGTTTGGCCAAACTGCGGGAGGCAGTGAAGGATAGGCGTGCCTGGCGTGCTCTGGTCCATTGGGTCACGAAGAGTCGGACACGACCGAACGACTGAACAACAACAATATATATGCACATATATTTTAAAAAAATAATAATATAGCTCCCAATGCAATTTCACATTGGCAATGGATTGCTGCTCACATTTTTCTAATGCATTTTTTAACTTTTTAACTGACCAGTGTAGATTATTCAAACAATGAAATATGCCTTCTAACTCAGTGGTACAGCTTTGCATATAGAGTGTTCCAGGTTCAATCCTTGTCCTCTTTGGATTGGGATGGAAAATCTCCTTACCTGAAATGTTGGACAGCTGCTGCTACCCAGTGTAAACTATACTGAAGTAGATGGAGCAATAGCTCTGACTCATTGTAAGGTAGTTTCTCACCTTCCACTTCTTCAGTCCATATATTTGCTAACTGTAAGCCACCAAATCAGTCCATATATATTCTTCATTACACATCAGTTTGCTAACTGTAAGCCACCAAATCACATTGGCAGGAAAACAATGTTTGAACAACATCGAACATCCTAAATTTCACAGTGTACTGCTATTACAGAAACAATTGTGCTAAATGACTTTGTGCTGATCCACTTTGAAGAGTGGCAGAATCAATAGTACTAAACCTTTCTCATCTCATACCTGCGGTGTATAAATGTGCCGGCTCAGGAAAGGCAGTTTAGAAAGTTCAAGGCCTGCATACCCTGTGTGGGGTTAAATGTGCTGCACTGGATATTTTAAAGTTCGGAGCTTCAGCAAAGCCAGTCTATGCATAGTTTTTAGCACAATGTTTAATCTAGAGATACCTAAGGATCAGAAAAATGTAAGAAGAATCCTTATGGATCAGACTAATGGCCCAACTAGACCAGCATCCTGTTGCCACAGTCCCCCCCCCCCAAAAAAAACCCAGCTGGTATACATAGACATTGATCCTCCATGTAGGGGTGCCAACTTGAATAAAAAATGGGGGGGGGGGTAAGCCTAACCCTCATAATCAGTCACATGATGAGGTGCACTTACATCATTGGAATGGCAATGTCCATCAACTTTGGAGGCCCCAGTCCCCTCAATTTTTTTATTGGAGAGCCAAAGGGACCTTGGCCCCTAGGAGGTGGCTCCTATGCCACCACAAGTTTCTCTAATCCCCTCTAAAATCCATCTAGGTTGGTTGCATTTCCACAGCTTGTGGTAGTGAATTCCAGTAGTGGTAAAAAGGAGAAGTGGGTGGCGCTGTGGTCTAAACCACTGAGCCTCTTGGGCTTGCCGATTGGAAGGTCGGCAGTTCAAATCTGCACAATGGGGTGAGCTCCCGTTGCTCTGTCCCAGCTCCTGCCAACCTAGCAGTTTGAAAGAACACCAGTGCAAGTAGATAAATAGGAACCACGGCTGCAGGAAGGTAAACAGCATTTCCGTGCACTCTGATTTACATCACGGTGTTCCATTGTGCCAGAAGCGGTTTAGTCATGCTGGCCACATGAAAACTGTCTTCAGACAAATGCTGGCTCCCTTGGCCTGAAAGTGAGATGAGCGTCGCACACAACCCCATAGTCACCTTTGACTGGACTTAACTGTCGAGGGGTCCTTTACCTTAAAAACAAACAAAAAACAAACAAACCAGTAGTGGTGTATTTGCTGGGGCAGAGCTGCAAAGCCAGTCTCCCGACACCAGAGTCATGACTTCTTCCTTGGATATATATATTTAAAATAATGTTATTATTTGTACCCCACCCATCTGACTGGGTTGCCTCAGGCACTCTGGGTGGCTGGATGTGGCTCCGGCAGAGGGCGGTGTCAAGATTGAGGCCATGTTGGTGAGCAAATCAAAACTTCATTGTTACAGGCAATGACCAATGTCAAGGTAACAAGAGAGAAGCACATATATATTATTATCCAGATGTGTATAGAAGGACAAAATAGAATAAAGTAAAGCAAAAAGGTAGCATAGAATAAAAATAATAAACAAAAATAGGTTTCTCATTTTAAAAGTCATATTCATGTCATGAACTCCAAAGATGAAAATTGCAAGGTGTCTGGGGTCAGTCCCTGTTTGGTTTTGTTTGCTGCAGCACAGTACTTGGCCACGCAGAAAGTGATAGATGCATTTTTATTTGAGAGGAGTAGAAGGACATAAAATGCATCTGAACATCCTAGCAGATTTAATAGTAAGGGTTTGCTAAATATTTTATTCAGATCTTTGTAAAAGGAGCAAAACAAGAGGACATGGTTCACTGGCTCGACCTCTCCGGAGTTGCAAGGGCACGTACATTCATGGTAGGAGACTTTTTAAGCATCTTCCCTTCAGAACTGCCGAGGGGAGGGTATTTAGGCATACCAGGGCAGAGGCTCTGTGATGCTTTTGGACTGAAAGTGCAGAAAGATAGCTGGTTTATTAAACTAAAATGGTCTGTCAATTAGACGATACCTGGAGGTTGAAGCTAGACCATGTTGGTGTTCAAAATCTACAATACATTGCTTGAGAGCTGTTCCTTTTTTTTTTAGTATGTTTATTAATGTATGAGAACTTTAACATACATTGTATAGTCTCCGTCAAGTATTAAATTTCCCGTACAATTTCCCCCCCCTTGCCCTTCCCACCCCCCTCCCCACCCAAGGTCCATTGAGAGGGTTCAAACAATAGTCCTCAGCCACGGGCACAAAGTCTTTTATTTCCACCGAATGTCTTTTGTTCCAATAGTTATTATCCATTGAAGATAGAGGTTCCATCTGGTCTTGATCATAGTGGACTTGACCTTCCATGATGTTTCCTGTGTCGCGACTGTGACGACATCCGATTGGATAAAATCAAACAGATAAGTAATCCAGACCTCTACTGTCCATTTTTCTCTATCTTTCCAACCTAGAGCTATTGTTGCCTTTCCTGCTAGTATCATAGCTTTGGAGGTGAGCTGGTCACCTTTCTCTATGGCCGTATTTCCAAGTAAACCCATTGTCATAAAGTTAAAGTCTATAGATAACTTCACTTTAAAAAAAAAAAAAAAACTTCATTAATAACCTTAAGAATTTTATTCCAGAATCCCCTTACCTCTAGCCATTCCCAGTACATATGGGAGAACCAGCCCTTGGCTTGTTCACAGTGCCAGCAGTTTGGGTTTAATCCTGATACCATATCGGCTAGCTGGGCCAGAGCTGTTCTAACCTTTCCATATCCCAGAGAGCAGAGGGAGCTCAAGGAGAATACATATAGCTGAAGTTTGTGTGGCAGGATTTGATTTCACAGAGACTGAAAGCTGTCATAAAGGGTTATTGGGGCTAAGCTAGTTGGCTGGAAGGTTGGCTTTAACCGTAAGTTGAAAAATGTGGCTGCACAAGCAACAAAGTTCCTGTTGGAGAAGAGAGAGATGAGGTCAGCCTGCAAATCCATCTGCATGTCTCTACCTGGTAGCCATACTGACCTATCAAGCCCATGATTTTCTTCAGGACTCAGAAGAGGGGGAGAAACAACAGTTGTGGTTTACTAGCCTCCTGCCTTTGCTTTGCTGCTACTGTGGATATGGTGTGGGAGTTTCTTACTGTAGGTGCTTGTGGGTAACCATTTATACCAGACAGAGTAAAGCCTAGGTGGGATAATAATAATAATAATAATAATAATAATAATAATAATAATAATAATAAAATAATTTTATTTTTTTATTTATACCCCACCCATCTGGCTGGGTTTCCCCAGCCACTCTGGGCAGCTTCCAACAAAATATTAAAAATACAATAAAACATCAGACATTAAAAACTTCCCTAAACAGGGCTGCCTTCTAAAAGTCTGATAGTTGTTTATTTCCTTGAATCTCAACTGAAGGTGTTAAGTTACTCAAAAGCCACAGAATAAAGGATGTGTTGCCCTAGTGTGGGACAGAGGCAGAGCAAGTGCGTCGCCATAAGTTTAAAATTGGATAGGAACTGTTATTGTTATTGTAGTTTTGCTTGTTTGTCTTATGACAGTATTGGTTATTTGTTGTTTATGGGACACACAACTGGGAAAAGAAGCAGATACTAGAAGCAATATCCCAGGGATGGGGAACCAGTGGCCCTCCAGATGTTGTATGACCACAACTTCCACTATCTCTCACCATTGATTGGGGCCAATGGGAACTGGAGTCCAACAAGATCTGGAGGGGGGCTGACAGGGATTGACAGAACACTGATGAGTGTACAGCAGGGGAAGATGGACTGGAGTCTGACTCATGAGAAGGGGGCAGCGGTTTGTGGAGACCTGTAACAGCCAGGAGGCAAGAATCAGAGACAGGGGAATCTTCAGAGTTGAAGCATAGAGTATGGATGAGAAAAGGAGGCAGAGGCAAGTTAGACAAGTGAAAGACCAGGTGCTTCCTGTTGGAGATTCCATTCCACCTTTTGTTGCAGACATGGGATTGTTGCGTGTCACATGTCTGTTTACATTCCAGCACAGACTGCTGGGTCCTGTAAGCAGAACTTCCGCTCTGTGTATTGCTTTTGTTTTGAGTCTCTCTCCAACAGCAAGGAGAGACGACATGTTTCTTTGTTCTGATTTATGTAAAATAAATCCGTAGTTTTAGTATGTATCCACAGCCTCAGCCTCTTCTGTTGTGCAGTTTACTCTGCTACGTATAGTGTGCTCAAGTCAGCTAGCTTGAGTCGCTGATTTACATCAGAGCCAGAGGTTGATGAATCTCCACAGCGTGAAAGCTGAAAGGGAGATGATCTAGCTGGGGCCTAGCCAGCTGGCCTTTTGATCCCTGGATGCCGACACCTCTGACCCCCTCCTGCACCATTGTGACAAAGAACCAGGAGGAAATTGAAAAGAAGAAGAAGAAGAGTTTGGATTTGATACCCCGCTTTTCACTACCCGAAGGAGTCTCAAAGCGGCTAACATTCTCCTTTCCCTTCCTCCCCCACAACAAACACTCTGTGAGGTGAGTGGGGCTGAGAGACTTCAGAGAAGTGTGACTAGCCCAAGGTCACCCAGCAGCTGCATGTGGAGGAGTGGAGACGCGAACCCGGTTCCCCAGATTACGAATCTACCACTCTTAACCACTACACCACACTGGCTCTCACACTGGGAAGAATAGAAGAAGTTGCCTCACAGATGCAGTCTCCAGCTGCATGCATGCAGCCCCACGGAGGGAAGTTCTGTAAGCTGGTGGAGGGGGAGTGGTCACCTGTTGCTGCAACTGCTCCTTAGGGTGTGGACCTGGGAAGAGTTGCCATTTGAGTGGGGTGAGAAGATATCCAGAGCTGTAGAAGTGTTGTCTTTAACAATAGATACTATCCACTGTGTGCATTCCTTGGGCTAGGAAGAGCCCTCGACAGGTTCGCTCTGTAACCAACCACAGGTTCCTAGAACCAAGGCAAGAGATAGAGATAAATGCTGAGGCATCTTCTACGGTGCTCAGTCAAGCACCGTCCACAGGGTATTCTTGGACTTCACCATCTCCATTGTGAGCTGAGGTTATGTACTAGGCTACACCCAACATTCTTGGGCTGTGCACTACAGAGGCAATGTTTATCTGGCAGCATTTGATAGATAGCACACTTGTATCATTCATCCTCATATGACCATTAGGACTTAGCTCAGTGATTTTCTAACTGTCATCTTAAGAACTGTAACGTTCCTTGAAAGCTTAGCAGGCATTCTTGACGAAAATCAGTAATGGAGGTGGACAAATGTCCCTGAAAGACACATTCCATCATTACTAATCTTATCCTTCAGTACAGTACAGTTTTGGACCAGATTGTGAGTTACACTTTTTTAGGACAAGGAGAGGCACTAAAGACCAATATTTTGCCCTATGTAAAGAGGAGGGGTATGAGAGAAATTGCATCCAGTTCCTAGTTAAAGGTGAACTTACCTACTGTATTTCAGACCTCCTGAAACAATCTGAGAACCTAAATACAGCCATATGTCAAGTAACAGGTTTAAAAATGCATGTACTAAGCCTACGGTAAAGCTTGGATTAAAATCATATTAGTAAACATAACAATGTGGTTATTAAGGGGAAATGTGGTTTGCAAAAATGTGCGCATTTTCTTTTCTTTTCTTTTCTTTTCTTTTCTTTTCTTCTCTTGTAAAATTTAGATGTCATTGAGGGACAAGGACAATCTGTTTTTGCAAATGTTCATGAACATTAAAAACAATGAGGATGAATACTTTGCCTTTTCAGATCTGGTGATTACTAATCATGTGAGCATGATGCTTTACCTTTTTGTCCTCCTCTAATAACTTCAAAGAGAAATCACACATTGTCTTTCCATTGAATTGTCTTATGAACTCTGTTTCAATGATATTTTCTAGTGCACAAGGATCACATATAATAGACCTCCGTTGTGGCAGAAGTCGTTTAGTCATGCTGGCCACATGACCCGGAAACCTGTCTGAGGACAAACGCTGGCTCCTTTGGTCTGAAAGCGGAGATGAGTGCTGCACCCCATAGTCGAATTTGACTGGATTCAACTGTCCATGGGTCCTTTACCTTTACATATAACAGACCTAAGAAGGAATCCTCTATGCTGGTGAAGAGCAAGCTGATGCAATTTAAACCAGTGTAAAGATGTACCAGATCCAAACCCCAATTCAGCTGTGGGGCTAATGCTGCTGCTTTGCCTAAGCCTGGCAGATGAAAAATAAGCCTTTTAAATAATTTTTTAAGCTGGTTGGCAGGTCACACGATTCATACTCTCCAACATTTCTCTAATGAAAATAGGGACCTCCTATTCCATTATTATTATTATTATTATTATTATTATCCTGCTCATCTGACTGGCTTGCCCCAGCCACTGTGGGCAGCTTCCGACATATATAAAAACATAAAAAACAATAAACAATAAAAAACCATTGCTGTACAGGGCTGCCTTCTGATGTCTTCTAAAGGTTGTATAGTTACTTATCTTCTTGGCTCAAGGGCTGCATAACTCCATATCCTCCAACATTTCTCCAATGAAAATAGGTATGTTCTAAGGGAAAGTGGGATATTTCAGGATCAAATCAGAACCTGGGACAGCTTCTGTAAATTCGGGTGTGTCTCTAGAAAATAGGGACACTTGGAGGATCTGCATGACTGAGCTGAATGGACTTAGGATCCAGCCTAAGGCCCTGCCCCCTCCGGATCCTGCCCCCAGAAAATCTATTTCCAATGAAATTCCACCACCTCCAGATGGCTTATATAGATAGAGCACCACATTTCAATATTGTGAGGTTAAAGAAAGAATCCTTTATAGATCTTTCAAATATTATTAGCGGTAACTATGTTTCCAAGACTGGTTCTGAAATTCCAAACAATTATGAAGAAATTGTTGAGCACTTCGAGACAGAAACAATTAATAAGTGGCCACCAGATGCATTCCTGCCACTCCGTGTATTTTAACACTCACCCTGTATTGACTAAAGTGTCAGGAATGGCATGTAATAGGAGGCCGGGCTGGGCTTTCAGTTGCTCATTGATTTTTGTCCTCTGATAGTTTTGAAATGAAAGTGAAGGCAGGGTGATGAACATCAAAACTGAGATTTACCAAATGGAGAGTAAAAATCTTTACGGGAAAATCTGTGATTGCCTCTGATAGAATTACCTGTATTGCTGTAATAGCAAATGATATGAATTATTATTTTGTATGAGAATGACAGACACAGTCAATACTAATGGCATCAGAAGTGGCTGCACATGACGAGTGAGTCCCTTTTTTTTCACATCCGGTAGACAGATCTAACATTCCTACATATCTGCTCTGGTCGACAGTGATGCCAAAGGATCAATGCTCCAATCTGTCTAGGAGCACAGAGACATAGTTCTACGGGCATGCATTTCTAGTTAGATGAGGAATTGCACACTCAAATGAATCCCTAACCCAGATTAGCAGCTGGGGATGCTTAAATGATGATATCACAGGCAATAGTTGGATTCAATTCCTTCCCTTAAAAGATGGCAGTCGGGTGTTAAATACCTCGTGCAAGTAGAATTATTTGAAGGGGAGAGTAAACCACGATCACTATGCTTTTATGGTTGTTATATCCCTGGTTCCATTGCTGTCCAGATTGAAGAGAACGTCTGAGGAGAGAATACTGCTCTGCAAGTCAAGACCCCTTATGTGATTTAAAACCCTGGTCAGGTAAGCCAGGTTCGCCACTTCAAACCTTCTCTTCAGGTATGTGGATGGCAGTGAAGGGATATGTCTGGGCATGGGTTGAGGATGAAGTAACCATAGCCCTGCTCTCCCCTTACAGGATTCTGATTTTGTGTGGAGATGAATACCTGTACACGGCTATTGTTCATTCCTACAGTGAGATCTGGGCCCAAGATAATTAAGTGTAAAGTTATCGACCTACATGCAAAGCATATTCCAACCTAATTATACTTTCCCTGTCAGAATGTTATTAAAGAAATCACTTAAGATGCATTTAATATCATTTACAACCCTGTGTTTATCTGGTCTAGCTGAGGCTATATCTACAAATTGATTGACTCTCTAATACAAGAGAGGATTGATGCAATTTATATTCATACAGAAACAACAGAACCATTTCAGACAATGACACAGAGGTTCACACCTTTCAGGTGGATACTGAAATTGCAAATAATTTTAGATAGAGAGATTCTTTGAGGGAATAACATTTACTTTATATTCCATCTGAGCATTATAAGCCTGTCAATTTTGAACTGGTATAATGCGAACAGGTAATTTTGAGATTTAGTGAGATCACTAATTAATAATGGCTATTCCTTGTGATGTCATATCTGGTCAGGGTAACACGTGGCTTAGAGTTGTGATAGCATGAGAGAATGTATCAGAGCATAAATCATATAGAATAATTTTTTTTTAAAAAAAAACCTGAAACAATTACAATCTAGAAAACACGAAGCAGCAGCTGAAATATAAGCTGAACATCAGAATTAAAAGAAAAGTCTTATTTCATTACTAACAAATCAATACAGCCTTTGTAATCTATAAAACAATATTAACAACATGAACAAAATAACAGCCAAAAATTAAACTGTTTTCACTGTTAAGTCCATGCACATACTCTCCACACCCTGTTGACTGATAATATTTCAGTCTATTAACTCATTAAAATAAAAAAGACACATAATGCTCATTGCAGCAACTCCCTTTTGAAAGGTTCCTTGGGCTGAAGGTGGGGCAGCACATGTGAAACCAGCCACCCATTGATGGCAAACATGGTCTCCCTCTCGCTCCCCTCACTGTTCTTCCTCTGGAAATAACACACTTATGAAGGCTCCTACAGCTGGAGGGTGGGGCAAGGCAGCTGGAAAAAGCCACCCTTTGCTGGCCAACAAAGAGTCTCTCTCAATCTCACCATCTCTATATACCAGTACATATAACCCCCTATGTGTACAGTGCTGAACTTTTCCCACTATGAAATAGGGGTCCCTGTGGACAGCAATGGAGCAAGCCAATCAGACGCCTGGGGCAGTGCAAGTGCCCTGCACCCAGGGATGGGGCCAGCCGACTGTGGGGCGGGGCAAGCCAGGACAGGACGCTCCGTGGGGTCTCCAAGGAGTCTGCCTGCCTCCTCCCTCTCAGGTGCCCTACAGCTATGGGGGAGGTGGCGGGCGGACCGTTTGGGGCAGTGCGGAGCCTGTGGGTGCCCAAGCCACCGCGTCATTCCCAGGAGAGACGTGTGGCTCGGGTACGCAGCAGGCCCCATGGTGAGCACCACCCAGCATTTTGTCACCCCCTCAGTGGTGACAGACAGGGAGGCCCGCCCCCACTGCACCCTTCCTCTGCCCCTGCCTGTAGACCCCCAGACAGGAATGGTATAATAATGTGATTATTCATATTCCCATTAAAATCAATTTCTTTGTCCCATTCTTTTCTGGTTGACTTTATCTCTATCCTCCCACCACTGCCTGCCTGCCTGCCTGGAGCTTTTTGCACTGCGGTCCACTTCCTATCTTCTGCAACCCCTCACTTTGCATGGGCTTCTCTTTTCTTCCCCCATTGGAAAGCTGCTTCCCCCTCTCTCAGCATCACCCTTGCTTTGCTTTGTGCTCAACTTACCATCCCTGCAACAGTTTGTTTCGTTCCTTCATTCGCTCATTCCTGGATAGCTCAGTAGGCTAGAGCATCGTGCTGATAACGCCAAGGTTGCAGGTTTGGTGCCCAAATGGGACAGCTGAATCTTCCTTCATTGCATGGGGTAGATGATCTTCAGGGTCATTTCCAGCTCTATAATTCCTTCTCTGCTGATTTATTAAACTGACGGTGTATTTTACTGTATCTCTCTTTAATTCTATTACTTGGTTGTTGATTTTATATATAGTTGGTTGATTGCTATAAATTAAGACATGATTTGACTTCGTGTTGCAGCTAAACCGAGTCTCATGGTTTATTTTCCCTGGGCAAACCATGGTTGTAAGCCATAGAACAAGTCTTGGTTCCAGCTTGTGGTTTGTCTGGTGTGAGATAAACCACAAATCCAGCTTGGACGCAACATGGTTTGACTTAGCGTTACATGCAAACCAGGTCACTTATGTTCTCAGATCAGCTAAACTGGGACATTGTTGACTGGATCGAATTAAATGAGAATTGTTTAAGAAATTAAGAAGTGTAATAGAGATACTGCGGAAACAGTTTATAATTAAAAACTTGTCAAATTATTTGTTACTGGAGTAATGTGCAATGAGCCCTATTTGCTTCAAGGAGTCTTGGAAGAATACATTTTTTTAAAAAACTAAGAAATATGAGTGAAAAGGCTAAAATTACATAAGAAATGGATGAGATTTAAGATGACAGAGAGCACCATAAAGTGCACGAAATAAGGCTTTGTGAAATAAATTAGGGAATATGGTGAGATACCTTATTATGTGTTTCCCACTCTCATTTAAGTGAATGCGTAATAAAGCAAAAATACTGGGTCAATTTCACCCAAGTATGTGTCCTTCTTTGGAGGAGCAGAACAGAAGAATCAAATGGAAAGCTAATACAATTGGATTAGCAGAAATTCAGTGTTGGCAGCATTGAGTGAAAAGTTTGTTGTATGATTCAAAACAGCAACCATGGTGCAGTACGGAAGCCCTATCATCTGTATAATAGACAGATATTTATTCAACATAAAAAAGACATGGCTGGAGGGATGCATTGAACTTGGTGACAGTTTATCCAAATATATATGTTGTCATATATTTTGCTGATTATGTAGTAAAGCTTGATTTTTTTTTAAAGTACCCATTTATTTACTCCTTTATAGAGTTTTAAGGTTCTTAAAATATCCTCTTGTCCTTTCAATTTTTCTTAGTTGCCTGTTGGCATTTGCAACTTAGTAAAATGTGGTTGAGAAGAGAAGACTTAGTAACTTAGTAAAATGTGGTTGAGAAGAGAAGACTCCCTAGAAAAGACCCTGATGTTGGGAAAGATGGAGGGCACAAGGAGAAGGGGACGACAGAGGATGAGATGGTTGGACAGTGTTGTCGAATCTACTAACATGAGTTTGGCCAAACTGCAAGAGGCAGTGAAGGATAGGCGTGCCTGGCGTGCTCTGGTCCATGGGGTCACAAAGAGTCGGACATGACTGAACAACAACAACAACAAAATGTGGTTGGGAAAGATGGAGGGCACAAGAAGAAGGGGACGACAGAGGATGAGATGGTTGGACAGTGTTCTCGAAGCGACTAGCATGAGTTTGGCCAAACTGTGGGAGGCAGTGAAAGATAGGCGTGCCTGGCGTGCTCTGGTCCATGGGGTCACGAAGAGTTGGACACGACTGAATGACTGAACAACAACAACAAAATGCGGTATAACTAATGTTTCTTATCTCTTTTATGCTATGAACACCACAGTGAGGCATGCCACCTGTCTTACAGGGGGGCTTTTGAACAAAGAAAGGCCAAGCAAGAACAAAGTCATCATGTCCATGTTTATCTGAAGTGAAAAACAAGCACAGAACAAGTGTAGCTATTGACCCATTTCTGAATACAGTTCCAAGTGGTGGTGTTTTACATTTGAAGGCCTAGAAATCTTTGGTGTTGGGTATCTGGAGGAATTCTTCCTCCTCCCTCAGGGTGGCAAAGGAGGCATCTTTGGTCCTTCAGATGTTGTTGAACTCCTGCCAGTATGGCCAATGGTCAGGGATGATACAGTCGTACAATGTCTGCAAGTTCAACACCCTTGTGCTAGGTCAGGCTTCCTCAACCTCAGCCCTCCAGATGTTTTTGGCCTACAACTCCCATGATCCCTAGCTAGCAGGACCAGTGGTCAGGGATGGTGGGAATTGTATTCTCAAAACATCTGGAGGGCTGAGGTTGAGGAAGCCTGTGCTAAGTGAACCTGCCTACTCCACCAAGAGCATCAGAGGGACTTCTCCAGCTGCTTCCTTCTCCACAATCAGCCACAGTCAGTTTATTTATACACCACATCTCCCCAAATATTGTGCTTAAAGCATTTCATGGAAACTGGTCTGGCCATAATAATTCTATAACCATAATATGTAATGAACGTCTGACCACAACAGTTAACAATCTAAGAAGCAAGATTTCATTGAATATAGTTTTTTAAAAAACTGGGCATTAAAAGATCATGGCAAAGTTTTCACCTTTTGCCTTTGCCATGAATGGAGTGGGGATTCTTTAACCTCCAGCCCCACTTATTATGTATAAATATTAGCAGAAAACACCTTCTAAGGTATACCTGATCTCAGGCAAACCCACCACAAGATAGATGCATCCTGGTTGCTAGGAAGAAAGGAAAGGATAACTTTGAAGATTCTAAGCACAAGCAAATGAGGTGTATGTGGTAAAGAAATGCTCACTAAAGAGGAAAGGTAAATCTCTTTAGGATCCCAGGGATTCATAGAACTCACTTGTCAATAACAGCTTTAGCTACAAGTGCCAAAAGGCAAGAGCAGCCAGGCTGTGCCATCCTGTAAAAAGTTGCTTAGAAGGTTGCCAGCACATTTTGTGCCATAACTTTTGTTCTAGAAGGAGTAAGGTGCTTAGTTGTTAAAATATAAACATGGGCTCTAGTACAATTGTTTCACTCAAGACATTATAACCTGGTCACGTTTATTATTTCATTAAAGGTTTGCTTTTAAAAGGTGGGGTAGAAATATATTAAATAGATGCTCTTGACTGCTACCCACCCTGGATATAACAATTCTGAACAGTGTCACATGATACTTTATGTTGGGGGTTACTGTCCCCAAAGCATTTTACACAACCTGTCCCCCACCAAAAACACAATCTGTATGCTCAAGGAAGCAACAGAACAGAAAACAAAATGAGCAGTTATAATAACATATTTGGAGATCATGCTTGCTTCACTGACCTCATTTCAATATATTTTCTTTTCCATTCTTTCAATGAAGGGAGAGTAGAATTGCCTAAGCTCAAGGCTCACTGCAGCACATCCTCATAATACAAAACCGATTTTTTTTTTTAATTTACATGTGAAATATCAATTGATTTTTTTTTCAAGTGTTTTGCATGTTTAAATGAGCCAACACAGGTTAATCATTGCAGGAAAAACTTTCATTTCCTATTATGCCACCTCAAACACAATACTAATCCAATGGAGACATCGACGTCCATGATTATGTACTTGAATGGTCAAGGGATGAGAGATCAAGGGAAACGCATGCATTTCAGAACGAGCTCCTTTCTTGGGTTAAAAAAATAATTTTAAATCTAGTTAAAAGGAATTGCTCTCGTTTCTGTGGTTTTGCCATAGTGAGTTCACTTATTCAGTTAAATATTGCTTATTCCACTCTTCAGGCAAGAAAGGCTCCCGGAGCAACTTACAAATATAAATAGGACACTGATATGCCCTACCCTCAGGCTTTGAGTCTAAAAGCTATGCTATGAAAAGGAGAAATGACGGGAGAGGGAACAAAATAAGCTCATGCAGCAGTTCTGAGTTAGAGAGTTCTCTTGTGACAACCAACTAGAGTATAAAGACAGCAGCTACAGGTATATGATGGTCTTTCAGCACAGGTGATGGAAATGCCCTGAAATCTCTCCTTTCCTTTCCTTTCCTTTCCGCTACTTTCCTTTACTCTCCTTTCCTTTACGCTCCTTTCCTTTACGCTCCTTTCCTTTCCTTTACGCTCCTTTCCTTTACGCTCCTTTCCTTTTCCTTTTCCTTTCCCTTTCCCTTTCCCTTTCCTTTCCCTTTCCTTTCCCTTTCCCTTTCCTTTCCCTTTCCCTTTCCTTTCCCTTTCCCTTTCCCTTTCCCTTTCCCTTTCCCTTCCTTTTCCTTTTCCTTTTCCTTTTCCTTTTCCTTTTCCTTTTCCCTTTCCCTTTCCCTTTCCCTTTCCCTTTCCCTTTCCCTTTCCCTTTCCTTTCCTTTTCCTTTTCCTTTTCCTTTCCCCTTTCCTTTCCTTTCCTTTCCTTTCCTTTCCTTCCCTTTCCTTTCCTTTCCTTTCCTTTCCTGTTGCCTAATGAATGAATGTACTGATGTATTTACTATTCAGGCAGGAGTCTAATGAAGCTTTTTAAGCAACAGAATAAATGGAAAGACCTTGAGTCTGTAGCTCACTGGAACATTTTACCTTAGCCACTGGTCCGAATCCAGTGTTTTACTTACTAAAATACATCAGAGCATGGGGGGTGTCTACACCAACCTTTCAGACTCGCGAGAGGGGTTCTCGGGAGATCCTTTGGCTTATCATTCTCTGTCTCTGTCTTCAGTCCATTTTCTCACATCAAGGCTGCACTACTAAGCATACTTGCCAGCAGGGAAAGTCACATTGAACTCTGGAGGGATTACTCCTGGATAAACATATTTCGGATCAGTTTGGACAACTAACCAACCAGGATGAGGGAAATCCTCCATGTGAGAGGCTATTGCAGAATGTAAATAGCTTATTAAGTGTCTTAAGCCATTTCTCATTTATTGCATCTGTTATTTACCAATCGGCTTGCAGCTGAGATGGCTGCCAAAAGAAAAGAAAAGAAAAAGTCCAGTAAAGTAGTATAAATCCTCTGATTATTTTTAGCCCTGGAATGCAAAAGCCGGGTTTAAATTCAATATTTCTTACAGCCCGTTATGTGTATGCACTTGTTTGTTTTTCAAGTTAGAAATGGGTCAATCAATGCCATGCCTCTATTTGAAATAACATTTGTATAGCAAACCCTGTGTAGTTTTTAAATTACCTTACTTGTAATGCATACATTCCTATCAAAATGCTCTCTAAAACCCAGCTATTTGGACAACGATGTTTTATAAGACATTTTCCATCTTAAGGGGTGAATCTCATTTTAGAAAGAATATCCCTTTCACATAGTAAATTCCTGTTCTTCCAGACTTTCCATATTCAGTTAGTACTGCATGCATTTCTAGCTTCATCTATCCAAAATGCTATATACAGTACATTAAGCCATCTTATGTTTTGATTAGCATTCCACATCCAGGGTGCTGATAGCATGACTCATAAAGTATGGTTTATCATAATATAATTTTGTTTGTTCCTTCTTTCTTTCCTGGCATATACATATCTCTAGATGTGGCTGAAACCTAGAATGGGAAAAATCAAATGCCTAAAAGGAAAAGAAATATTTTCTTGAACTGCACCTGGTGAGGATGGTACAGAGATATTTTTGGGGGGAACACAGCAGTGATGGACAGCCTGTAGGTCTTCAGAGGTTGTTGGACTACAACTCCCATCATTCATGACTGAGGTTGATGGGAGTTGGAGCTCAACATCTGGAAAACCTCTGGTCCCCCATCCTTAGACTATACAATGTCCCTGCCATTCTCTGTTTTATCTCCCTAGTGCAGGGCACATTGCAATGGGCATAGATGATGATGATGAAGAAGAAGAGTTTGGATTTGATATCCCACTTTATTACTACCCGAAGGAGTCTCAAAGCGGCTAACATTCTCCTTTCCCTTCCTCCCCCACAACAAACACTCTGTGAGGTGAGTGGGGCTGAGAGACTTCAGAGAAGTGTGACTAGCCCAAGGTCACCCAGCAGCTGCATGTGGAGGAGCGGAGATGCGAACCCAGTTCACCAGATTACGAGTCTACCACTCTTAACCACTACACCACACTGGCTCTCACTAGATAGCAAATTGAGATTATCTTGCACATCCCTTGAGGCATCTGGAGGCCAAGCTCTTCTTAGGCCCCAGAAAAGCAGAACAATGATTTCAGTAGAGCTCCATTTCAGTATCAGGGAAGGTCTGACAATGAACAGTGACTGCCAGCAGCTGTAACACACTACAATGGGCAACTGTATCTTTGGACAACAGCTGGGCATTTCTGATTTGGATACATTCTGGGACATTTGTGGAAAATTTAGATTAGTGCCTTGCAGTCACCCATCACACACAAAATCCGAGGGAATATGCAAGCAAGTTGACCCCATCAGATGCTAAAAGGTGTTCTGAATTACCAGCTGGTGATATCAGACCTGAATGCACTAATCAGAATCACAGCTGTAGTCCAGTACTGGATGACTTTTGCTGAAGTAGTCCTATATTGCTTCATCCATCTAATCCCTTTCGGATTTTAGGAGAATACATTTTACACAATGACTGATTCAACCACACAAACACACACAGAACCTAAGACAAGACCACAGGTGCCGAGTTGCGCCCAACATTTGTGAGGGGCTGTGTGTGTGTGTGATGATTGTTGCATCAGGAGAGGCAGGCCAGGCCTCCTGCCGGTGCAAAATTCACACACCAGGCTGTGCTGGTTGGCCCAGGGTGACATCCTGCCAGGCCTCCTTTAGCACCTCAAGATTGGAGTGGTGGCTGTCCCAGCAGATACTGGGGGTTGTAGAGGCCTCAGCCCCATAGAGTTGGTGCACCTAGACAAGACTATGGAAGATGGGGAAGATGCCAGCATGCTAACTTAGATCAATGCATCAGGTTCAGTTTACACCTGCATATGAGTGAAGTAGTAAAACGATGAGGTGTAAACAGTGAGTGGGATAATATTTTAAAGACTCCCATGTTTAAACCTCCCCAGATATACAAAATTAGCACAACCCAGCTAAGGGCTATGCTGGAACTTTTCTACCTGACCTGATATTCTATATGCAGAGTTTTGTTGTCTTTGTTTCCATGGAGGAACGGTCATTGTTTGAGAGACTGCAGGTGTTGCAGCTGCTTTATTTTGCTCCTCCAGAACCATTTTAACACAGCTGTCTTCATATTTCCTTCTGCTTTGTCCATTCCTCAAGGCCCATCTGATTTTTACAGCACCCATTTTATTTTTTATTGTACTGTAGGACTTCTCCCATTTTTCCCCTTTGGGGTGTGATCTAATTTTCTCTCTCTCCTAAAAATGACACAGCCTGTGGTAAAATACAAACATTTTCTCAAGGTAACTGGTTGCCAGAATTCAACTGCCTGAAGTAAAGGAGTTCAGTTCTTTTCAGAGGAATCTTACGCCTTCCCATTCCCCAGTTGTCTGCCTTTATATTTATCTCTGGGCTCCTAAAATAAACAGAGCTCTTTGTCTGCATTGTAGATTATATCAAGATAGCAAACAATGAGTGGAGCACCTTGGAAGCAACCTTACAGGAAAATGCTAGTAAATATACCTCACAGTGAAAAAGCATTGATGTCTTCCTGGTTGCCTCTGGAAATCGCAGGAATCCCAGAGGTGGCAGCTCCACCTACTAGAAGATTGTTAAAGCATGACAGAGAGGGTTCTCCCATTCCTTTCCTGCTATCATATTGTACCCATATATGGAATAAAGAGGTGAGACACATGCATTGGGTTTAAAAGAGACACTACATATTACATAAGGGACCCCTGACCATTAGGTCCAGTTGCGGACGACTCTGGGGTTGAGGCGCTCATCTCGCTTTATTGGCTGAGTGAGCCGGCGTACAGCTTCCGGGTCATGTGGCCAGCATGACTAAGCCGCTTCTGGTGAACTAGAGCAGCACACGCAAATGCCGTTTACCTTCCCACCGGAGCGGTACCTATTTATCTACTTGCACTTTGACATGCTTTCAAACTGCTAGGTTGGCAGGAGCTGGGACCGAGCAACAGGAGCTCATCCTGTCACAGGGATTCGAATTGCCGACCCTAGGCTCTGTGGTTTAACCCACAGTGATAGGATGTCTGCATGAATATGGAACACTTCAGGAACTGTCTCTGGAGAGAGCCTGATCCTGCACTGAGCCACTTGTCTGCTTCCATCTCACCTGGTCATACCTTTTGGGGAGTTGAGGGAAGTTCTTTTGGGTTACCCACCCACCCCGGCTCCAAGCCCCAACATTGTGGGTGTATTAACCAGACAAGCTGTAAGGAGTCTGCATGTTTTCTTCATTTTTTATTAGGTGGACAGTGACACCTATTTGCAAGTTTCAATGCGCATTCCTGGATGTATTGGGGGTGGGGAGCTGTATGGCTTAGAAGACAATATATTGTTCCATTATTCCATTTACCAATTGATATGCTAACCCCCATCTCCTGACACTTAAGTTAGTCTAAGCTTGCGTGAGGAATCTTCCATCAGTATTTTATGGAATGGACTGTGCTTATTTTGTGTGAAAATGTCTTTCATAATTTCCATCTTGCCCTATAGGCTGAACTTTCCTTTCCAAACCTTGCCATACTGGAGACATCTTCACGTCATGATATTTGCAGGCCATCCACATCAGTTAAATCCAATGGAAACGACAGACAAGACTTTTCTACAGCTTTAGTTCTTAGACAAACAAGCCCCAATTGTCTAGTAGAGACAATCAAAGAATAAAAATAGAAAGTGCAGTTTATTGGAAACCTGCAGCAAAGACATCAATTTGTTTGATCTAAGTTGTCAGCTATGTTGCTTTTGAGTCAATCTTTTAGCTTCTTTTGTATAGCCGAGTTGCAAAAGGTACTGAACATTCTCAAACTAAGGTAAATAACACTGAAGCATACACTTTATTTCTTTTCAAATGAAATAAGTGCTCTGTGTCCATGTCTGCCTTTAATGAAGAATGTAATTAAACGTGTTGTTTTAATGGGGGAAAAAACTTGTGGCAATTTCCTATAGTAATTCTGTATACACGCAACAGATACAGAATTGCTTCATACAGTATAGTGAATACCCATGCTATTGGGGCAGAAGTGAAAGTACAGTACATTCCTGGCATCTGTGACTATATGGTACCTGAGTTTTTACTTTGTCTGTCGTTTTGCTGCCTGAACCAGAGTAGCAAACGACATTTTCCCCACCCACATACACCTAGTTTAAGTGGCAGGCAAGTTTAAGTGGCAGCGTGGAAATTATGAAAGATATATTCACACAAAGGAAATATAATCCATTCCACAGAGCGTGCATGGAAACACAGAGATTTTCTGCATTAGCATCCCCTAACCCATTCACTTCGGGGACTGTTCATTGTAAAATGCTCTTTTGGCACATGAGGCAGAAAATCCCACACATGCCTCCTGCCCTCCCTCACAGTTAAAAAGCAGCAACAATATTAAACGATTTGATATCCTTTCTCGACACCTCAAATGCACTACCAAAGCAGTTCCTTCAACAGCGAATTTCATCTTTAACCACATAATAATTACAGTAAGTCCAGTATCTACATTAAGGTTCATGCTCATATGTTTCAATTTCCAATCACCTGCAAGAATTAGATTCAGTTCATTGACGATAACTCAGATACTCTATGCCAGATTCAGTTCAGGGTATCCTGCTGTTGATTTTCTCTTTCTCTTTTATTGGCCTTAATCCTATAGTATTATCATCCTTTCAGTAGCCCAATTCACACCAACTGTGAATCTGTGTCTTGAATTTTGGATTGTAGCAATAACTCCCCACTCACCCACTAAGGAGAGTATCCCTATCGCGAGGAATCTCCACTTGCAGACTGAAGGGCATACAGTTCAGACACAGGTATAGCAAGCTGATTTAGGCACCGAGAAAATCTGTCCATTTTGGTTCCTCTCATTTCTCATTTTTTTCAATCTTACATTTAGTTCTCTACATCCGGTTGAAATTTAAGTGATAAAAAGTTCTCATGAAAATTCATCCACATTTTAGTGCAAATATCACCAAATGCACACAATTTTCTATGCTATTTTGCATAGGGTTTTTTTTTGGCACAGCATTTTCCTTTAACATGGCATATTTTTTGTGTTGTTTTCCCTAATATATGCAAACATATGTACAATTTGCCCTAGGTATATGCATTTTCGTACTCATTACCTGACTGGAGAACTGCATTGCAAAATTGGGACTTAAAAAAAAATCCTAACTTTGGCAGCCTCATGCTCTAAATCATTAAAAACTTCAGTTTCTTGAGCTGATGAAAGAATTAGGAGATTTTCAGGTAACTATCACATTTTTTAAAGGTATCACTTTTATAGTAAATAATACAAATGTATCAAATTTAAAGAGTACAGTCATTCATTGCTTTGAAGACCTAACCTCTATGGAGCATAATTAATATGGTGTTTCCAAATGTTATACTAAGCAGTTGAATCTCTGACTGAGCTGACAGATGGTTAAAATCACATATATTAGGAAACCACCATAATGGCTATGCATCTGGGGAGGCTAATTATACCATTAAAAGTGCGAAATGGATTAAGCACAATTAATTTTCTCAAGAAAAGGGGGTGTTTTCTATTTTTAAAGTTGGTGAGGGAGTGTTGCTCGGAGAATCTTCATTCATTAAGAATGGGAAACTGCAAGCACATCTTCTGACACTAAGCCAGGAAACATTATGATATCTGGAATATGTTGAGTTTGTTGAGACAATAAATAGATGAATAATTTGGCCCAAGTAAAACTTGTATTTAACTTTTGTAGTTTTGCTGTGATTGGGGATGCCTAACCTTGTTTGCTTCAGACTACATTCAGTTAAAAGCAATGTCAATTGAGGTTTCAAACAGCCATAGAATTGTAGAGCTGGAAGAGGTATTGTAGTTGAACCGCAGGCGATGAAGGGATCCCGCCTGAAAGGCAACATGGCAGATGGCCATCCAACCTCTGCTTAAACATCTCCAAGGAAGGAGAGTGCACCATTTGTTTTGGAGTCTGTTCAATGTCTAACAGCTCTTACCACCAGAAAATTATTCCTGTCTTGGGAATCTCCTTTTTTGTAACTTGAATCAATTGGTATGAGTCCTACCCACCAGAGCAGGAGAAAACAACCTTATTCCATCCTCCATGTGACAGCCCTTTAGATATTTGTAGATGGCTATCATGTCTTCTCTCAGTCTCCTCTTATGCAGGCTAATTTTACTCAAGTCCCTCCACCATCCCTCATAAGGCTTGCTTTCAAGACCCTTGATCACCTTGGTTGCTCTCCTCTGCACACGCCCCAACTTGTCAATATCCTTAAATTGTAGTGCCTAGAACTGGACACAGTACACCAGGTGTGGTCTGACCAATGCAGAATAGAGCAGTAATACTATTTCCCTTGACTATTTCTGTTGATGCAACCTAGAATAGAATTAGCTTTTTTCTTGCTGTTGCATCACACTATTGACGCCTGCTAAGCACGGGTGGCACTGTGGGTTAAACTACGGAGCCTAGGCCTTGTCGATCAGAAGGTCGGCGGTTCGAATCCCCATGACGGGGTGAGCTCCCATTGTTTGGTCCCTGCTCCTGCCCACCTAGCAGTTTGAAAGCATGTCAAAGTGCAAGTAGATAAATAGGTACCGCTCCGGTGGGCACTTCCCAGGTATGACTCAACTCCTATTGTGTGTACTGACTAATCCCTCCTTCTACCTGGCCAATCCCCCCAGCAACACCTCTCCAGCCGGGATTGGGCGGCTGCTTGAGTGGGTGGAGACCACAGGTATCCAACCTGGGAAGGTAGTGCTAGACCCAACTGCCAGGAGCTGCACTGTGATCACAGGAGGCTACTCGCGACCACACAAAATGCACACCCCGTTTGATGTGGGGAGCGGTCATTCTTTTATTTTTTTAATGTGCAATCCAAACCCTGGCTCCTGCCTGGCCAAGATTAATGCAGAGGTGAGGCTAGCTTCTCATGTCATTCTGTGGCAAAATGTAGGGCAAACCTCATTTACCTAGAATAAGCACCATTGAATTCAATAGGACTATCTTCTGAATGGATAGGATTAGGATTTCACTGTTATTCCCTCTGCTGACTATAAAGTTTATAATGCACATTCACATGAAGGAGTCAGGTGATACATTCACTACAAGCACCTACTGTGATCTTAGTAAGGTTAAATGGCCTCCATCCACAATCCTTCCGCTGGGAGTGAATGTACAGTGTATTTTTTGTGTGTATGTTTTCATATCAATGCTAAGTTCGTATTCTTGTAAAAAGCAGCACAATGTGAACTGTGTAAATGCAGAGTTTTTACTGCCTTTTAATATGTTATAGTTGTGCTATATTTTTTCTGGATACTTCATAACTACGCCGGCAATCCTATACCAGTTGTACATCATAAAAATCGTGTGGTTCTTTGGATCGGCATTTTCAATAATGCATGGATGTGTGCTAGCAGAGAATATTGGCAGAAATAAAAGGGCAGGCATTCAAAAATATTTATTCTGCCATGTGTCCACCATAAAATCACAGTATGAAAAGCCGTGATTAACCATGGCTCTCTAGAGTGCCTTCCATTGCAGAGAAAATAGGCTCTATAACCATATCAACTGCATAGGCAGGTAGGTGATCAGGAAACTGCTACCATTTCCCCAATTATTTCACAAGATAGATTCTGCAAGTAATCCATGGGCTGAACCAAATCCAGCACTGTCCACAGCAAACTACTGCTATAGACTAAGGTAAAGAAACATTTATTTTATTCCAGATATTCTCTGGTAGTCATGCATACAGAAGTTGCCTGTTGTTAATCCCTGTTGTAAATCTCTTACATGCACTTATGGGAAGGTTCCTTGCATCTAATGTCATGTATAGGAGAGAGACCAGATTAAGCCATAGGTTTGGAGATAGGGAAGAAACAAGAAATGGGAAGAAAGCAATTC
The DNA here is from genome assembly GCF_009819535.1 of Lacerta agilis. Taxonomy (NCBI): domain Eukaryota; kingdom Metazoa; phylum Chordata; class Lepidosauria; order Squamata; family Lacertidae; genus Lacerta; species Lacerta agilis. The sequence continues at coordinate 86,687,310 of NC_046315.1, read as the reverse complement.
ACATACTGCTATGTATCTGAATTGTCAGCATCTTTTAAAAATGATATGTTTTGCATTTTAACTGATCATCTTAACAATTAATAAGTAAAATAAGTAAAGTATGGGGGAGTGGTATGCCATAAGGGTAACAACCCCAAATGTAAGCAATGGGTTAATGATAAAAAGCACAAAGATAAATATTATTTTTGCCTGACTGGTTGTGCTTGGTTTTTATGATCAAGCTGGCAACATCAAAGGCCCTTTCCTGTCACACTCTAAAGTAGCTAGAAGGGGAAATTGAGGGAGAGAGGGGGAGAAATTAAAATAATAATAATTTTAAAACTCACAAACTTCTATTCACAAGACTGGTGCATTCATTTCTCCTTTTCCTTCTTAATTTTTTTTAAAAAATGTATTTATATGTTTGTTTGTTTCAAAATGTATAATAAAACCTTTAGATTCATAAGAGTTCTCCAAAAAGATAGAAAGATTCCGAAAATACAATTTAAAACATCTCAAAAAAAGGGGGGGGTATTGTATACATGGACCGAAATGGCCGAGGGGTTCAGTTTAGAATGGGAGAAATCACTATTATAAAATTACTAGCAGGGAGTTCTCAGCACTGCCTGGGAATCCGTAGGGGTCAGGGCGGTTAAATGGATAGTGTAATTTATGAGTTTGAACCCATCACATAAAGAAAAGGGTGAAATCATACCAAAGTTGCATTTAGGTCCACCATCTTGCTTTGAAGTGGTGACCTGCATACAAACCCTCATGCTAAATTTGGCAACAATATCTCAAGAGCCAGCCAAACCTATGGAGAACAGATGGACAGAGAGAGAGATAGACAAACTCATTTCAATTATTATTATTATTATTATTATTATTATTATTATTATTATTATTATCCCACCCATAGATATAGTAGAGGAATGAATTGTATGTAGAAACTATAACATTATGACACTATAACACATAATGAAATTGGTCGGCAGTAGATTCAGAATAACAAAATAAAGAACTTAATGCAACAGCTATGTAATGTGTGGAATTTGTTGCCATAAAGTGGAAAAAAGTATATTAGTTTCGTTTTATTTAAAAGAGGAATAGACAAATTCATGGCACACAGGTGTAACAATGGCTATCAGTCATGATGGCCATATGGAATGGCGAAAGTAAAAAACAGAATGCCACAGAATGCCATTAATCAGCAGAAGGCAACTTGATCGACTTGACCGTTGTAGAAAACAAGGTGCTGGACCAGATGAACCTTTGGTCTAATCCAGAGTTGGGGAACCTTTGGCCCTTCAGGTGTTGTTTGAGTCCAACTCCCATCACCCTCAGCCATCATGGCCAATGATCAGAGATTGTAGGAGTTGTAGTTCAGCTACTTCAGGTGGGATCACATTCTACTCAGGTGGGATTACATTCTACTCAGGTGGGATTACATTGTAATCCAGAAGGGACTTCTTGTGTCTTTATGTATACAGAACTATAATAAAAATGAAAACATGCATCCCTAGGTTAAAAACTGGTGCACCAGCTGTGATGCATTAATTTGACCTCACAGCAGTATTTAAAATTCCATCTCCATCCCTAATTGATTTGATAAGGCTGAGCTAGATTATAAATAAACTGAGTCTGGCTTGTGCACAGCTGACAAATAGCCTTTTGGTTTTTAAAGCAGAGAGGAGTGAGGGAAGTGTCTCAGCGATAGTCTCAGGTGCATTTCTTCCACATCTTAATGGTGTCACTGCTTGACAGCTTTTGTTGCAAAGCATCTGAAGTGATAAACTGGCATCTCTTTTGAAGGTGTAAAACCGTTTTTGTTTCTGTTATACAGCAGATTTCACTTGATTGAAATGCGAAGCACAAATGGTTGAAAGGGATTTTAGTGTTTGCATGTACATTTCAGAGACATGGGATTTTTGAAAGAATTTATCCCAGTTGCATTTGATCGGAGATACCAATTTCAATAGAGTGGAGAGGCAAAACAGGAGACTGGACTTTAAGGCCAATCTTAAATAGACAGCAATGTCAATGGAAAGTAGTGGGATTTTTCTTCTTCTTTCAGAAATAAATCAACTTGGAACTGAAAGTAAAATGTGAACTCTCAAAATTTAGACTGAATATTTGACCATTTCCCCCACCATGTCATGACCTATGAGAATCTACTCGCAGTGCGGATCTTATGAGTAATTCAAAATGCACTAAACTATGTTTCTGGCACCTTTCCAATTTTTGTACTTTGTATTGAGTTTTTGAAATCCACATGGCTCTCCTTTGTGAGTTGATAGCTTAAAAGCAGGGCTGTGCACCCTCTAGGTTAAAATAATAAAGAAATCAGCAGATCAAGAGAAGCTGGATTCTGCAACTTGCATCAATATCACATTTTGATACAATTTATTCTGTAATGTTACTTCATTGGCATACTTTTCGTTGCTTCTGCCAGCCTTGGGTCCCATCTGCAGTGTTACTTCAAGGTAGTATCGGACCACTTTAAACCGTTATGTCTTCCCTCATTGAATTCTGGGAAGCGTGGTTTGTTAAGTGCACTGAGAGTTGTTCAGAGACTCCTGTTCATAGCTGTCAACCCTCCCTGCTGTTTCCCAATGCTATAATAAGGGAATTTCCTGCGAAAAAGGGAAAGGTTGACAGCTATGCTCCTGTTCCCCTCACAGAACTAGAGTTCCCTGGGAAGAGGGGTTGACTGTTAAACCACTGTAAGTATTGTAGCTCTTTGAGGGGAACAGGGGTCTCCTGATATCTCTCAGCACCATACTAGATGTATCTGTGGGGGGCTCACCTTACAATGCATGTGCATAAATCACATGGAACGCTAACTTATTCCCAAGTACCCTGGTGCAATAATCTGCCTTAGAAGGGTGAGTGTATGTCTCCCCATTTGTGCAGGCAGATGCTCCTCAGGCTTTGTGAAGCAACCCAGTTACCAAGAGGCTCCCCACACACACACTCTGACCCTAAACTACACTACCAGTTAAATCATTGTGTCTTTTCTCCCACTCAGTTCAACCAAGAGGATGAGGTTCTCATCTAGGGGCTTACTTCCAGTTAGACCCCTTGGTGGGCAGACTTCAAACTTGCAGGATTTACTTTGCTTTTTACTGGACTACTAAGATCCTTAAATAAATAAATGTTAGTAGTAGTAGTAGTAGTAGTAGTAGTAGTAGTACAATAGATGAACCATACCCCTCCAAGTGTCGCTATTTTCCAGGGACAGTCCTAGATTTACAGCAGCTGTCCCAGATTCTGATTCAATCCCGGAATGTCCCGCTTTTCCTTAGAACGTCCCTATTTTCATTGGAGAAATGTTGGGGGTTATGAAGTTATGTGACCCTTGAGCCAAGGAGATAAGTAACTATATGACCTTTAGAAGAACTTTGAAGACAGCCCTGTATAGGGAAGGTTTTTTTTAAAATTTAATGTTTAATTATGTTTTTTTATATGTTGGAAGCCACCCAGAGTGGGTCGGACAACACAGTCAGATGGGAGAGGTTTGAATGAATGAATGAATGAATGAATGAATGAATGAATGAATGAATGAATAGGACATCCCTATTTTCACTGGAGGAATTTTGGAAGGTATGCTGAACTAAAGTAACAGGTTTTATATTAAAAAAAAATCCTAGTTACCCTGTTTTCCAGCTTTCATCATCCCAGCAGTGTGTGTGTGTGTAAGTACCCTGTAATGTTGTTGCATCCACACCCACGTAAATGATGAGACAGACATCTTGGTTTGGAATTTAAAATGCGTAACAATTTTTATTCAGTATAATTGAAGTTCTGCCGAGAGAAGAAATGCTCAATTACTTATTGATGATCAGTGTGGGCTCTTATAAGTCTGAGAGCTGTAAAAATTAAACCACCTCTGCAGGTTTTTGAGTGAGCTACCTTTGCTTGAGACCCCACGGTAGTTATCTACCTATTCCTGGCCTTTCGTTGCTGGCACGCTACTTGTGCCTAGGGAATTCCTCCCAGCTCACTATCTGTTCCAGCCTTGAGGCATTGAATCTGTGAGCTGGGCAGTCCTCAAGGAGGGCCCTTGTCCCTACCATTTCTACTTGAGGCACTGATGGGTAAATCTGAAGATGCTCTTCTCCCCCTTCAACTTCTAGATGATGCCTCAAGGTGCTCACCAGTTTCCCTTTCCTACTAACCCCACAACGACTCTGTGAAAGCAGCTGATAAACCTATTTAAAGAACCACCCTGACCCCAATTGAGTGTGATGCAGGCAAAACCAAGCAACCACTCAGTGTTGTATAAGGCCAAACAGGACACTGAAAGGTGGTGGACCCTATGGGGCCCTATAAAAAAAGATGAGGCACTATAAAAAAAATTGACCTGACTTTTGCAGTTGGCAGGAAGAAGCCAGAGACAGGTCAACAAGCTAACTATGTACACCTCCCCAGACAAACTATACATCTGCACTTAGCCCCGTGGGACATGCCCCATTGGCAGTTGGCCGGGGGCAGAAAGTGCTCCCCACCCCACTCATTTCATTTTCCATTTCACTTTCAATTTGTATACCGCCTTTCTATGCCACTATACACAAGGCAGGTTACAGCAACAAAATGTATTAGCAAAAACGCACACCTTATAACAATCTGATCCAGCACAAAAAGCCATAATAAAACATAACTTTATAATAAACAGTTACAGGTGGGTAGCCGAAGTCGAAACAAAATAGGAAATTCTGCCATAGTCGAAACAAAATAGGAAATTCTTTCCAGTAGCACCTTAGAGACCAACTGAGTTTGTTCTTGGTATGAGCTTCCGTGTGCGAAAGCTCATACCAAGAACAAACTCAGTTGGTCTCTAAGGTGCTACTGGAAATAATTTCCTATTTTGTTTTTATAATAAACAGTCATACCTCGGCTCCCGAACACCTTGGGAGTCGAACATTCCAGCTCCCAGACGATCAAAAAACTGGAAGTGAGTGTTTTCCCGTTTTCAAACGTTCTTTTGGAAGCTGAACACCCGGCAGGGCTCCCGAGGCTCCCAATTGGCTTCAGGAGCTTCCTGTAGCCAATCAGAAGCCACGCTTTGGAAGTCGAATGTTTCAGAAGTCAAACAGACTTCCAGAACGGATTCTGTTTGACTTCCAAGGTTGTTGTTGTTGTTCAGTCGTTCAGTCGTGTCCGAATCTTCGTGACCCCATGGACCAGAGCACGCCAGGCACGCCTATCTTTCACTGCCTTCCGCAGTTTGGCCAACTCATGCTAGTCACATCGAGAACACTTCCGAGGTACGATTGTACAAATATTCTGAGGACTGAGGGAAAACGGTCACAGTTCTTACCATTGCAAAGCATTTAGGAGTCAGAAATCCTTACCGATCTACTTCAGATCACCCAAAGAACTATTCAGTAGATCCTTTTCTACTTTCTGCCCACCCTCGCCTTACCAGCATCCCATACAGGAAACTCGTATGTGCAGTTCACATAGTTCCCCCCCCCCCAATCCTTACTGGCCTAGTTTTCATTCAGGTGATGAATTTGTTTCTGCAATAGAACTTCAGACTACAGGTAAGGTTACGCATAGGTGGAAGCTCCCCACAAAACCCCATAAAATGTAGGCATCAGGGTGAACTAGTTTTCCATCAGGAGTGCATTATTTTTATATGGAGAACTATTCCATTAAGCAAACCTTCAGCAGTAGTCTGAAGTGGTGTATTCCATACATAGGCTTATCACTCAGTGAAGTCACTGTAAAATTTCTTTCTGGCTCTTTTCATGCACATAGAAAATAATCTCACTCTTAACGGCATTTGTAGGTTCTAATTAGTTGGTGTTCAAAATACTCAGCTGGTGAGTGAAGGATCAAAGTCAAAACCCCTGCCAGCCTACTGAGGATGTTTCGACACATCAGAAAGGGAACACTTTGACCACATGCCAGCAGAGTCGCTTTCATTATTCATTTCAACCTGCATTGATCTTAATAGAAAATTGTTGTTTACAAAACACTTTTTTTTTCCAGCGCACAAAGGGCTTTGACACAATCTGTCCATACATTTCCACGTCCATCCTGTGTGGTAAAGTATTATATCACATTCATTTTCCGTCTAAGGTGCGGGCTGGATATATCATGGTTACAAGCCATAATTCATTTGTATATATTTTTTCCCAGAAACAGGGAACCGACATTGCTTTTTTATCTCAGAATCTGAGGCACGCAGTCTGACACTTGTACCACCAGGTCGAGACTTATTCAGCCTGCAGTTTCCATCTTGGAATGGGATCTATAAGCTAACACAATGACTACAACATCCAGACTAAGTTTTGTACTTTGGTGTGTGTTTGTTTGTTTATTTGCTTGTGTAATGCCTTGCCTGATTAAGGTTCTGGAGAACTTGGAAGATTACCACTATTTTGTGATCTTTTGGTTGGTCAAAATAAAAGCTTCACTCAACTGTGAATTTTGAAGGTTTTTAGTTCCTTATACACTAGACCAGTACCAACTCTTCCTTTTTATACAATTAGCAAAAGAAGGCTCCTGTCTTTCTGAAGGAACTCTGTTTTCAATTACAGGTAGGTAGCCGTGTTGGTCTGCCATAGTCAAAACAATTAAAAAAAAATCCTTCCAGTAGCACCTTAGAGACCAACTAAGTTTGTTCTTGGTATGAGCTTTCGTGTGCTTGACTTCTTCAGATACACTGAAACAGAAGTCACCAGACCCTTATATATAGTGAGACAGTGGGGAGGGGTATTACTCAGAAGGGTGGTGGGAATGGGTGATTGACTGATAGGTGTGGAAAAACCTGTGGACGACTGTTAACGGTTGCAATTGGTCTTACAGGAAAAAGCAAGGGGTGAGATGGCTAAAGATAGCTTTGTCATGTATAATGACATAAGAATCCAATGTCTTTGTTCAGACCAGGTCTCTCCATGGTTTTAAGTTTGGTAGCACACGAAAGGAACAATCTTAGTTGGTCTCTAAGGTGCTACTGGAAGGATTTTTTTTATTCTGTTTTCAATGTTATTATTATTATTATTGATTAGCAAAATGATAGTTAAGGCAAGGAGGGTTTAATCTGGGTGAATGATTGCAGAAAGGTAAAGGTAAAGGACCCCTGGACAGTTACGTCCAGTGAAAGGGTGACTTTCAGGCCGAGGGAGCTGGCGTTTGTCCACAGACAGTTTTCCGGGTCATGTGGCCAGCATGACTAAGCCTCCAGTGGCACACGGAGGACTGTGACGAGTGTCAGAGCTCACAGAAATGCCGTTTACCTTTCCGCACAGTGGTACCTATTTATCTACTCGGACTGGCACGCTTTCGAACTGCTAGGTTGTCAGGAGCTGGGACAGAGCAACAGGAGCTCACCCTGTCACGGGGATTCGAACCACCAACCTTCTGATCAGCAAGCCCAAGAAGCTCAGTGGTTTAGGACCACAGCGCCACCTGCGTCCCTATCTTTTACCTTTTGAATGATTGTAGAAACTGCCGGGAGATGCATCTCTCTCTTTTGCAGACATAATACAATGCCACCGCCACCCTGAGCTCTTCTGTCACTGGTGCCTGAACCTCTGAGTACCAGTTACTGGCAATCACAAGTGGGAAGGATGCTGTTACACTCATGTCCTGCTTATGGGCTTTCCACTAGCATTTGGTTAGCCAGGATGATTTACCCTTCTTAGCTCTTAGGGATCCTACAATGGAGGTTTCAGCAGGATAAATAGTCATGGACTCTGCTGCATATGTTCACCTGAGTTAGCAGAACATCTAAGGACACTGGAAGAGAACAATGATTTGTATCCATTTTCTACCAAGTCTATTGGCCAGTCTATTGTAAGCGGTTTGATGTCCTAATTTTGGCCATGGTGAAGTAATGTTCTAATTGATTCACCACATGCGCAGATTCATACAGTATTTATGGAGATGCAACCCAACATGGGCTTGCTGGCAATCTGTCTCTGAGCCGCAACACAGATGACAGCTTCATTCCATGTATGTTTGTAATCCTACACACATTTACATTGGAGTAAATCCAAGCGAATTCAATGTGTATAGAATTGAAGCCAAGATGTTTATCAGCAGAAAAATAATAACCATTCTCTGGAGTACTTTAACTGTGTTTTAGTCAAGTCCACAGGCACTCTTTGCAAACATTATTAGCTTTCGCAAGTGTGAGGGGGTGGCGCTGAAGAGACTGGCTTTCTCCCCCTGACTTACACAATTTCATTGTAAAGAAGGAGGCTACTGCTGTGATGCTTCTTACATTCTTTGCACATGCTAATAATGTGGAAAATGATGGGGGTCATTTTTTAATAGCTCTGTGAATAAGAGGTTTGTGTTGTGTGACATCTATATATAAGTATCACTTTTCTAGAAATAAAATTTCACCATGAGACACGACGTGTTTCTGATGTGCGATGTAGCTCTGTTTCAGACCCACAAAATAAATTATAAATGCTCTTATTTGTATTACAGTATAAAGCGCATGGTTCATTGTCTTGCTCTAAATTAATTATGCTGCCATACTTAGCTGTTTTCGCTTTAATCTTTGGTACTATGAGACATCACATTCTTACTTATCTTGATACTTTGTTGTCTTCCAAAGGAAAAATAATTTCTGGGGGAGTCTTTTCAAAATCTATTTCTGATCTTCACTGATTCCTGTTTGTTTGTTTTTCTTGGTTGTTTCCAGCATAACAAACAATTCATGCTAGTCAGCCCTAGGGCTGCATTCAGACATGAGGTTTATTGAAAGTCCTACTAGTTATAATGCTGGTGCTTCTGTTCTGATTTATAACATTTCTGTTACACTGCGGTACCTGTTGTGGCATCTACTCACCCACTTCTACCTTCTCCCGGAAAGACAATGCTATGGGATACAACTAGGTTAATCCATCCCAGTATAAATGGCTACTAGAGATTGATCTATCAACCTCGTTCTGCCCCCAAGGCTTTTCATGTATTCACAAAGCCTGTTCCATGTAATCTCATTTGTGTGACTATTTTGGGGGTGTGGAAGGGGGATCCATTTTTTTAAACCCAAAATACTTACAAAAAGTCTGAGGTATGCCACTTCCTACCCACCTTAGTACCTACCTACATTTTACAGCTGCTTAAAAGCTGCTAATCCTTTCAAAAATGCTTTTCAAATGCTCCCAGGGAGTGGACTCAACATTGTAATGTGCAGTGCCTTCCTGAGGAATTGTGACCAAACAACTTCGACTTTCCCCTGGCATAACTAGTGGAACCAGTCATCTCTCTTTCCTTTCATTGACTTTCTAAGGCTACCAAGGACATTGTATAGTAGTGGTGGGGAGATGGAAGCCCTCACAGTTACATGGGGGCAGCCATTTGCAATTCTCCAAAAGACATTGCACTTTTTATGTACAGTTGCTCCATTGAGTGGCTGGGGTGTTGTGAAAATGTCACTTTTCAACCTTCAGAAGGGGTACTTTTTCTGTTGTTCAGGAGAATCTAGAGCCCCCCCCCTCTTGGAAGACATGTCAGAAGGCAGTTGCAGCTAGCTGATTTTAGTAAACATTAAAAAAAAAAATCTCTTTAGAGGAGGGTCTGTAGTAATAATGAAATTATATGCTACAAGTAATTATTTGACCGGTCAACATTCATATCCTGCCCCTCTACCAAGAGTTTCAGAAGGACAGTGTGCATAGAATTACTGAACCCTGTCAGGTAGGAGTATATTTTAATGCAAAACCTTTTTGCTGATTTGACTATTGCAGCCTGATGGATGTTATATTTTCATATTGTTAGCTGTTTGAGTAGCAGTATCCAGTAAACAACCCTGGAGAAATAAATAGCTAAGGGCGCATTCACAGCTAAAGCTGTGCTCCTTTAAATCAGATTGATTAAGACCCAATGATTTCTCTGGGAGAGTTAAACATGTGCTTAACTCTCTCCCACAGAAATCAGTAGGAGTTAAAAGTACTTAACTTTGGCTGGACTGAATCCTAAATAAATAACTCACCCAGAAAGTGCAATCTTCAAACTTCTTTGGATTATGTGGTGTCCTCTAGAAGTTTTTGGACTACAAGCCCCATCATCTCTCACCATTTTGGCTGGGTCTGATGAGAATTGTAGTTCAACACCATCTGGAAGGCACAGTATTGAATAACCCTATTGTCTGTTTATGTAGTGAGGCTCAGGAGGACCTTTGAGGTTTTCTGTAGCCGCCTGAATATGCACAGACCATACCAGGTAAACATGTGTGTCTGTATAGCTAGCTACCTATGCAATCTGTGGCTTTTTTTGTCCAATAGAAAGTGCATTAAATTGAGGCAATATCCAATGCACTTCTCTTAGCGCAAAGATTTCTGTTTGTACAATGGAACTCACCTGCCCTCTTGTCCCCATGCTCCAAAAGGTTGATAAAAACAACATAAAGGTTTAGGGGGCACACGGAATGCACAAGGAGAGGAGGAGGGGGAGTTTCATTGCACTGACAGAATGAGTGCATTGAGTACAGCACTGAATGGTCTTTGATCTTCAGATGGCTTAATTTGCACTAGGGCTCATTAAGATTTTGTAGAAACTCCTGTTCATTTTCAGAACTGAGTTATGTAAAGAAGAGAGTGTGCTATTTGAACATTTGATTTGATTTATTTTGATTTCTTGCATTTCCATGCTGCTTTTCATTCAAATGAATCCCAAAGAGCCTAACAAATGATAAAGAATAATAACATAATTGAACATCACAAATACAACATAAATCATATAGAATAATCAACAAATAATCAATGAAACAATTGCAATCTATAAAACACCGTTAACAAAGCAACTACCGAAAAATAAGCCAGACATCACAATTAAAGCAAATGTCATACTATATGATTAACAAATCAATAAATCGTTTATAATCTATAATGCAATATTAACAGCATTAATAAAATAGAAACCAAAAAAATTAACTAAGCACTGTTAAGTTCATACACACACTTTCCACACACCCAGGGCTCATAAACATTCAGTCAATTAAGCTCATTAAAACACACCTACACAGTGCTATATTTCTAGAAAAAGTGGTGCTGGAAGTCACCACAAATGCCTCCTTTGTTCTCTTAGAATGGCAATGGTGCCCACCAGAGACGTGCTGGAACTAAGTTCCATTGATTTCCTGCTGGAAAAAAGCCCTGCATATACACATAATATCCATGGCAACAACTGCCTTCTGAAGGTTCAATGGGCTGAAGGTGGGGCAGTACAGGTGAAACCAACCACCCCAGGATGGTAAACAGAGTCTCTCTCTCTCTCTGGTCACACCTTATGAAGGCTCCTGGAGCTGGAGGGTGGAGCAAGGCATTACCTGCTGGCCAACAGTCTCTCTCACCCCTACCATGGCCATTAGAGGCAAGGTTACTAAAACAGAACAGCTCTTCTTTAAGTAATTAACTTTTTTACACTTCCATAATTATGTGTTCTGCTCCAAATGCTTTTAACACAAGCAGGGGTTCCAACAGGAGTTAAGATTCAGACTAAGGTTAGGACCCTGGACAGCTCCAAGTGGAGCTCAGGGTTCAGACTCCCACATAAGTACCAATAGTCTCACAGGTTGCTTCAGCAGCAGCAATCTAGCAAGAGTGTAGAGCCTGTGCTTGTGTTGTTCAGTCGTTCAGTCGTGTCCGACTCTTCGTGACCCCATGGACCAGAGCACGCCAGGCACACCTATCTTTCACTGCCTCCCGTAGTTTGGCCAAACTCATGCTAGTTGCTTCGAGAACACTGTCCAACCATCTCATCCTCTGTCGTTCCCTTCTCCTTGTGCCCTCCATCTTTCCCAACATCAGGGTATTTTCTAGAGAGTCTTCTCTTCTCATGAGGTGGCCAAAGTACTGGAGCCTCAACTTCAGGATCTGTCCTTCCAGTGAGCACTCAGGGCTGATTTCTTTAAGGATGGATAAGTTTGATCTTCTTGCAGTCCATGGGACTCTCAAGAGTCTCCTCCAGCACCATAATTCAAAAGCATCAATTCTTTGGCGATCAGTCTTCTTTATGGTCCAGCTCTCACTTCCATACATTACTACTGGGAAAATCATAACTTTAACTATACAGATTTTTGTCAGCAAGGTGATGTCTCTGCTTTTTAAGTAGAGCCTGTGCTACTGAACTACAAATCCCATCAGGCCCAGCAAGCATAGCCTATGGCTAGAAATCATGGGAGTTACCCCCGAAAAGTATGGAGGCCCCACCCTTGCTTTAAAGTCTAGAACAGTGTTTCCCAAAACTGGATCGCTAGCTGTTTTTGGACTACAACTCCCATCATCCCTAGTTAGCAGGACTAACAGGTCAGGGATGATGGGAATTGTAGTCCAAAATCAGCGGAAGACCCAAGTTTGGGAAACACTGATCTAGAGGCTAAAATAAGGCTTCAGTTTCATCTGGGCAGCTAGTTCTGCTGCATCTAGAAGAAGCCCCTTGTAATTAAAGTGGCTTTGACTCTGTTGTGGTTTCCGCGCTGGAGCCTTGGCCTCTCAAGATGTTGGTAGCATGAAGGGGGAGAGTGATAAAAATGAGCTAGCTACATTTGTGCCAAGGCTTCTGAGAGGGTGAAGTCATTCAGAGTTAGTACTGCAGGCAACTCCATTCCATCTCCTATGGCTTCTTCAAGTCAATACATTCTATTTCTACACTGTGTGAGAATGACTAAACATAACGAAATTAATGAAATCATGCAGGAAGCAGAGATATACTTTAGGGGTATATTAGCCTCTATGCAACTCTCTCCTCCCCCCCCCCCAAAAAAAATACTTTTGAAATTACTCAAATGTCTCACTTAAGCAGGAACCTACATACTGTATTTGCTTTTATGTTCAGCTTTGGGTGAAACGCTTGACTACAGCTGTTATTCACCTAGGTGGCACTGTTGAGATAATTCATTAAAACTGCTTGTATGATGAAGAGTTGTCTGTCACCCCTGCTTTTCTCAAGTGTGTATCTGCCTCTATTCTATTCAGTAGTGTTTTGGTTCCATTGAATTTTATACTTTATATTAACAAAAGGGCTTGTAAGTGCTGCAACTTTCCCAAGGGCGTTTAAAGCAATTAAAAATACCTTCTAGATCTTTTATTTCCAGCAGCTAGAGAACTGTAAGGTTTTGTGTGTGATCTCAATAGACTTCCCCCCTTTCTTCCAAGCCTAGAGCAAGCATTTGCAGACTTGAAAATTTCCCCAGTGCTAATTTGTGGTTCTTTACATTTTGTTTTTGGCACATTTTAATGTCACACTCAATAACATTTTGAAGCAGAAATGGCAGCCTGAACGTCAGTTTCGGCTGGAGGCCACGCAAGTAAGAACTGTGTGCTGATGCAAGTGTATTTCTCAGGATCGAAATAGAAGTGAGGAATTTATACGATGAAGTTGCCTTTTGAGATGTCTTTGCTGACTCCCATATTCCTTGCAATTCTGTAGACAACTTTGTAAAATGAAATGCAATGCCCAAATCCCTCTACATGTTTTTGGACTCGACTCCCATCATCCCTGACCTTTGGCTATGCCGGCTGAAGATGATGGGATTTGGAGTAAAACAACATCTAGATGATAGTAGGTTGTGCAAGACTCTTGTAGCTTTACAAAGTAATGCCATAATGCAAAACTCAACTCAATATTTTGTGTCTTTCCTATCGATGCTTATTTCATTTATCCCACTTTTCTCCAAGGAGCTCAAGGAAGTATACATGGCTTACCCCGTCTATTTTGTTTTCACAACACCCCGTGAAGTAAGTTAGACCCAATGAGTTTCGTGGCTGAGTGCACACTAGCTTTCAAACAACTTGCCACTCTGCCCAAAGGCACACAACATTAAAATCAATAATAAAGTTCACTGAACAGTAAAATTCACCAAAATCCCATAGAACATACCTTCTCCATCAAAAACAGTAACAGCACCAATGTCTCTTAAAAGTAATAAAATAATTGCTTAGAAGTAAAAACAACAAAAATGGAAGAGTAAAACTAGTAGAATAACTATTTAGTAGTAGTAGTAGTAGTAGTAGTGTAGTAGTAGTAATACCCCCCACCCATTTGGCTGGGTTGTCCCAGCCACTTGGAGCAGCTTCCAACACATATACAAATGATAGCAATGAATCAATAGTGAATAACAAACAATAAACAAAACAGACTATTCACATTATTGACCATAATGATGGCTGACAAAAACACATGGGGGGTGGAGAGTCTTCACTTGCTCATGGGATGCTTTCAGAGGAGTGGCCAGGTGAGTTTTATTTGGTAATGAGTGCATTTCAACATATGTCAGAACATATGGTAGATTTTCCTAACAGCTGAATAATGCGAGACTGTTGAAAGCTTGATGAATCTATGCAGCCTCTAACTGCAGCTTTCATAACTCAATTCAGGGGAATGTTCAGAGGTCTTAGCTCTGGGCTCAAAGGAATTTGAATGAAGACACCTGATTGTAATTGGTTATATGAGCCACAACTTTATTACTTAACAAGATCTATTATGAACATTAATTCAACTTAACATGCCTAACACTGGTGGCGGCTTCCTATAACTCAGGGAGTCTGAGAAGAAAGCTGGAATATAACTTAAGACTTTATGCATTCAGTGTCGATGCTCTACCACTGAACTATGGGCCTTCTCTTGTTTCTCCATTTCCCAGTTCTTATTTCTGCAAACACCAATCTACACACAGCAAACTTCCTTCCTACATAACGTTAACTTCACGCGGTTACTGTTCCTTTTGATGGCATTCTTGGGTTCTTCACTGTGTGTTGATTCTCTCCTCTCTCTCCTCTCTCTCTCTCTCTCTCACACACACACACACACACACACACACACAGCTTGCCCTCTCAACACTGATTACTCATCAATTGAATTGGTAAACTGACTCCATTTCAAGAGGAGAAAACCATGCTGGCCATCAGTTGATGTGTGTGACCTGGGCCTGTGTTTCTTTAGAATTAGGAACTTGGCTGTCTGAGAAATAAAGGTATTTATTTATTAAATTTCTATACTGCCTGTCATCTGAAGATCACAGGGTGGTTCACAAAAAAAAAAACAATACAAAAGGAGAACACAAGATACACACACACACACACACACACACACAAACACAAACACACACACAACCAAACACAACCCAATAGCTCCCCTTCCACAAACACATTTAAAAGGCCATAGAATGTCAAAGATCTAGTTACAGAGAAAGGTCTAGTTATAGAGATCCATGGATCTTAAGAGTTATTGTTACTTGAATGACAGAATCAAGTATGCTTTGCTCAAGGGTCTTTGTAGGAGTGTGAAAACTCATTCATCTGTACCCTGATGTCTACTGCACTAATCTAAAGGTTGTGCAAATTGTAGCCATAAGGTCACACATTCAAATTAGAAACATCTCTGCAGTTTCCCAATGGAACCTTGGTGCTAAACATCTTCTATGACACCATCGAAAAACTTTTGCTACCACTACAGGTTAATCAACCAGATAAACAATTCCCCCCACTCCCTCTATTGAGTGTGTCATCTTTAAAGTTTGCAATGTATGTGGAAATAAAACTGTTAATGTTATATCATCTAGCATATATGAATGCTGTTTCTTTTCTAAATTGTGTGCCTTGGGTTAATTGGTTTGCCTTTAATGTTGCTTAGACAGACAAAAGTTTGCAAGCTAGAGAGTCATGCTAATAACCTCCGCATTGTTCCCTCAAATTAATCCAGTGTTGCAAGTCAAGCTCTTTGTTTTGTTTTATTCAACAGTGATGGAGGCTTTCAATCTCAGTTTCAATTTTATTTTTATTTTTTTTTAAAAAAAATCAATTTTACTGTAGCACATTATGTAAATTAGTTTTTTTCCCTGATTATTAATTTAGGAACACAACTATACATTGCAATTTAGTTATAAAACTAAGGTGCATATTTTGATGAAGAAAATCGCTGAAGCAAGTGTGGCAATTAAATGCTCTGGTTAGCAGACAGTCATTGATCCGGTAGACAGAAGATATTATAAAAGATAGCTTTCTATGCTCTCAAAGATTTCTGCATTGCTTCCACATCTGTATATACAGATGGGTTTGATCAGGCTAAAGAAGTGAGGAAATTCTTTGAATTTAGAATGCCTGAAATTAAGAGAGAGCATAGATGTACACAATCACGGGCTGGTTCACACATGGATTATGAGGGGTTGTGCAGGAATGGAGTCTCTTCCAGGCTTGGCCCCAATGTTGTTCCACTGGAACATGAGCTCAGCATTCCAGAAATGGGAATGTGCAATGCATTAGGAATGAGGAGCATGCTCAAACCCCATCTGCTGCATAAATGACTCGGGAGAGACAGGAAAAAGGTAAAAGGTAAAAGGTAAAAGGTAAAAGGTAAAAGGTAAAAGGTAAAAGGTAATAATAATAATAATAATAATAATAATAATAATAATATAATAATAATAATAATTTATTTGTACCCCGCTCATCCGGCTGGGTCTCCCCGGCCACTCTGGGCGACTTCCAACAAATATTAAAATACACTAGAATATCACAGAATAAAAACTTTCCTAAACAGGGCTGCCTTCAGGTATTTTCTAAATGTCAGGTAGTTGTTTATCTCTTTGACCTCTGATGGGAGGGCGTTCCACAGGGCAGGTGCCACTACCAAGAAGGCCCTCTGCCTGGTTCCCTGTAGCTTTGCTTCTCGCAGTGAGGGAACCGCCAGAAGGCCCTCGGCGCTGGATCTCAGTGTCCGGGCTGAATGATGGGGGTGGAGACGCTCCTTCAGGTATACAGGACCGAGGCCGTTTAGGTTAAGTGCAGGCAAAGGCGACTATGGAGTTGCTGCGCTCATCATGCTTTTAGGCTGAGGGAGCCGGCGTTTGTCCACAGACAGTTTTCCAGTTCATGTGGCCAGCATGACTAAACTGCTACTGGTGCGCAGGGGACTGTGACAAGTGCCAGAGCGCATGGAAACGCCGTTTACCTTCCCACCACAGTGGTACCTATTTATCTACTTGCACTGGCATGCTTTCGAGCTGCTAGGTTGGCAGGAGCTGGGACAGAGCAACGGGAGCTCACTCCATCATGGGGATTCGAACTGCCGACCTTCTGATCAGCAAGCCCAAGAGGCTCAGTGGTTTAGACCACAGCACCACCCACGTCCCTACTCAGGAGAGACAAAAAGAGGGCAAACAGCAAGGCTGGAAGGCTGTGTTGCAAGGAATAACAAAGACCATATTATGTTCTATTTTCTGGGGATGAGTGCAGAAGTCAGATTTATTGCGCAGGGGAGTGGGCATAAATCAGTGTTGACTTCTGTGATGAGTTAGTCCTCCCAAAGCCAGAGTCTAGACTCAGAGATATTAAGCTCTCTTGAGGCTTGACTGGATGCTAAATAGGTTCTGAATGGACTTATTTGAAAGAGAGGTTTTCAGATGCACGTTTATCAGCTTATTTCAAATGGAGCTTTTTTGATGTAGTCATTTCATAGAATTATAGAATTTTCAAGCTGGATGGAGACTAAGGCTATTGGTGGGTACTATTCACACACTCACACAAACACATGCACACACACCTTTTGTATATAGAACATCCAGGGACAGCTTACCACTGAACTCTTCTACTTTCTGTGAAACAGCAATGGGAGTGTCTTCATCTCCTGCTTGTGGGCATCTGACTAACCAGTGTGGGAGACACAATTCTATATCAGATAGACCTTTGGTCTGATTAGCAGAAGTCTTCTTTTCTTCTGACAAGACACAAATGTGGTATAATAACTATGGTAACACAGACCCATTCAACATAGTTCTTGGCTCTGCATATACCTAAAACAAGCAGAATCCATAGAAAGCATGCATTTAAAGGCTGGAGCGTCCAAATCTATTTGGGGTTCGCATCTGCAAAGAAATAACTTTTGCAAAAAAAATGTTCTTGAATTGTGAATGTAATCTGAATACCCATTGGCAACCACTAGTTTAATGAAGCATTTCTAATAAGATAAGAAAGCACAGAGGTCATAGCATGCAAAATAGAAGAAGAGGAGGAGGAAGAGTTTGGATTTGATATCCCGCTTTATCACTACCCGAAGGAGTCTCAAAGCAGCTAACATTCTCCTTTTCCCCTCACTCTCCCCACAACAAACACTCTGTGAGGTGAGTGGGGCTGAGAGACTTCAAAAGAAGTGTGACTAGCCCAAGATCACCCAGCAGCTGCATGTGGAGGAGCGGAGGAGACTGAACCGGTTCACCAGATTACGAGTCTACCGCTCTTACCACACTACACTGGCTCTCACAGAAGATAGGAGGTGGAGGAGGAGGAGGAGGAGGTTGTCATTGTGTCTTCTCAAGTGTTGCTAGGATGGGCTTGCAGGGTTTAGCATATTTACAAGTACTGACTCCATAGTGCACACTATCTTAACAATTCCAAGATAACACCAATACTTTGGTTATAACTGAGCTATGCTCTGGCCACAGCCTCCAGGAAGCTTGTAATCAAGGGAGGTAAGCTTTAAAAATAGATATAGCCATTCTGTGCAAAGATAGGGAGAATATAATGATAAACAGCAACAGATCAAACTGAATCGCACTACCAAGTGCATATTTACATATATCACCATTGTAAACAGATTGGATACCTAATGTGGACTGATGTTTCCTAGCGAATAAGTCCATAAGTCACTGTAAAAAGGATATACTTTGTTTTGCCACTTGATTTGTCTTCCGCAGCAAGTTGGAGACTGTCAAGCACTCTGTACTATAAACTCTCTGGGCAATTGAGATCAGCCTCAATAAACACATGTGGCCCCTATGCAGACATGGGGTGTGAAATAAGTACAATAAATATGTTGGTACTCAACTTCATATACATAAACCCTCCCATTAGGGTAACCAGGAGTAAGCCTTGAGTGTCCAAGAGCAATAGATCAGAATCCAATGAGCCATTAAGGATACCTGACACTACGGTTGTCTACATTGCTTTCTCAGGTAGCAATTCATATAGTTATCATATAGGATGAAAAACATTTCATTTTAGATGAAAAGTTGAAGGAAGGAACCGGTGGTGGACAATATGCATCTGTACTTCTTCCTTAAGATTATCTAGCTAGGACAAAACTAACTGGCCAAAACACTGAATAAAACAGAAAGGAGAATAATTAGGTACTGTTTTGTACTGTTTGAAGAGTCAGCAACTTGGAGGCCAATGTTTGAGTAGCCTCAATCCTACCAAGTTCAGCTCTATCACAAAGCCTACTTAGCTGTGCATTGTGTCGTGAGTGGCTAAGATTGTGTTGCCACCAGCTAACCTAGTAAACTCTAAAGTGTAGTCAATGTTAGTTCTACTCAGAGTAGAACCCTTATATTTTTGGACATGGCCTAACTTAGGTGCATTCATTTAAATAGGTCTACTGTAACTTAGCTGGATACAATCCTTTTTATTACTTTATTATATATTCTCTCTCTCTTTAAAAAAATAAGAATCAATTCACTTTATATGCCATTTTGGGGTTCTTTGGGACTGAACAAAGGGGATATAAGTTGCAAATAATATAAACAAGCGAAACAGACAAGCTAGCTTTAACTATAATATGTGAAACCTTCTGGTGGCGTGAGAAAGCAAAACCGAGTGTTAAAGGATTATTAACGGCAGCCACCACACCTTGTCAGAAATTGAAGCCAACTCTAAGGCTAAACAGGTTTTCTTGAATGTAAAGCTGAGATGCGGAGAGTGGTCTCCCTGTGGGAAGTCGTCCAGCCCCACAGCCACAATGTTATTACTTCCAAGGTCTTGCCACATGACACGGTGTCATCTTTATATTGTCAGTGAGTGTGATTTCGCCATCCCTCCCTCAAGTACCATATTTCTAGGCTTCACAGAAAGTGTTAACAAGGGTCTAGGTTTTATTTTGACATGTTACAAGTATTCAGGAAGCCTGTATCCCATCCGTTTCACGTGAGGGAGTTTGGGTAACAAAGAGGAGTGGCGCTAGAAGTATTCTCCCCCAGGACGTATTCTGAGGTAGGTGTGCAAAGGATTGCAGGCTTAAAAGCTATCCATTCATTCCTATTTGTTAAGCCTTTTCTAGGAAGCATCTAAAAGCAGTTTGAGAATAATAATAATAATAATAATAATATAATAATAATAATAATATATAATATAAATAAAAACTAGCAGGGAAGCTTTATATCTAAAAGCAAATTTAAATCCAATATAGATACAAAGTGGATAGAGTATCTCTGGTATGCGGTGTTCCTTTAAAACAGCAACAAGATTACTGGTTAGTTTTTCTAGTAGGGCTGTTTCCCATACTACTTGGTACCATTGGTCCTTGTCTTTCCAGTGTCTGGTTATGATGTTTCTGGAAACTGACACAGGGACAAACAGAAGAAGACACCTTCACCCCGGCTATGGTTCCCCTTCAGCATCACACACACAGCCCAACAAGACAATGACAAAAATCTACCGACTGCCATACAAATCAATATGGCTAACCTGATCTAAACACTCATCAACCCCACTCACACAGAAAACCAAAGATCACCACAGCCAACCACAAATGAACAACCACACCCTATGCCAATCCCGACCTCTCTCATCGCCAAAGAAACACAAGCGAACAACAGAGAACCTACACAATCAACGCTGACACCAAACCCTACATATATCAAGGAAATACGAAACATCGTCACCCCCACCTCACCCATCCCACCCACCTCCTTTACCCCTAACCTCCCTAATGTCTCAACAACCAAATCTGATTTGTAAAAATGTTATATGGAAAAAATACAAGAGAGACATAGCACACACTTTTGTAAATCAAGAAAACCTTTAATAATAATAATAATAATAATAATAATAATAATAATAATAATAATAATAAACAGCAACAAGATGTTGGTTTGCACCCATGTGCACATGTATAGCTTCCAAAACGGCACTCAGGTGGGTACTGCCTTTATAAAAGCAAATATGAATGCAAAATTTAGCTTAAAATGGCAAAGAATCAAGCTCTCTCTGCTCCCCTTTAACATGAAATTTTGTGTCTGTCTGTGTGTGTGTGTTTTATAAAACATTATTTTAATTGGCCAAAAACCCCCCAAAACCTTTGTTTGGTATGAAGCCTTGCTGCAGGCAAGGGTTTGATTAAGTTTGAACAGGCATCAAGCCATCCAACCAGATGTGGATGAATGTGAAGTGTAAAACAGCCCTTAGCCCCTGATTGTACAGTAATGAAAGATGTTTGCAAAGGGCAATATTTTAACTCGGAAATGACCATATGCATAGACATTCCATGGTATTTGACAAAGAGACCTTTCATTTCTCATCTAGTTCTGGAATTCAGAATTCATTTCCAAGGAAGAATAAAAGCAAGCTTGGCAAGCTAAGACAATGCTAATTTGCATAACCTTTCTTCCTGTTTCCAGTGTTGAGGTTGTGAGTGATGTTGCTTATGCGGCCAAAATGACAGCACCCCCACACAAGAGGAGGCAGCCCCGTGCATTGGGGGTGGGGCTGGGAGACACTTTTTTGCAGACACTCACGGTAAGCACCGCTGGTGTAGTGAACCATTTTACTGTAGAAGAAATTGCTGTATCTGCAACAGCAACGTTTATTTATTCAACACAACTTGTGTTACTAGAACTTCTAAGCAGTGCACAAGGAATACATTTCAGACATTAAAATTGCCAATAGAAAATCAGCATTAAAAATGCAAAGTAAATAATAGTTGTATATATAAATAATAGTTGTATAGTTCTAATTGATTTATTTACTTTGCATTTATAAAAATGCAAAGTAATAAAATCAATTAGAGCTATACATTATAAGTGGTAATAAAAATATTGAGTAGGCTTGACTAACAGAAATGTTTTTTAGCAAGCACTGAAAAGAGTACAGCAAAAGCACCTGCCTAATGTCAGTGGGAAGGGAGTACACGCAGAGATACACATTTTTTTATTTTCATTTTTAATCTTCCCTACACAGCATAACAAAAATGAATATTGATTTTCAACAACAGTCATAATTGGAAGGACACAAAGAGATCATGACAAGTCCATTTGAGTGGAAGATAATCCCCCCCCATATATCTTTCAAACTTTATTTTGTAGCAATATTCAAATTCACTCCCTTTTTTATTATTCGTAGCACTTCCTCTGCTTTATTTAATAGATCTAGATGAGTATTGTGGGAAAAGGATGCTGGACTAGATAGGCCTTTGGTCTGATCCAGGAGGACTGTTCTTACAATGCAGTTTGCAATGTGTATGATACAACATTTGTGCATGATTTCCCACTTTACATGTCAAGTATTCATCTTCTTGGGCTTCATCTGTTGTCTAGCACCCCCTATACCAACCATTAATGTAACCACACATTTGTGAACATACAGGTAAGTATCAGCTTATGTATCCCTTATAATATTGCTACTATCACAATAGCATGGTGCTTGGGTGTTCTTCATGCTGTGCAGCAGCTCACATGAAATATTGTGTGCATTCTGTTAAGAGACATTATAAACACAGCTGTGAGACTTCTGACCATGGTTGCTATCTTTTTTTTACCTCAAGATATTTTCTAATTGAAATGTTCAACTTATACACAGAGTGATAAACACATTTTTCATCGCATCACAAATTTCTTAAAACAGTTTCATCTCAACTAGGTTGCTAAGTAATTAAGACAAAATGCTTTGATGATTTCATCCTTGTTGGGGAAAAATATTTTTAAGTAATTTGGTCTGATCAGTGATTTGGCACCTAACAAATATGATATTATTGGGATGTTTTCTTGCCAAATGGATTTTTCACATAAATATTTTGAATATGTTTGTTAGAAGTGGCTGTAAGATAGTGATGAAAGCAACACACTTTTAGATCTTCACTGAGATTTTAAATAAGATAATCAATTAGGTTTGTGTTTTGTATATTATGGGGATTTGAAAATAATGGGCTTTAAAACATGAATTTTCCAGCTCCTCAATATTCAATTTTATTGCTAAATGAATTCCCTTGCTCTGAAATCTGTACTCCAGTTGTAATTAAAATCAAATATATTAGAGTACATGTGCCAATTTTGTGCTTGTGTGCCTGGTATTCATCAGAGTAGGCACCCAAAACTGACAGCCACTGTTAGGACATGCTCGGTTGCTCATTAGAATCATAGAGTTGGAAGAAACCACAAGGACCATCCAGTCCAACCCCCTGCCAAACAGGAACACCATCAAAGCATTCCTGACAGATGGCTGTCAAGCCTCCGCTTAAAGACCTCCAAAGAAGGAGACTCCACCACAACTCCTTGGCTGCAAATTCCACTGCCGAAACAGCTCTTACTGTCAGGAAGTTCTCCCTAATGTTTAGGTGGAATCTTCTTTCTTGTAGTTTGAATCAATTGCCCCGTGTCTGCTTCTCTGGAGCAGCAGAAAACAACCTTTCACCCTCCTCTATATGACATCCTTTATATATTGAACATGGCTATCATATCACCCCTTAACCTTCTCTTCTCCAGGCTAAACATACCCAGCTCCCTAAGCCATTCCTCATATGGCATTGTTTCTCATAAAGCTGTTCCTCATAAGGCATTAATTTTACCCTTGTTCTCAAACAAAACTTCTGTTGACTGCAGTTTAAAGAATAAAAGAACCCATGTAAGAGATGAGCTTGAACAGGAAGTAAAAGGCATTCAGAGGTACAACTCCAAAATGAATTAATTCACATCAGCTTATCAAGCCATTATGGGAACTACTTTCAGTTTAGAGATTGTTGAGTTAATTTAGTGAATTTCATTAAACAAAATTAGTTCATTCCAATGATTGAAAGATGGACACATGTCTGTGCAATGATTGAAAGATGGACACATGTCTGTATTTATTCTATTATTATTATTATTATTATTATTATTATTATTATTATGCTATTCAGTAGAGGAAAACTTCACTGCAATGTTATACAGTCATTTCATGGCATTTACCTTGTTTGGATCTGATATAAAAACCTTATGTTATACAGATATACACATTAAATATATGTGTAGAAAACTCTATGTCATCGCCCCCCCATTGTTATTATTATTATTATTTTCAAAATACAATGTTTGTATAAGCATATCTGAGGGATCTAACATAAGGAGATCAACGTGGAACAATATCTCTACTAAGGGAAGGAAAATTGCAAGGAGTCAGAATAAGCCTTGCTTGCCTCTAAACCTCTCCAATCATTCATGAGCAAGAGTTGTTGCATAGCTTAGACTTTTGGGAATATCCCTGGAAATACTGGGTAGAATTCAAACACTTAGTCCTAGGCCCACATGAAAATTCTGTTGAGCAAACAGGCAGTGAGCACAGCTACCTCATTCACCAGTTTTCCCAAAACCAAGGAACTACAAGATCGAATGACTTTCACCAACAAAAGGATGAGAGAGGCTGGGCTTTGTAGATGCTTGTTGAGCCCTCACCATCATAACCAAGAAAATCGTTGTGGAGAAGCACCCATTTTTCATTTGTCCTCCTTATTATGGCGAAATAATATCTGCGTTGTATTAACAGCCACGGCAGGATAAAACATTGCAAGGACAAGAGGAAAATGATATAAAAACCAGTGGCAAGATGGGATTAATGCAACAGCTACAACAGCCACAGATTATGACAATCTAGTTGGACCCAGGGGACGAGAATCTTCTGAAAGCTGTCTGATTCATTTTCAAGGGCTGTACAAAAGCCCTCTATTTAGCGAGATATCAGTGGAGAGCTTTCCTCAGCCACATTCATTTTTTTAAAGCACTCTTTACATTTTCAACCATCAACATTGGAAGAGAGGGGAATAAAGAACCTTGCTTTCCAAAAGCTTAAAGTGGCCTTAGGGAATGTCTGAAAGAGAGAGCAGCTGAAGCAAAGGAACAAGGTCAAGTAGGCCAAGGGAACAGAAATCTCTCTTTCTTAAACAATACTCTAGTTTCACAACTCTCTCCAGCAGATAAGGATGAGATGTAGACCCACTGGTACAGTATCTGTGAACTAAAATCCATGTAGGTAGCCTTGCTCAGACTACTTATTCAAAGGCATCTGCAGAGGACTCGTTTCCTTTGCATACACAAAGGTTGAGCAGAACCCACAGAACTACCAAACCTACTCACTTACTCACATTTGAAGCTAGGAATGGTACAGTATAATTGAAAGTCATCAACATTTAAACTATCTGCAAATGACTTAGTTTAAACAAGTTGGATCCTCCTAGCCGAGGGTCCCATGTTGCGCGCAGCCTTGGGTCTCCCCCCCCAACCGGCTTGGAGGCGGGGCTTTGGCCCCGCAACCGGTCGCTAATGCTGCGATCACGCCAGGGGCCTTGGGGCCATCAGTGGTGCTGGCATGATCGCGAGGTAAGTATATATACGGCAGCGTGACATGTGTGTGGCTCTTGCTTCGCAACTGCCAACAAAACTTTTGAGTTTTTCCTCGGCCCTTCTTATTTCCAAAGTACTGCAAAATGTTACTATGGCTATGAAGGGCTGGAAAATGAAATGCAAAACAAAGGCAGGACTTAATGTGTTGTAATTGATGGATAGCTAAATATTAAATAGTTTTATTTTCCCATAGATGCAGTCATACACTGAGGAACCATGAGCTGGGTGACAATAGGATTTGGCAGGAGTCTTGCTACTGATGGACCTTCTGGTGAAATATGGCTGGCAGAATTCTAGATATATTGCCACCACACTGGATACATGAATTAAACACCCATACAGCCTAGGAAGTAATGGGCAGTCGTGTGTACAAACATCCAGAGCACACACCACACATAGGAACTTGAGCACAGTGCTACACTGTGGGTTCTAGGGTGCTGCCTAGAACCCTAACATGTACCTCATGTTGCAACTTCAGACACAAACATATAGACTCCAAATGACAGGCTCATTCTCTCTCTTCTTTTCTCTCTATCCTCCCTGGCTTTTACTCTATACTACTCTATTTGAGAGAGCTGGCATTTAAGCACCTGCTGTGTTTTTTAAATAGGTCAGGGCACAAGACTGGGGATAATGTGGGAAGAAGATGGGAATAGAACACATTAACTGGTGACCACAAGGAAGGTGAAAGGGAATTCCAAACTTTGAGACTCAGGGCTATGCTGTGTTGCAGAACTACTGCTCTTATAAAGTATAATAATGCTGTGTCCCTAGTTAATCCAGATTTATGTGTTTTCTGTATTTATTTATGGGTATGGGCACATTTGTTCCTACAGTTGGGTTTCCATATTTCAAAAAGTGAAATCCAGACACATAAGTTGTTGGTTTTTTTAATAGCTATTTTAAAGGAAATCTACACATCCGACATGGGTTGCCTTATGTACGGATATTCCTGGACATCTCAGAGATTTCTGCCTGGAAACTGTTTCCGACAGCCAAATCTCGGCTGTGTTTGGGAAATTCCAGACATATGGCAACCCTATGGCCTACAGGCCTATTTTGAAGAGCATGTGTAGTAATGGGGAAAATTTCTTCAACATATTTCAAAGAAATAATATTGTTCACTATGTATTGAGGAAATTTTGATTGAACTAGGATTTCTGTTTTTCATTTATACTCAGCCAACTGGGTTTGTTGAAACTAGCTAGCTAGCTAACTAACTAGATATACTGTAGATAGAAGGCTGCGCCTTCCAAACTTGGTTCTCCAGTTGTTTTGGACTACAGCTCTGATCACCCCTGACCACTGGTCCTGCTAGCTAGGGATGATGGGAGTTGTTGTCCAAAAACAGCTGTACACCAAAGTTTGGAAAGCACTGATGAATTAAGATAGGCAGACATAATAAGCAAAATTTAATATTTTGTGGCTTCCTTATACCAGCAATGTGCTGCACAAAAAATACTGTATGCTTCTTTGAGTTACTATGGCATAAAGGCAACAAATAAATTTAAATAATATAACCACAGTAACCTCATATTTCAGAGAGCAGGCTGTACAACACCACTCACCCTTGCTGTGACTGTTTTTAGGAGGGTGTTGATTTCATACACAGTCCAGATCTGGTTCTTAGGACAGACACTCCTGGTTTTCATCTGGCCCTGACACAAAAATTTGTGAAGGTACAAAACATGGTTGATAATAACACAGATTGCATTTTTACATACAGCCCTGATAGCAGATTTCATAAAGATTGATTGGCGATGGCAAGACTGACACCACAGTCAGACAGTATTGTCAGGGAACCATCAGAGCCCAGCGGGGTGGTGGAAGGGCTCTGCGAGGCAGACGGCTCCCAGCACCACCTGAGCAGCAGGGAGACATCCTGCGGGAGCGACAGGCAGGAAGAGAGCTCCATGGGGAAGGGGCCTGTAGGATGCTCCAGATCCCCAACACCGACCAAGCGGCTCAGGGGAGGAGGGGGCAATGGCAGTTCCGTCGCCCCAATTGCGTAGAGGGGTTAAACGCAGGGATGAGAGGAGGGGACTTGGGGTGCCCAAGTTCTTTTGTTGGGGGTGCTCTTGAAAAGTGCCGCTTCTGGGATCTGAGAGTGACTAAGACGGTCATGGACTTTTGAGCTCTGCAATGTATATAGTTGTACAATAAAGCCTGTAAATAAGAGGATTCGGAGTCAGGACTCTTACTCTTGAGAAGCCACTACAGAAACCTCACAAGTATATTCATGTAACTTGGCGGAAAGGGCACAGACATTGCCATGAGGGAAGAACAGTTAGAATACATGAGTCTATACCTCAGAGATTTGGAAACTGTGGCCCTCCAGTTGCTATTGGAATTCAACTTTATCAGCCCTGACTATTGGCCATGTTTGAATCCAATAACACCTGAAGAGCCACAGGTCCCCCATTTCTGCTTTATCTGTTTTATTTAACTGAAATGATAAGCTTGTTCATTAACTGAGAGAGCATCAAATTGCAGTCAATGAAATAAACAGAGCAAAATGTGGTTTTCAGTAACGTGATAACACAGGTGAGTAAGCAATGCATTTTAGGTGGTTGAAGAGGATCTCTAGCAAAAGGTGATATTTTAAGTCAGAAATCAAAGTTTCTCTCTGCCATCCTGGCAGAAGATGTCGTATGTAATCCATGGGCAATCGATTCTGCCTACTCCAACCTAAAGGCACTTAACAAAGGACTAGGTTAAAATCAACTCAATGGCATAACAGTCTTTAGCAATGACTCTCTGAATTAGGATATAGACAGGAGAAATCTGGTCTTTGTCTTCATTTTGTTTTCAAGGTCTATGTGAAGCAAAGATAAGCCAGTGGAAGCAATTGAAATTAAGGTGGCTTGGTCCATGCAGGTACAGACAAATAGGATGTTGCATTTAATTTATTAAGCTACATTCTTAACTCTCTGTGACAGGCTGCCAATCCTATTTTAACATCTGATAGGATTACAAAGTTACAAAAGTTTGGAGTTGCCTTGATTAAAGGACGTTAAGCTGATTAAATGAATTAAATGAATACTTACCAAAACTGTAACTGGGATATACAGTTGGCTGCAATAGTGAATGACCAGCTACAGCTGTCTGTATACATTAGATTATGAGCAATTTTATATGACATTTAAAATGCTGAGTTAATCACTTTCCTGCAGTCTAGGAGTTAAGACTTCATCACCACCATTCAATTTCTCTGTTCCTATTTAAAACCTTCGCAGCTGGGTGTTCATTGATTTGTCAAGTGTATGTGACCTTAGTGGGAAAAGATCACTCAGGCCCTGCATTAAGTATTTCAGATGCCTAACAGAATCTTGTTTTATGCATCCAGGAACAAGTACCTGCTAAGTACTGTAAAGCAAAGGTTTGGTTTGCCACCAGCTGTGATTGACTGGATTTGTAACCTACCCAATTCACATTCCGCAAATCAACATGAGAATATAAAGGCAGTCATCTTTTGAAATTTGCACGTCTCTGAATTTTGCGATGCAGTTCTTCAAACAATCAAGTACAAAAAAGAGCACATACTAGGGGAAAGTATGGAGAAAAAATGCTTATGTTGTATTAGCAAAAATAATGTAGAAAAGTTCATTACGTTGGGCAAAATCTTTGCTCTCCCAAGCACTGACCACATTGGCTGCTTAAGGCAAAGATAGCCCTGCCCCTGAAAACAGGCAGATATAGGTAAGGTAAAAGGTAACTATGGGGTTGAGGCACTCATCTCGCTTTGAGGCTGAGAGAGCTGGCGTTTGTCCACAGATAGCTTTCCGGGTCATGTGGCCAGCAGGACTAAACCACTTCTGGTGCAACGAAACATTGTGACGTGTGCCAGAGTGCATGGAAATGCTGTTTACCTTCCCACCGCAGTGGTACCTATTTATCTACATGCACTGGCGTTCTTTGAACTGCTAGGTTTGCAGGAGCAGGGTTAGAGTAATGGGAGCTCACCCCGTCATGGGGATTTGAAACCGCCAACCTTCCGATTGGCAAGCCCAAGAAGCTCAGTGATTTAGACCACAGGCAGATATATTTGGCTGCAACCAACTCTCAAGAGCTCCCTCCAAAGAGATGGGAAGAGGATTACTTCACACCCAAACAGAGCAGAAGGGGAGAATCCCCACAGACTTCTGGAACTGCCCTGCAGAGAAATATATATATATATATATATATATATATATATATATATATATATATATAACAAAATTTTATTGGTTTTCCACAAAACACAGAGACAATACAAAACACAAATATAACATACAACAATTACAAACAAACCTAAACATAAATAAATCTAAGCCGGAACACCAACATCCCTTTACTTGTTACAAAAAAAAAAAAAATTCTTGTTTCGAATCTTCTTGGGGTGACTTCCCCAGTTTTCTCTCCTTTGCTTTCAATGCTAATTTACTTTAATAACATCCATCTTTATATTTAAAATCCATTATCATTATCCATTATCATTAACATAGCCAAATATACTTCTTTACATTTGATTAACCTTATAATATAACATATTACTTCTTAAATCAATTCTTAAATCTTATTTACCTAAACCTCTGCTGACAATCATTCAGATATCTCTTCACTAGTTCAAAATCATAAAATCTTAACACGCTATCCTCAGGGTACCATAGAGCCGTCCTAATTATAATTCTATCATTTTCACCCTATCCCTCTTCTAACCATTTTCCTTGGCCATCTCAGGCTCACCCACCAATCATCTCTCCACCTCCCTCCACCATCATTGTTCAGTGTCACCTCTTTTTCTTTAATGCCAAAAATCACAACACAGTCCATAGACTTCCTTGCAGGGAGCTTCGGGGAACGCCAACTCTCATCTTCCAGCAACACCATTTCAAAGTTCAAATCATCTTCAACTTGTATCTTCAAAAATCTTCTGACCTTCATCTCTGGACTCTCACCCCAGAGACAGGATATAAATCTTCCAACCCTGGGTCTCTCACCCCCCCAGGGTTTTAGGACACCAACCCTGTGTCTCTCACTCCAGCAGGGTTTTTCAGCTCCTTGGAGTTGCATAGTCACTTTGTTATATTTCTCCAATATTCCCTCCAGTTCCCTGGCAAGGTTACTTCCAGTTTGGCAGAG
Source organism: Lacerta agilis (assembly GCF_009819535.1). Taxonomy (NCBI): domain Eukaryota; kingdom Metazoa; phylum Chordata; class Lepidosauria; order Squamata; family Lacertidae; genus Lacerta; species Lacerta agilis. Next base: position 86,656,892 of record NC_046315.1, on the reverse strand, counting down.
TTCTCCAAAATCTCACTAGTTTTTCCTGTTCCATAAAACATTTCTTCAAAATTCAGTCTTATCAAATCCAATTTCTGATTCAACAATTCTAATTTTAAAAGGATTATCCTTTGTTCATGGGTAATACCCGGATCTAAAACCAGTTTGAAAACGAAAGCGAGCATGGTTGAAGAAGACAAAGGGTATCAAATTTCAGTACTTTTCCATCTTTAACTGCTAGTTTCCCAGCGCCATTTTTCCCTAAGGCAGAGTGAAAAGATTACAATCCAAAGCTCCAAAGAAGAGATATTTCCAATACCTTCAAACCCCTAACAGGGATTCAATCCGTCTCATCTGTCAAAAAACTTCAAAACAACATTGTATCCAACGGTGCAGCTGCAGCTACTGGAAACTTAGTTATCTTCTCTGTCAACAAAGGAGAGGGACGGGCTTCCTTTTAACATCCCTCCCGGTTGCCAATTGTTAAATTGTAATCCACATAGTCCGTACTTACAGCAGACGGGGTTTTTTTTTCCTTTTCATTTTTTCAGAAGAACAACGCGCTCATGCAGGCGGCAGCCGCCACATCGCCGCCCGGTTGGGGCATTGCCCTCCACAGCCCAGCGCTGGGTACCCTTCACTCCCTTTCCCCTTTTACAAGGGGATCGGGAGAAGAGCCCAGCGCTATAGCGGGCTCGCTGGAGAGCCCAAGCCGTGGGACGCTCTTCTGTGCGGTAGCGGGGCTCCTACCCCCGGGCTGGCCTGGGTCGTCTCGCTACCGAAACGACCCACGACCGCCCAGCATGGCGTCCTCGCCGGAAGTCTGCCCTGCAGAGAAATATAAGCCCTGTGTCCCTGACTTCAGGAAAGTCTTGTCTCCAGTCAGGTTGCTAACATTTTTTTCATAGAAGAAAAGAAACTCAGGCTCTGGGTCCCCTTGAAAGTGTGGGCCCCTGGTACAATTACACCTAATCTGGCCTTGGTAGCTGGCAGCTAAGCTTGCTCAAAGCTTAACTTTTTTATTTTATTGACCTGTATCAAAGCTGACTTGCTGCCAACTGTCATAACAGAAAACCACACAAAGCACATAATTGTGTCTTTGGGAACTGAAGCAATGTAGCAGTTTCTTGGCAAACTGGCAACTGTAGAACCATTGTAGCTTCCAGGCTTCGGTTAGAAGCAAACCACCAGACTTTCCCCATTCTTCAGTTAAGCATAACTAACAACATGTTTTACTTTCAAATTTAATTTACTTTCCTAGCATCGTTACAGGTGCCCCCCCTCCCTGGCTCTATAAAGACATAGAAAGGAATGAGAGTAAAGGAAAGGGTTTAGGAGGAAGATCAGATTGTCAGTGCCAGGATAAAAAAGGTGAATTAACAGGCAGTCACACCCAGTTGGCACCAACCTGTCTTGCAGCCGATGTTCTTTTTCAGAAGGGGTTCAGCTTTCCAGTAGCCCTTGATCCCCTGGTTAGTGATAGGGGCCACAGTGAGCTTCCCTTCACCCCTGCATTATTTCACAGGTCGGTTGAAGTCATGGTAGTTATGAGATTAGGAATTTCTAACTGCAGTGTCATCTCACCATTCATTCCGCACAGGAAGAAGAGCCCAGTTGTACCCAAGGACCAAGTGAGTTTGCCATAAATTCCTCTTCAGTTTTACATTTAACTTTGCTACATCTTCTGGAAATAGAACAGAGAGACATTGATTAAGCATATTGCCACAATTTCTCTTATTCTTAAAGTCAAAGCAGTAATAATTAGGTTCATAAGACTGCCTCATGAAGTTTTCATCAGTGCACTATCTGCAACCCCACCACATTCTGTGGTTTTATAATACCATCCTGCTACTTAGTTTTTACTATTTTTGTCTTCTCTTGTTTGCAGTTTCCCCCCTCCCTTCATTTTTAGCAAGTACACTTGCCTTGGTAGTATGGCATGCTGTTTTATCTTGCACATCTTAACATAAAAACTTGACACATGTTTTCTATCTCTAACAGTAAAGGGATAAAATAAAGCTGTAGCAATTGTCTAAAATTCCAAGTTATTGCGCCAAGTTTAGATAGTATGAGTTGACTTTTTCTGGGATAATTGGCGGGGAAGTAGAGATTCGTGGCAGTTGTTATCAAGCAGGTTCAGTCTGTGGAATCAAAACATGGGGGAACTCCTGAGTTTGAGAGAAATATAAAATGAGACGGACAACTGAATGTTGGCAGAAGTTTCAAGATCTTTCAAATACCTCACTCAAATTTTGCACAGAAGGGAAAGCAAGTAAAAGTGACACGAGGGTGGAAATCCTGTCCTGTCACAAAAAGTATAAATGGCTTATTTTTATTTGTATCCTTATGAAAGCCCAATGAAGTAGGCTAGCCTCATAGACAGTGACTGGTGAGCTTCAATGGTCAAGTGGCTATTTGAATCCAAATCATTGATCTCAGACTACAATACTATGCATGCTTACTCTGAAATAAACCCTATTGAACTTAATGATCTTGACTTCCAATCAAACATGCTCAGGGTTAGTCTAGCATGCTCCTGCAGCCTGTCCCGGGGGCAAAATTATTCCTCCACCACCAATCTTCCTCACCAAACAGAATTAGGTGAGGGAGCAGTGATGTGAGCTGATGTAGGACACTGATCGGTCAGTGTAGCTGATTTATAGGGATTGTGTTGACTGTCAATTGTCATCAGAACGAGTCAGGCTGTTTAAAAAATAGCAGGTTTTTTGCCATCAATACAATGTTGGCTGTGAGATGAGCAGCCAGCAGTGGCTGAAGCTCAGATGACACAGCATAATCCATAGAATTAAAAAAAAAGCTGTGCCTTTTTTGGTGAATCTCTGACCAATCAATAAGTTTTGGATTGATGCAGTTTTTAATAAATATCCCTTCTACCAAACACAAAAAAGAAAACAAAGAGCATGGTATCTTTCGAAACGAATTACAATATTTTTTCCAATACTGTGAATATTGCTTTGCATATGCCGCAGCATTCAGCCCTGGAACTTACAAAGCAATGCTTCCTGGTCTCTTAAATGTTTATGACCTATGCCATTGCTATTCTGAATGGCTGGAATTTCCTCACACAACACCTATGTGATGCCAGTTTTCATTTCCCCTTCAAAACCTTTATCAAAAATCACCTTTGGCACAATCCCTGCACACCCAGGGAAACATTCATTCCCATATATTCCTCATGTCTCCCCTTGCTTGAGTTTCCCTTCTTCCCTTCTTCCTCTGTCCTTTACCACTCTGTGACCTTGAGCATGTGTAAAGGGATTTCCCCTTAATTCTGAGCAACTGAAACCAGACCCCACTTATCTGGGGTTGTGAAAAGGGGACTTCTAAGTTAGAAGTAGTGTAAAGAATTACAGAGTGTCCTGAGTCACAGTACAGGTGAAACTCGAAAAATTAGAATATCGTGGAAAAGTCCATTTATGTAAGCAATTGTTTTCATTAGCTACTGGAGTTTGATATATGAGATAGACTCATGACGTGCAAAGCGAGATGTGTCAAGCCTTTATTTGTTATAATTGTGATGATTATGGCGTATGAAAACCCCAAAGTTGAAATTGTTAATTTGGGGTTCTCACCAGTTGTACGCCATAGTCATCACAATTATAACAAATAAAGGCTTGACATATCTCGCTTTGCATGTCATGAGCCTATCTCATATATTAGTTTCACCTTTTAAGTTGAATTACTGAAAGAAATGAACCTTTCCATGATATTCTAATTTTTCGAGTTTCACCTGTATCTCTCACTTTAGAAAAGAAACAATGACAAAATGGGAGAATGCACTCCCAACTTAATGGGGGTATCTTTGCCACACCCTGGGCTCACCTAAGAAAGGAGACTCAGTGGTATTGCCCAAGGGAGGAGTAGACAGTGACAGACAGATCCTAATGGGCCAATCCTGAGTGGGTGTTAGACGTACTTTATTAGGCAGCTCCTCCCCAGGACACCTCACTTTGCACCCACCCATGGTCCCTCCATAGGAAGTATAGGCTTTGCTAGTTGCCTGTTTCTGGGACAATTTGTGACATTATTGGGTTTGGGGAATTCATTGCCAGCTCTTCTTTGGGATCCTGGGTTGCCCCTTAACCTTGGCCTATGCATCAAACCGGCGGGGTTAGTGTAATCTATGGAGAGTTTCATGGGTCAGAATGAGGGGTCTGGAGAGTTACATTTGCCCTCCAGGCCTGTGGTTCTCCATCCCAGTTGTACACTAAAGATTATGCATAGAGAGAAATATAAACTGTAATTTGGAATAGTGTTGCACACAATCTGTGTACGGAGCTTGCAGAGTAAATAAACAAGCAGTTAGCAAGCTAAGATTAAACATGAAAGCAAATAAGGCATAAGCCATATGAATAACTGGATGTTTAGAGATATTTGTCACAGAAGTCCAGAACATACTGACATGGATACAAGTCTTATTGATTATATTTTAGAGAAAATCAGATGTTGTAGCTGTCAAATGCCGGAGAGTTAATATCCCTGTCTTTCTGCATTCACATAATATAGATTTATTTCCTGTGAATGTAGATACAGCAATAATAGCTGCATTCACAAACAGTAACATATAATCTACAATTTTTTAACTGTAGAGGAGAGTGAAGGGGACACCTATCACATTCAGACTGCAATACTGCATAGACTAACATGGGAACAAGTCCTATTGAACTTCTGTGTAGTCATAACTAAGGTTGCACTATAAGTGACTAGAACATATGATTTCTAGACATATAGAACTAGTGACCATAAAACAGTGATAAAATCATTGAGAATATGTTCACATGCCAATTATAATGATGCCAAACTTTTATCAGGGTTTTCAAGGCCTGATCAGAATCTTTGGTGTCTCCAGATTCAGGTCCATGGTAGCCATTGTACACACCATACAAATTAGCCATCCTCAGAGGTAAAAAACAAAACAAAACCCTAACTCAACGAAGACATCATGGGTAGTGTGAAAAAGTCTGTCTGTTGTGTCTAAAGAAAGAATCTAAGAAAAGCCATGTTGGATAATTATTATTATTATTATTATTATTATTATTATTTGTACCCCGCCCATCTGGCTGGATTTCCCCAGCCACTCTGGGCGGCTTCCAACAGAAATCAAATACAAAAAAATCACACATTAAAAACTTCCCTAAAAAGGGCTGCCTTCAGGTATTTTCTGAATGTCAGGTAGTTGTTTATTTCCTTGACCTGTGATGGGAGGGCATTCCACAGGGCGGGCGCCACTACCGAGAAGGCCCTCTGCCTGGTTCCCTGTAGCTTTGCTTCTCGCAGTGAGGGAACCGCCAGAAGGCCCTCAGCGCTGGATCTCAGTGTCCTGGCTGAATGATGGGGGTGGAGATGCTCCTTCAGCGGAGCAGACCAGTGGGGAATAGCTACAGCTCAATGGTCACAGAGCATCAATTTCCCCCCAATGCTTCCATGTAGAGATAGAAATATCTCATCTGAAGCCCTGGAGAGCTCCTGCAGACAATGCTGATATAGATGGACCATTGGTTTGGCTCTGTATAGGGCAGATTCCTATGTTTCTGGGTCTGCCTAACCCAGTGTTCTGAACATATAGAAACGTACATATCTCTCTCTCTCTCTCTCTCTCTCTCTCTCTCTCTCTGAGAAAATGAACGTTGAAACACATTTTCTCCCAGAATACTGATTTATCACCATATATTATTTCTCAATGCACTTCTGAATTTACTCTGATTTGTTCATTGTTTTCAGTGGAGAACTGAATCAGAATGTTTAGGAAATGTGAAAGCCACTGATCTGCCCATTAGCCCAGGAAGTGTTGATCAGGTTTCAGTGGTCAGTCCTGCCAGACTTAGATGTTTCCTCAGAAGAGGAGCAAGGGGAGCAAGATTCCCCCACCCACCCACCAGATCCCACCCTCCACATCCTCAGAGAGCCTGAAGACCCTTCTGACCTAGACATTCCAGTCGTGAGACTGGAAGTCTCTATACCAATTGCCTAGTTTCCCAACTCCTGGCTGGCTCATGTTATTCCTAGTAGGAGCTTCATGGCTGTTTTCAGATGCAATTGAATCTATTTGGTAAGAAGGGGGAGCTTGTATAAGCGTCTGCAAGATCAGGGTCTACTTGAGAACCATGAAGGGGTGGAACCTTAATTTATTATATATGCTCTCAGTCTGAACTGAAACATTGCTGAAGCCACAGTTTCAAGCTCATGTAGCCTTTCCTGAAATGGGTAAGAAGAAACAGGTCCGTTTGTATCAGAGAAACAATGTACAATTTGATTGTGGAGGACATGATTTATCTGTAGGAAGGGTGCTTAGATCGTGGGAGCTGCAGAGGCAGCATAGTGAAGGGATTTGGTGTTGGGTTTTTTGCAAGATGTGGAAGAGTAGCATATTAGAACTGACAGGTCAGGATAGATATCAAGTAGAAATTGTTCCCGACTTCAAAACTGGAAACGTGGGGGTTAAAATCAGTGTGGTCCCAGGGCATTGGATGGGTGAGAACAGATTTGAATGCAACAGCCATGCCTTATATGGAAAGGAATTAATAAAGGCATTACATGTGGCAGGCTCATTTGCGCAGCATCTTTTTGCATCGGTGCTAAAAGATGCCTCCAAGGAATTCACACTGTTTCCTAATATGTCTTATCCAAGGGATAATTTAATTTCATAGTGCCTCATAATGCACCATCTTCTAAACAGTGCTGGATTGCTTTGTTTGAGTCATCTCGCTTAATGGGCATATGACAATGATGGCTGGATGGAATATTATGTCAGCGTTAGGTTGTTACGAACCAGAGAGAATTCAGAGTAATTTAGCCCTCCAACATTTTTTTTTTTTTAAAAAAAAGCAAACAAACAAATCAGCATTAAAATGCCTTCACTTTCCCCCTATTTTAGGAACAAATAAATGCCTTAGAAAAGAAATATAAATACAAAAAATCAATAATTACCATATCTTATCTTAAAAACACCACCACCACATTGTTGTTGTTCAGTCGTTCAGTCGTGTCCGACTCTTCGTGACCCCATGGACCAGAGCACGCCAGGCACGCCTATCCTTCACTGCCTCTCACAGTTTGGCCAAACTCATGTTAGTCGCTTCAAGAACACTGTCCAACCATCTCATCCTCTGTCGTCCCCTTCTCCTTGTGCCCTCCATCTTTCCCAACATCAGGGTCTTTTCCAGGGAGTCTTCTCTTCTCATGAGGTGGCCAAAGTACTGGAGCCTCAACTTCAGGATCTGTCCTTCTCGTGAGCACTCAGGGCTGATTTCTTTGAGAATGGATAGGTTTGATCTTCTTGCAGTCCACCACCACATAGAGTTAACAATAAGCCTCATTCACACGGGCTTTATAACATGCTAAAATTTAGATACACTTGGTTAAGAGTTGAGAGATCTGTGACCCTCTGTGACACAACTCCCGTCAGCCCCAGTAGTGAATGCTGTGGTTGAGTGGTGCCACTCATCTGAACCCCCTTGCTTTTACATATGGGGATAGGGAGCGGGGAGGTAGTGGTGAGTTCAGTGCAGTGCAAGCCCCGTTCCATGCCCAATAAGCATGGGACGCCTTTGCCTGGCAGCGCTGTGGCCCATAGAGTGCAGCAAAATACTGGGCAAGCATTTGCCCAGTATCTTCTCTGTGCGATGGGCTCATGGGAAAAAGCTGTCCTGTGAGCCCTTGCTGAAGAGGAGAGGGGAAAGCCTATATAAGGCTGCTTCCCCTGGAACTCACAGCCATTTTGCTTTCATGGCTTCCTGCCTGCCCACCCTCGGGTTAGAGCCTTCACTGAGCAATTTTGGGTCAGTGGTTGACAGGGCCAAAAAGGATTCCCCCCCCCTCAACCTGATTGGCACTTGGTTGTTGTTGTTGTTGTTTGTTTGTTTGTTTTTTGCCTTCCCCTCAGTGAAATTATGGCTTTCCTTTGTTAGGTGGAAGAACATGGTCTGAGGGTGGAAATGGTATCGGTAAGGATCAACATGTTATAGAGGGGGCGACCTGGAATGACCGAAAGAAGAGGCAGTGGTAAGTAGAGGTTCGGCTGTATTTCTTGATTCAGATGAAATAGAGATGGGTCTTTTAATACATAGCTTGGCTTAGATAAAATAATGCAAAGTTAAATCTTTTGAGAACAGCCATCATGAATTTAGTCATCTGTGGTGTGGGAAGAACATAAATATTTTTTGACACTGGTCCTCATGGAGTAAGTAGACTGGAGGTGGAAGAATGGAAGAAACCATCTCAGAGGTTGCACAAAGGATTTAGGACAAAGGTTTGGCCTTCCCTTCTCATTTTTGCTGCACTCTATGGGCCACAGCGCTGCCAGGCAAAGGCGTCCCATGCTTATTGGGCATGGAATGGGTCTTGCACTGCACTGAACTCACCACTACCAAATAGACCAAATCTGGTTCTTAGGTAGCCCTGTGGTAACAATTGCCCTTGTAGCATTTGAGGGTTACCAGGACCCAGCAAGATGGAACCATGAACCATAGTATATTTCATTGATATCACATCCTATTTACCAGTATGTATTAGCTGTTCTGGTAACTCTTTGGTGTCAAAGGTAAGAGACAGGAATAGGATAAGTAAGGTGAGTAAAGAATGAGCGAATAACATCAAATGGTAAGAATATAATTGACTTTCCTTTGTCCTTGCATGAACTTGGAGTGGAGGACTGAAAGTAATGCCAGACCCAAGAAAGATGGAACTATGAACCACATTCTATTTTATTGATGGAGGGGTAGACAGCCAAGCTGGGCATTAACAGTAATGTCTGACGCTTTATTATGTTTTATATATTCTGTAAGCCACCCAGAGTGGCTGGAGAAACCCAGCCAGGTGGGTGGGGTATAAAATAGTAATAATAATAATTATTGTTATTGTTATTGTTGCATTCTCAGTGCCACTAATTTAAATTTAAATGGGCCTAATCAGTTAAGCCTTAAATGGTGACACCCATACAATCCTGCAGGCTTACATTTTAGGGGTTAACGACTGATTGCTACTTTATTCAGTTTTTCTTTTTCTTTTTGTTTGTTGTCCTGCTTTATCCTTTCTATGTATCCAAGAATATGGTAGAGAATGATTGCAGCAGCTTTTTATCCCCGCTGATGGAATGTGCCCCCTATTTTAAAATGACATGTTGATAGGTTTATAAACTTACCATTAGCAAGAATAATACTCTCAGGATGACATCGTACAACTTAATGGTACACTCTCTGTAACAGAGGAGGATTATGTCAAATTGGCATGACCTGTTGAGGCTGTCTGAGGCAACCTTAGATCCTGCAGGGAGACAACAGCACACATTATCTTCGTAAAAATTGTTTTCTACGAGGAAAAAACGGGAATCTTAGAAAGGAAAGTGTGAATCTCCAGAGTGGTTCAATCCTGTTTCTACAAAATCTGCAACGGCTCCCAGAAAAGGCTCCTAGAAAAGTCTCCCAGAACAATTATTTATTGTTGCCAGTGAGTTTAAAGGTCATTTCTCTAGTAGGAACCCATCACAGATAACAGAGGTTCTATGGGACTAATGGGGAAGATCTTCCAGAAACCTGCAAAAGGGGTGAAGCCTAGCAGTGCAACAACTGGGCTAATTAAGAAATTTCATCAGGTTAGACTTAGATTCCCCAGGCATTCCTATAGTTTCTTCTTCTTCACCAAATGTAGGCTTTCTACAGCATAACACAGAAATTTTCTGTTCCTAACTTCTGGAAAGACCAAAGATTTTTTTTTTTAAAAAAAGAAACCAATAAATATAGGTTGTTTTTTTAAAAGTCTTTAAGGCATTTCATTGAATTTTTTTTAAAAAACTGTTTGCTATTCCATTATTCATTTCTTAGAAACCATACATTTATCTGAGAATTAATACTGATAATATAAATCAATTTAGGTTTGCCTCAGGGCTATCAGCATTTTGCTGGAGAGATTCAAGCACATAGCAGAAATCTAGGTTTGCACAATTAAAGTGGATTGAAATGCTATGTCACCAGTGTTATTTTTTTAGAAAAAGAGGTGCTGGAACTCACAATGAACACCCCTCTCGTTGTCTTAGAATGGCACATGAGAGGTGCCGGAACTGAGTTCTGGCGAGTTCCAGTTGAAAAATGCCCTCTTTGTCACCCTATAACAGGCACAGGCAACCTCGGCCGTCCAGATGTTTTGGGCTGCTGTTACTGTCTAAATCAAACAATTGTTTTTCTTCACCCTTAGTGAGCTTCAAAATGGAAGACCTTCGGTCCCTAGATGTTGTTGGACTACAGCTCCCATCATCCCTGACCACTGGTCCTGTTAGCTAGCGATGGTGGGAGTTGTAGTCCCAAAACATCTGGAGGGCCGAGGTTGCCTATGCCTGCCCTAGAACATCAAAACTGCTTAGAGAAAAAAGCACACTTCATTTGGTTAGGAAAGTGACAAGGAAATGCATGGAAAAGTATGGGATTAATGAATTATTAACTCAAACGTATAAACATTGCACAAGCAAATCACAATGTGTGTTCATTGTCATATAAACTCCTTGCAAACAAATCAGAACAAACATCCTATAAGGACTAGACTATTGGCTGCATAAGCTTTGTGCAAGCAAATTAAGATAAATTTTCAGTAAACAGGTTGTCTGGAGTAGCCCCATATCTGTCAACAGTTATTAGCCATTACAGTTACCCCTCTCCCAATTGCCAGGGCTACCTAAGGACCATATTGCCTTGAGGAGAGGAGAGAGAGCGACTACCGATCACCTCAGAGAACTGACCTCCATCTAGCTCAGACGTGGGGAACCTTTGGTCCTCCAGTTGCTGTTGCACTACAATTCCCATCAGCCCAAGCAAGCATGGCCAATGGCCAAGGATGATGGGAGTTAAAGTTTGGCAGCATCACAGCCTAGGGGGAGCTAGAAGTTCCCCACAGCTAAACTAGCTCCTATATTACAGCTGAGACTGGTCTCTCCTTCCCACAGAGAAACTCAAGAACCTTTGTTCCTTGCAGACATAGCCCTAACATCTGTGGACCAATATTACCGTATTTTTCGCTCCATAGAACGCACCGGACCATAGGGCGCACCTCATTTTTAGAGGAGGAAACAAGGAAAAAAAATATTTTTCTGGTTTTCCTCCTCTAAAAGCCCTTGTTTGTGTTTTTTTGTTTTTTTTGAGGATCAGCTAAAAGTTTTGCAGCTTTTTTGCAAAATGGAAAAGCCCTGGCTTTTTTGAGGATCAGCTAAAAGTTTTGCAGCTGTTTTTGCAAAGGCAAAAGGCTTTTTTTTAGGATCAGCTAAAAGTTTTGCAGCTTTTTTTGCAAAGGGAAAAGCCCTGGGTTTTTTCCCCCGAGGATCAGCTAGGTTTTGCAGCTTTTTTTGCAAAGGGGGAAAAGCAAAGCTTTTTTTGCAAAGGGGGAAAAGCAAAGCTCCTTTTGCAAAGGGGGAAAAGCAAAGAGGAAAAGCCCCATTTTTATGAGGTTTAACTCACATTTCTGAAAAATCTTAAGGAAAGGGAGCCATTTCTACAGTTTCCAGACAGATAATCTAATCAGCCAGTCACATGTCCTGGGGAAACAAACAACCTCCCTCTGCAGCACATTCAACAAAGGAGGGCGGGGCTGAAAGGGAGCCGGGACTCTTATCTCTCTCCCGATCTCTTGCTGATCAGCTGCTGAGCGGGGTCCTTTCAACACTCCCTTTTCTCTTTGTAAAATAAAAAGCATGATCCTCTTTTGGCCCCTGGGCAATTCAGCTCCTGGGACCACCATTCGCTCCATAAGACGCACAGGCATTTCCCCTTACTTTTTAGGAGGAAAAAAGTGCGTCTTATGGAGCAAAAAATACGGTAGTTTATAGTCTGTTGAATAACTTACTATGTTCCCCATAAGTAATTCATGAGTATACCATCTGAACAGTATGGTTCTTAATTCTCTGACCCATGAGTAATAATGAACAAAAATATGTCTAGGCAAGTATATTACTTGTGCACAGCAGATATGTTTGTGTACCAACATATTAATTCTGTATAGCCAGAACAATCAATGAGTTGTCATTTGACTTATTCACATTTCATCACCATCAGAATACAAATATCCCATGAGGCTGAGGAATACAAGGTCAGAATGTGTCCCAGAAATTCTTTTTCTTTACCAAGACTCTGTGGATGCGTTAAGCAAAAATCTGCAGAATAAGAAATAGTATTACATGCCCCGTCAATGATCCTACGCAGAATGTCAAATAGATTTAACTTCGCTTTTGGTTACATGATTCTTGATTGCAATCAAAATGTACCCAGCATGGACTTACACAGAGTGTTCATGATTTTTAACCTTGATTGGCACACCTCAGCTAAATAGCGTGCAGATTGAACATTCATGGATCGTGTTGTAAGTCTTGTTGAAAGACCTTACTCATTTTCACTTACTTACAGAAATACAAAATATAAAGGGCATAAATGCTATTTTTTCATCCAAGCACAGTTTCGTAGTCATCAGTATGACTGTTTTTGGCAGGTACCGCAGGACTGGAATGAGAAATCCTGTGGTTCAGTATTATAATCAGGATCTGGGAGTCTCTAAAGTAAAAAAAAAATAAAAAATGGGTTTAAGAATAAGCTTAATAGATGTAGACAAATTTTCAGTTGGTGTCCTAGCATATAGACCCAAGGAGGCTCCTATTCCTTCCAGAATCCTTCTCATTTTTCCAATATACATGTGAAACTCGAAAAATTAGAATATCGTGGAAAGGTTCATTTCTTTCAGTAATTCAACTTAAAAGGTGAAACTAATATATGAGATAGACTCATGACATGCAAAGTGAGATATGTCAAGCCTTTATTTGTTGCAGTTGTGATGATTATGGCGTACAGCTGATGAGAACCCCAAATTCACAATCTCAACTTTGGGGTTTTCATCAGCTGTAAGCCATAATCATCACAATTATAACAAGCAAAGGCTTGACACATCTTGCTTTGCATGTCATGAGTCTATCTCATATATTCAACTCCAGTAGCTAATGGAAAGAATTGCTTACATAAATGGACTTTTCCATGATATTCTAATTTTTCAAGTTACAGGTGGGTAGCCGTGTTGGTCTGCCATAGTCGAAACAAAATAGAAAATTCTTTTCAGTAGCACCTTACAGACCAACTGTGTTTGTTCTTGGTATGAGCTTTCGTGTGCATGCACACTTCTTCAGATACACTGAAACAGAAGTCACCAGATCCTGAAATATAGTGAGGGATACATAACAAAGCTATCTTTAGCCATCTCACCCCTTGCCTTTCCCTGCAAGACTAATTGCAGCCGTTAAGAGTCGTCAACAGGTTTTCCACACCTATCAGCTGATCACCCATTCCCACCACCCTACTGAGTAATACCCCTCCCCACTCCCTCACTATATTTAAGGATCTGGTGACTTCTGTTTCAGTGTATCTGAAGAAGTGTGCATGCACACGAAAGCTCATACCAAGAACAAACACAGTTGGTCTCTAAGGTGCTACTGAAAAGAATTTTCTATTTTGTTTCCACTAATTTTTCAAGTTCCACCTGTAGTTTAAGTCCTGGGAAAGATTTGGCATTCTGAGGTAGTGGCTTGTATCAAAGGATTGATCTGGCAAAAACATCACAGTCCGATACTGGCTGCCAATTCCCTGTGTAACCAGAGTTCTGTGATGAATGTTGAAATGGCACTTAGCTAGATACTTACACAACAGCCCAGAATCCTCCTGATTTCAGATGACCAATCTACTGTCTCTGCCTGATAAAAGCTCTCAAATCCACTGCCTTCTTTCACTTTGTACAACTTGTCATCGAAGGAGAACAGTAAGTGATCCCTCTGCATTGCCAGACTAATATCAACTACTTGCCTGCCTACAGTCAAGTAGCTGCAAATTCTACTGGTTAGTTTTTTTGAATATCAAAGCCAGTGAAAATATCGGCAAGGATAATATTCTCCTCAAGCTTGTAAACTGTTCATAATTTGTATTTCAATAATTGGGGTTATTCTATTAACAGGAATTGCATTACAGAGAAAGAGATAATAGAGAGGAATTCCTTTATCTCAATTAAAAATGCAGAAATATGTATTATATGTCCTTTGTGTGCCTAGTTTCTAACAAATGTCTTTAAAAGATTTTGTGCTACCTTGTACATTCACCCCAACACCAGGATAACATTCTTTTCTATCCCCCCCACCCAATTACAACCTTGCTGCTCACTTTTACATTCTGTATTACTAATACAAAGCTGTTCTTAATTAACTAGATGTCTACAGAGGAGGGTATCATTTCACCCCCCTCCAATCCTTGAATAAAGGTAACGAGATTTAAAGATGCCTTCTACAAAGTCATCTGAATACAGTTTGAATCCTGTCCTTATCTAGACAAATCATTCATTTACATAGCTATGTAACATGATGCTAACATTTATATAACACTCCAGAAAGTGCAAAGCAGTTTATTCACAATTAAATTATGTCAGTAACCCTTACAAAAATCTTTGTAATAGGTGAGTGTTGTCTGAGGAATCCTATGTTCTCTGCTCCCCTGCTGAAATGAAACCTTCACTCTGCTTTAGAAGTGGAGTTTATCCAGATCTTGTAATAATAATATAGTTTAAAACAAAAGCATGAAGTTGACTAAGTGCCTAGCCATATAATTGCCTCGCCATATGTTTAACCAGCACAAGTCCATGCTACAGATCTTTGAGTCTGGCTGTGGGAAGGGTTAGGTTTGTAAAATACAACTTCTCTACTCTCAATGAATTCCATAGCTCTGAAGTGTCTCTGGCTTCGAAGGGAACAGTTCTATGTGCTTAAGTTTAGCTAGCATAAAGTTACACCAAATCCAAATCCTATTTAGCAGCATGGCTGCTGTTACTGTCTAAATCAAACCATTTTTTTCTTCACCCTTAGTGAGCTTCGAAATGGAAGACCTTCGGTCCCTAGATGTTGTTGGACTACAGCTCCCATCATCCTTGACCAATGGTCCTGCTAGCTAGGGATGATGGGAGTTGTAGTCCAACAACATCTGGGAGCCCAAAGCTGAGAAAGGCTGCCCTAGACTGAGGTGCAGATCAAAATTTAGCAATCCATCACAGTTTTTCCCCCCCTGAAGCTGTGACACAGTTAATATGTATCAGAATCTGCAACTTAAATAAAAATCACCATCAAGTTCACACAGAAACGGAATGGGACGACGAGCAGAACAATGCAAAAGTCATGTATACCAGAAATGTACAGATCCCTACCTATCCAGAAAAGAGTGAGAATCTATGGTGCATATTATCTGGAACAGACGCCTAGGGAAATTATGCCTGACCACAATGTCCTGCCTTTAGGAGCAACCTGCCCTCTTGACAACTATCAGAAACTTAGGACCTAAGACACCCACCCACCCATAGCAAAGGGTGGAGACAAGGAAGTCACGTGGGGAACCCACTTAAATTTCTGGGGCTCTGTGGAATTTACAAGAGGATTGGCAGACATAACAAACCTGCCACCTCTGCACTCTCAGTTTAAGCTTCCTATGCTTGCACATTGTCACCTTTGGCACATTCCACAGATATGGATGCGTCTGCAGTGCTCTCCTGCTTCCTCTGTGGGAGCTGATAGGAAGCTGGAGTGGGTAGGAGGAGAGACAGAAAAGCATGGTCAGCATGCTGCTCATGCTATAGAATCATAGAATTGCAACCCGCTGCAATGCAGAAATCATTTGCCCCCCGTGGGGCTCAAACCCATGACCCTGAGATTGGGGCTGGATCTAGGCACGTCAAAAAAGTGATTCAATTAAACGCA
This sequence comes from Lacerta agilis, assembly GCF_009819535.1. NCBI lineage: Eukaryota > Metazoa > Chordata > Lepidosauria > Squamata > Lacertidae > Lacerta > Lacerta agilis. The sequence continues at coordinate 86,641,147 of NC_046315.1, read as the reverse complement.
TTGCAAACTCATACAGGGAATCCGGTAGAGAAAGACGAGATGCCACACCGCCATCTGGTGTCATAGTGTTATATCACATATAAAGGTAAAGGGACCCCTGACCATTAGGTCCAGTTGTGTCCGACTCTGGGGTTGCGGCGCTCATCTCACTTTACTGGCCGGGGGAGCCGGCGTACAGCTTCCGGTTAGCATGACTAAGCCGCTTCTGGTGAACCAGAGCAGTGCACAGAAACGACATTTACCTTCCCGCCAGAGTGGTACCTATTTATCTACTTGCACTTTGACGTGCTTTCGAACTGCTAGGTGGGCAGGAGCTGTGACCAAGCAACGGGAGTAAGTAAGTAAGTAGTAAGTAAGTAAAATTTATTACGGCCATTGGCCCATATCAAGAACAAATCAGACAAGCGAATGAAACATAGAATTTAAAACAACTTGACGTAAGACAATTAAAAAAAAACACGAGGCAGCAAGACTGCAATTTAAACAATATCAAATCTAGCAACCCATCAAGAACAACATTTTACCTCAATTTAGTTAATACATATACAGCATAGGGATTCAGCTAAAATTTAATTTAAGAGTTGATTAATAACTTAAGCTCACCCCGTCGTGGGGATTCGAACTGCCAACCTTCTGATCAGCAAGCCCTAGGCTATGTGGTTTAACCCACAGCGCCACCCATGTCCCCTATATATACAACACACATAAAACATTTTTTCTTTACCACAGCGCCACCCGTGTCCCCTATATATACAACACACATAAAACATTTTTTTCTAGCTGAGTCCTAAGAGTCTCATGCTATACTGACTGAGTCACTCTCCCTGTTTGTATGTAACTTTCATATTTGAGCAGAATGTCCAAATTGGGCTATGGAGGAAGAAACGAAGGTAGAAATGGGAGCATGTGGGCCAATAGAGTTACAGATGCTGAAAAACTTCAGTGACAATTTTTAATAAGGGGATTAAAGATGAATTAAAGATTAAGCTAAAGGGCACCCAGAACAGTTGGTGTTTAGTAGCTATTTGCAAGGGAGAAAGGCTGAAATGCATATATTTTCAGAGAGGGGATTTCATGGAGCAAAGAAGGATTGGCAGAGTTGTTTGCCAAGTTCTTAGACTTCCATGAGTTGGCCCCATCTAGTGAATCTGCTTCCCTTATAGACTATCCGAGTTTTATTTGTAGGTGTTTGCTTGTAAGATTCTAAAAGTTAACAAAAAATAATAATTCTTGGCTTACTTTAGGTCCTCTCAAAATGAGACTTTCACTCTGACAGGGGCCTTTAGGTTTTGACAGAAAATAAATAATAAATATACGGATTAATCAATGTTTGTCTAGGGGGCTTTAGCAGAATGTACACATGGCAGCCTAACCACCTGATCACTAGGTTAAAGCTGCCTTGCAGAAAGCTGTTACTCAAGATCGCCATGTCCAAGAAGATTTTACATTTAAGAGACAGGATGAAGCTGTTTTAGTGGAAAGCAGAAAATCCTTTCATAAATAGGGGGCTGATCAGCCTGGCTTAGATAAAAATACACACAAAACTCAATATAAAGCTTAAATTTCTGACAGCTCCATAACTCCTGCAGGGCAGATGCTCTGGAGTTACCTGACCCCTGCTTATTAGAGACATTTTCAGCTGTAGCATTTCGAAGAGCAATCCAAACTGAACTTCTGCGAGGGGATGCTGCTCCACCGCCTTCCATGGAAATAGAGACACATGCTCTGTCACAAGACCTGGGGCTAGAGATGTTCTGTTCGGAAGGAGTTGCACCAGCTACCTGTATGCTACCGGGCCAAGTTCAGTGGGTGGAATTCAACAGAGTGTTCTTCCAGTCCTTCTTTCTGCACAAACATTCCTTTTTGCAAGACAGAACCATCCACCCTCTCCTACCTCTGCAAACCCTTCTGGTGGTTTTCTTGACTCCCCCCCTGACACAGGGGAAACCCAATTTTCACAAGCTGTCAGGGCTGATGAGCTGTTCCCACCCAAGGTGTTGACATACAAAAACATTCATGACATGCTACTTCAGTGTCTAGGGGAGCTGGCGCTTTAAATCCCTGCGTTGGGGTGAGCTCCCATTGCTCTCTCTCTGCTCCTGCCCAGCTAGCAGTTCAAAAGCCTACCAATGCAAGCAGATAAATAGATACTGCTGTGGCGGGAAGGTAAATGACATTTCCGTGAGCTCTGCCTTCTGTCCCAGTGTCCCGTTTTGCCAGTAGCGGTCTAGCCATGCTGGCCACATGACCCAGAAAACTGCCTATGGGCAAATGCTGGCTCCCTCAGCCTGAAAAGCGAGATGAGCACTGCAACCCCATAGTCACCTTTGACTGGACTTAACCATCCAGGGGTCCTTTATTTTTTACCTTTTACCTCAGTGTATTCTCCCACATAGTGAGACCTGATAATAATAATAATAATAATAATAATAATAATTTATTATTTATACCCCGCCCATCTGGGCGGCCTCCAACAAATACCAAAATACAATACAGAGTCACAAATTAAAAACTTCCCTAAACAGGGCTGCCATCGTGATAGGGATGCCCTCTTGACTGTGCCACATTACCTTAGAGCTCAGTTTGCAGCAACCCATGTTTTCAGTTCAGATAAGTTCTGTGATGAGTTCTGTGATGGTAACATCTTTATGAGTTTCCACCATCATTTTAAAATAAATATTTTTGCCTGGTGGATTTCCCCCACTCCTCTGCACTTGGTATTTTAATTCTTCTAGTTTATGTGATGTTGCTTTTAACCACATATTATTATTTTAATTTGTACAGAATGCTGTGGTCTGCACATTGTCTGAAAAGTTCCATATCAACTTATTAAGTATTAGTGATGGTTCTGCTATGGGAAAAGGGCTAGGGTTGAGATTGGCTCAGTGTCTTTAATTATATATATGTGCAACTGTAGCTGAGCAGAGCCATAATATTCTGTCACTATCAGTTTCTGTTTTTCATTGAAAATAAATAAACAAAATACATACGCACTTGGGCAAATCCACACAACAAATTTGCCTAGCTCTGGGACAGGAACATGAAACCTTAACATTAGCCTCAAGTATACAGAGAGTTTACCTCCTGTGTTACAGAGGAACTTTTCTCACTTACAGGTGAAACTCGAAAAATATGAATACCATGGAAAGGTTCATTTCTTTCAGTAATTCAACTTAAAAGGTGAAACTAATATATGAGATAGACTCATGACATGCAAAGCGAGATATGTCAAGCCTTTATTTGTTGTAGTTGTGATGATTATGGCATACAGCTGATGAGAACCCCAAATTAACAATCTCAACTTTGGAGTTTTCATCAGCTGTACGCCATAATCATCACAATTATAACAAACAAAGGCTTGACACATCTCGCTTTGCATGTCATGAGTCTATCTCATATATTAAACTCAATTGGCTAATGAAAACAATTGCTTACATAAATGAACTTTTCCATGATATTCTAATTTTTTGAGTTTCACCTGTATATTTCTCCTTCCTGGTCCTCATCATCAGCTAGTACTAACCACCTGTGTCTTAGGAGCACCCCCCCCAAAAAAAAATTTTTTTTGCTACTTTTTATTGGATAATCATTCTGTCCTACCCCCCTCCATTCATCAATCTTGAAAACCACCATCAAATGGTGTGGTTTTAAGTGTTCTCTCTCTGTCTCTCTCTCTCTCTCTCTCTCTCTCTCTCTCTCTCTCTCCAACAAGTGTAAGTGTAAGTGCAAGTGCAATATTCAACTGTATTGCTTATTTTATTTGCTCCTACCATTTGTATTTATTTATTTACTTACAGGCTTATACCGCCTAAAACACACAAAACACAAAGAAACTTAGAATAGCGGCAGCATTAACATTTTTATAAAAAGCACAGGCCACTTAAAACAAGAAAAGCGTATGTAACCTGAGGTACCACTGTACTGTATATTTTGTAAGGAAAGGGAGCCAGCCATGCAGTTAAGTAGTTTTAGACTGTAGATGTAATCTCTTTAAATGGATCTCGTAGTTGCTCTGTAGACAGTAATACACGTTACTTCGCTTACTTCAAAATGTGGTAAGGCAGCCTTGCTACATTTGGGGGCCATTCTGCTGAATGGGGCCCTGGGCAGTTCTCCCAAAGACTTCCCTGATGGCATCAATGAAGAAAACTATAACCAGATTCAGTCTACTGGGCAGGAACCAGATCTAGAGATCAGAAGTGCATTCCTCTTCAAAGCCAGCAACATCACAGATGGCAATCCATTAGCATCTCCTTGTTTGTCACATCAGGATTTTGTACTATGCAAACCATTATCTGCAGACCTGTCAAGTGTCCCTGTTTTCCAGGGACTGTCCCAGATTTACAGAAGTCATCCCGGTTTCTGATTTGATCCCAGAATGTCCCGCTTCTCCTTAGAACATCCCTGTTTTCATTGGAGAAATGTTGGAGTGTATGGAGTTATGCAACCCCCAAGCCAAGCAGAAAGGTAACTATACAACCTTTAGAAAACATTTGAAGGCAGTCCTGTATGGGGAAGGTATTTTTTTAAAAAATGTTTAATGTTATAAAAAAAATGTTTTATAGATGGTGACAACAGTCACGAAATTAAAAGATGCCTGCTTCTTGGGAGGAAAGCAATGACAAACCTAGATAGCATCTTAAAAAGCAGAGACATCACCTTGCCGACAAAGGTCCGTATAGTTAAAGCTATGGTTTTCCCAGTGGTAATGTATGGAAGTGAGAGCTGGACCATAAAGAAGACTGATCACCGAAGAATTGATGCCTTTGAATTATGGTGCTGGAGGAGACTCTTGAGAGTCCCATGGACTGCAAAAAGATCAAACTTATCCATCCTTAAAGAAATCAGCCCTGAGTGCACACTGGAAGGGCAGATCCTGAAGTTGAGACTCCAGTACTTTGGCCACCTCATGAGAAGAGAAGACTCCCTGGAAAAGACCCTGGTGTTGGGAAAGATGGAGGGCACTAGGAGAAGGGGACGACAGAGGATGAGATGCTTGGACAGTGTTCTTCAAGTGACTGGCATGAGTTTGGCCAAACTGCGGGAGGCAGTGGAAGATAGGGGTGCCTGGCGTGCTCTGGTCCATGGGGTCACGAAGATTCGGACATGACTGAACGACTGAACAACAACAACAATGTTTTTATATACACCACCCAGAGTGGTTGGGGCAACCCAGTCAGATGGTGGTGTATAAATAATAAATATTATTATTATTATTATTATTATTATTATTATTATTATTATTTGAATAGGACATCCCTATTTTCATTGGAGAAATGTTGGAGGGTATGTTCTCTGCAGCATGAAATATATAGCAGCCTTTGGGCACATTATTATTATTTGGGCACATTATTATTATTATTATTATTATTATTATTATTATTATTATTATTATTGATGCTTTTGAATTATGGTGCTGGAGGAGACTCTTGAGAGTCCCATGGACTGCAAGAAGATCAAACCTATCCATTCTCAAAGAAATCAGCCCTGAGTGCTCACTAGAAGGACAGATCCTGAAGTTGAGGCTCCAGTACTTTGGCCACCTCATGAGAAGAGAAGACTCCCTGGAAAAGACCCTGATGTTGGGAAAGATGGAGGGCACAAGGAGAAGGGGACGACAGAGCATGAGATGGTTGGACAGTGTTCTCGAAGCTACTAACATGAGTTTGGCCAAACTGCGAGAGGCAGTGAAGGATAGGGGTGCCTGGCGTGCTCTGGTCCATTGGGTCACAAAGTGTCGGACACGACTGAACGACTGAACAACAACAACAACAATATTATTATTATTAGTAGTATTTGTATTATTATTATTATTATTATTATTATTATTATTATTATTATTATTATTATTTGTATACTGTCCTATACTTGCAGGTGTCAGGGTGGGTCACAGGATAAAATCACAATTATAAAACCACTAAATACATAATCAAAATAAAAAAACAAGACCCTAATAACCCTAATGTGGCATGCTCCTTATTGAAAGGTAAAGAAACATATCTTTGTTCTGGCTACTTTCGTGGGGTGGGCATAAGGTCTCATGCTCAAGGGTTATAATGTTTATAATGTTTAATTTGTTCAACCACTTCCATGCAGATTCTATGGCTACTTTATGTTTTAGCCAATTTGTTTTCATCTCTAGGGTCATTTGGTGAAGGGCAGGTTATAAGCACAGCAAATAACAACGCACAACATTCCAGCTGTAATTGCCAAACACTGTCACCCATCACCTATTTTTATATTGGGCGGGGGCAATCCCTTTCACTGCAACGGCAAACATGCATATTGGATTGTTCCTTCTCAACTGTAAGTTGTATTGAAAATTGCAGCTTACTTTGATATATTGATTCAGCTCTAGGAAAAGCAAACAAATCAGTAACTGTGTAGGTTTGGGTAGTAAATTAATTCAATGCCAGAAACACTAAGTCAGAAGCTGTCCCAGCAAAACAAAACACGCTCACACATTTTCCCTTGATGAAGAATGCTGATAAGACATGGCTGTTAGAAGTCAGCGAGGCTTGTATCTTTGTTTTGCTGTGAACCTTCTCATCAGGTGACAGTCTTTTGGTAGCACTAATTAAAGTTATTGGCATCTGAAGCGTACTGCAGAAGGATTACCAATGGGAATTGTGCCCTTCCCTTTTAACTAGCGGTTCTAAGCAGCTGACAGCACCTCTAGCAAATGCACAATGTCTTCCATCTTCCACGGGCTTGGCAAACCCTCTGGGGGATTGCATGCTCGGCCCTGCACACGTTCTGCTCTGTTTCACCTCTGCATGCCTTGTGGCTCCCATGCAGCTGATCAGTATTCCTTAATAGCTTTTTCTGGGCTGCTTCTTTGTTCCTGTTCCCCTGCCTGGGGTTGCTGTGCCAAATTACTGTAATGGCGATGTCCTTAATCAACACCCTCTAAATGGTTTTATAAAAGCCTAATGAATGAGGCCATTTTTCTTCCTTAAAGAGCTGTAAAAATTCACGCCTTCATCTTAAAAGGTAGCTCCATTTCCTGGTAGATCTCACAAAAAAATAGACACTTGTACACCCACACTCCTTATGAACTTATGAAGATGCCCTATGCCAAGTCAATGCAATGGGTCCATCTAGCTGAATATTGTTGGTACTGATTGGCAGCATTTCTCCAGCATTTGCAGGAAGGAATCTTTTCCAGCACTAAACCTGGAAACACCAGAGATTGACTCTGAGACCATCCCCACGCAAAGTATGTGCTCTTCCACATGCTTGAGTAACCCACAGTTTGTCCCCTATAGCTCATGTTGTTAGTTAATCCAGAACTACCACCAACGCTTGGTTCTAGAATTCCAATTGCTAGCAAGGATTCGGCTAGAACATCCTGACTGCATATGAATTTTAACCGGCTCTAATTCTGCAGCAAGCTGGATCATAAGAAGATCTCAGCTGGATCAGACCAGAGGCATATTTACAGATGAAAGGCAAATTAATATTACTACTAATATCTGGCATCCTGAAAGTAATCAGGGCTCCTACCTTCTTCAGGGAAGATGCAGCTGGTGGTCTGGTAGGTCTGGGAATTTTCACAGGGTTTCCCCACCTTCCTTCATACCTGATGCCCCGCTCCCTGACATCCTTGGATCATTCTGGGCCATCCACCCATAACTTTCTGAATCCAACTCAGCTAATGCCCAAATCAAGTTGAATAGGCCTGATTTGGCTGGATCCAATGGAGTCCTAGAACACAGGAAAGCACTTTATCAGTGTTGACAATGCTAAGCCATCTAGACCAATCAGACCGCTGGTCCATCTAGCTCAGTATTGTCAGCACTCTCTGAGGTTTCAGACAGGAAGTCTCTCCTAGCTCTACCTGCAGATGCTGGGGACTGAACATGTGATCTTGGGCATGCATAGCTTCCATCAGTAAGCTATTGCTTTTAATGCAAAATGATGGTCAGGGTCTCAATACAGTTGAAGCTGCGGCCATTTTCAGTGATGGTGGCGACTTGGTACTAAGGAAAGAATCTGCAGCTTATGTCCAGTCAGCTAAATTCTACTCAGATTAAAATTAAAATTAATGGACCTAAGTGAGTCATTGCTATTAATCTCAATGGTCTACTCTAAGTAGAACTAACACTGGATGCAACTTTTATTATTATTACTTCAAATGATGAATCCCATCCCTGGGAAACTGGCATAATTTCTCCTCCCACTTGGGAAGCACATTGGCACATTTCTCCCCAAATTTCCCTGCCCTCATCTAGGGTGAAATATTCCAAGAGGCCACTTGCACCCAGCTCTAGCTTTTTCTAACTCTGTTCTTTTCTCTCCTTTGGGCAGTTCAGAGCTGAGCTAGCCTCATGCCTTGCCATTCCCAACAATTAAACCAAAACATTTTTAATGAGCATTTTCATCTCAGCATCTCCATGCCTTTGCTAATGAAGCCTGCCCACCAGTCCTGTGCCGAAGAAAACTGCAAAGTTGTCTTTGGGATAAATTCACATCGGGAGACTAATGGGAGCACAAGGCTGGAAAATAAGAACAAGCTTAAGAAACAGCAGTAAGCTTCTAAATGGAATCTTATAAGATTCATAAAGATTGCTCAGCTCAGCCTTTCTCTGATGAGGGCTGATAATAGGAGCCATTGTAACGCTGAGAGGGCAAAAGAAGAAGAGGGGGGGGGGAAACCCACCAAGAAATGGCTGTTGAAGGAAGGGAATTTAACTGGAGGTGGCTTGAGACATTGCCTGAAACAGAAACCCTGACTGATAAATGTCATTCTATCAAACATCTATTAATTTTTACCAAGGGCATCCTCTTAACATGAACATCCGTGAGATGATTTGGATTCTAAATTGTTCTACTTACCTGGCAGAAAGCATGGTAGTGCACCTAAGGAATGGGAAAATCAAATTTGTTTCTGGTCTGTGTCACTTCGACAAATATTTTCATATCTTTTTGCATCCAATTTCTGCTTCAATATGCATTTCAAAAAGTTACATTTGGATATACATGTCCAAATTATTAGTGTTATTTTTTCAAAATATGCACCTTAAAAGATATTTTTTCTCTCAAAATGGCATTTTGAAATGTATTTTAATACTTAACCTGGAGCTGGGAATGATGTCAAAAAATTCAGGAAAATGTGAAAGCCAATGAATTATGCAGTTCAGATTAGTTCAGAATAACTCAGTTCAGAGCCAGCTCAGAAGGTATGGATCAGAAGACACCCTATTGGTATCCCAGCACCTCCAACATTTATCCAATGGAAATAGGGACATTCTATTCCATAACCATAATGATAATAATTTTATTATTTATAGCCCATCTGTCTTTGTTGCCCAAGCCACTCTGGGCGGCTTCCGACATACATAAAAAACATAATAAAACATTAAACATTTAAAAACTTCACAATACAGGGCTGCCTTCAGATGTTTTCTAAAGGTTGTATAGTTACTTATCTCCTTTGCTCAGGGGTCTATACCCTCCAACATTTCTCTGGTGAAAATAGAGATGCCCTAAGGAAAAACAAGACATTCCAGGATCAAATCAGAAACTGCAATGGCATCTGTAAATCTGGGACTGTCCCTAGAAAATAGGGACACTTGACAGGTCTGCAGATAATGGTTTGCATAGTACAAAATCCTGATGTGACAAACAAGGAGATGCTAATGGATTGCCACCAATACCTCTGTGGTCTTGCTGGCTTTGAAGAGGAAAACACTTCTGATCTATAGATCTGTTTCCTGCCCAGTAGACTGAATCTGGTTATTGTTTTCTTCATTGATGCCATCAGGGAGGTCTTTGGGACAGATGCCCAGGGCCCCATTCAGCAGAATGGCCCCCAAATATAGAAAGGCTACCTTACCACATTTTGATACTTGGAGGGTCTGACATGCATAGGATTTCTATTTTTATTTTTGTAATCAAATATATCAGCTTTGCCCCAAGCTGCAAGCACAGCAGTTACAATATTTCTGAATCAAAACAGGCAAGACTTCTGTCATACATGTTATGAAACTGAATTCTGTTTTCTCCTTTGTAAAATAAAAAATAAAAATGTCCCATCTCATTGTTTCTGAGGCCCTCAAGTCACTGAAATAACATTGGACACCCGCTTTTTCTGCAAGCTTTTAAAGCCGTTTATATTCACCACAGGTGTCTCTTCCTACTCTCCTATCTCTCCACATGCTTCATAAATACAAGGCTGTCAGAGTTTATTTATTGCTTCAGATTATTTTCCCTAGGACTTTTCCAGTGCTAGCTGTGTAACTTCTTTGGTCTGCTGTTGTACTTAACTCATATATATATATATATATATATATATATATATATATATATATATATATATATATATATATATATATATTATTACTGTTTCTCAACAGCTATGGCATGATGGGGGTAACTATCATATCATGTTGATACTAAATTTAAGTATTTACTGATAAATTAACTTAAAAAAAACATACATTGAGGCAATACACTGGTCTGGTTCGAATGACACATTTGATCATTTGAGGTGCAGCTCCGAAGGCCTTCTGGCGGTTCCCTCACTGCGAGAAGCGAAGTTACAGGGAACCAGGCAGAGGGCCTTCTCGGTAGTGGCGCCAGCCCTGTGGAACGCCCTCCCATCAGATGTCAAGGAAATAAACAACTATCTGACTTTTAGAAGACATCCGAAGGCAGCCCTGTTTAGGGGAGTGTTTAATGTTTGATGTTTTATTGTGTTTTTAATATTCTGTTGAGAGCCACCCAGAGTAGCTGGGGAAACCCAGCCAGATGGGTGGGGAATGAATAAATAAATAAATAAGATGCTCCTTCAGGTATACAGGGGTTCCAGGTGTTCTCTCTTCAGCATCTGGAGAGGCCCATTCCTTTCGTAGGATTATGAGAAGAAGTAGGGATCATGAACAGAGAATTCTCAGAAGCATAATTTCAATGATTCCGTAACAGTTCCGCTGCGATAAACCTGCTGCCATAACTAGGCAATACATACATAGCTGAAACTCATGCTCAGGAGTCTTCTGTCACCATCCTTTTAAAGTTTTCAATTAGGGGAAAAAAACACTGAAGGTTCTTGCATTACTTCATCAGCATGCTCAATTTTAAAACTTCACACAGTCAGAGCTGTGCTTTCCTGGTAACCCCTCACAGATCTTTTTGAAAGTCTTAATAAACTATACCTCTGCATTGAACTTCATTTACTACTTGATTCACACATCCCAGTACACTGTCAGATTAATGAGGTACAGTTTCCATTGAAGAAACCATGCTGTTTTAGACCTTATCAGTCACCTCATCCAGATGCTTGATTATTCTGCTTTTAATTAGTGTGTCTACAAGTATACTAGTAGCCAAAGCAATTAGGCTATCTGGACTCTACATCTTTTTTATGACTCCTACAGCCCCTAAATAATATAAACATAACCTAGTTATATCTTCCAGCCTTCCAGGATATCAAAGCATTGAATGTTTACTCAGGCTGGAACAAGAGTAGCTATTCAGTTTGTATATCTGATTCAGCAACTTCTTCTTTTTTAAAGACATCAAGTTGCGATAGAAAATAATGCCAGTCAACCTGCTTCTCTCCAGGAGATGTCGATTTTGGAGGGAACGCATTATTACCAGGAAGGAGCATGCCTTAGGAAATAGTACAGGTTACACTGAATCTCCTTTTCATCTTCTGTGACAAAAGGATAGTTTGGAACATCAGTTTAACCTATTGACAACTTTGTATTTATTTGTTGGTAATTTAATGTCAACGTGCATACAGTACTATCTAAAGCATATTAAAATGTAATATTATCCTGATAGGCTAACACCTGCCATTCCTTTCTTCTTTCCATTGGCCAGGGTATGCAGAAAATGGGGTGTGTTGGGTGTAGAATCATAGTTATAGAATCATAGAATCGTAGAGTTGGAAGATACCCCAAGCATCATCTCATCAACCCCCCTGCAATGTAGGAATCTCAGCTAAACCATCCATGACAGATGACCACATGACCTCTGCTTAAAAATCTCCAAGAGAGTCTGTTCCACTGTCAAACAGCAATTACTGTAAGAAAGTACTTCCTGATGTTTCTTTCAGAATCTTCTTTCTTAGAAGCAACCCTCAGTAGCAAAAGAAAAGAAGCTTGTGGTCCAAACCTAGCAGATCCATTCTATCAACGTGGGGCTTGCAGAATGATGAACTGATCCTGGGACCCCATGCCATGCCAACCCTTGCCCTGCCCGCTACTGTCAATAAAGATTTGGCCTGATTTTATCCCATCACCGTTGCACAGTCTTGTTATTTTGCTGGTCTCATGGATGACATAATGCGCCTGCCTGCGCAAATATATATGAGCAAAGTCAGCAGTTCCCTTTTATAGTTGTATCTGATGTATGGACTAGACACAGATGGCCTCCTTTAACTATCATTGCTAAAATTAGCAGTATTATTCATGGGACTGTATCAACTTATAAACGTAACCCAAGTTGAAATGTCACAAAATGATGAATCGTACAACAACAAAACGAAAAGCAAAAGTAATGGTTTGGGTTATTTTGAGTATCATACACCTCAGTGTATTTTGCATAGAAGATTTTCCTACCAACACCATTGTGACACAAAGAAATGCAAACAAATGATAGATAGATATAGACAGACAGACAGACAGATGATAGATAGATAGATAGATGATAGATTTGTCATTTGCATAAATTTTAGCACGAGGATCATGACCCCAAGGAAGAAACATTGAAACCAACCCTTTTAAAGTCAGAATATTTGATTATCTAGCTTGGTATTGTCAACACTGACTGGAAATTGCTTTCAATTGTTTCAGACATGAGTCTTTCCAAGGAGACAAAATGGATTATTATTATTATTATTATTATTATTATTATTATTATTATTATTATTCAATCTTTATTATATTTAAAAATATACATTTATACCACACTCTCTGTTTTTGTTTGTAACAAAAAAAGAAAATAATGGCAACTGAAGCAAATATACTTTGTATACCTCACAATACACATGACACTACAATAAAAGGAGTTTGTGTGAAAACATGTGCTTTTCCACTGACCCATCCCTTCCTATAAAATGTTTGCATGGGGAATATAAACTCCTGAGTTCACCAAGAGCTCTAGATTGAGATGGGTGGTTCACCAAGAGCTAATTGATCTGCACTAGCTTCTAGTTATCTTTTAAACCCAATATATGGTGTTGGTGAGCATGGAGATTCCCTATCTCCATGTAGTTTGGCCAGATCTCTGTGATCTGTGGGTGGCACCCTTCTGATTGTACCACAGTCTACTGACATTTGATTGGCCAGAGTGCAGAACAGGGCCTTTTCTGCTGTGGCATCAATTTTATGGAGTGGAGATCAGGTGGGGTGCATTTGCAGATTCCTGAAGACTTTTCTGTTTACCTTGGCATTTGATAACAATGTTGTTGTTGGTGGTGGTGCAAATATGTTTTATTATCTAGGTGCTTTTAACTGTTGTAAAAAGAATAATAATATTGTGAACTGCTTTGAGGTTTTATAAATAAAAGTGGTGTATATTTTTTTAATAAATACATGGATAAACAATAGCCGGTGATTTCTCTTTTTCCCTTGTTGTGGAACTCTTCACTTTGAGGATTGTTGTCTTTAAAAAATAAAAAAATAAAAAAATAAAAACACATTTATTCAAAGATCACTCTTCAACTTTGTCCACTGCGATAATACACAGAATAATCACTCCAATCCTCAATCCTTCATCACTGTAATATTGGCTCACTAAGTACTCTCAGTAGCAACCCAACTACCAATCTGCTTTACTAGACATTTTCAATCAATTGTCAATTGGCAAACAATAAACAGGCAACAGGTAGCAAAGCAAAAATGAATGAATGAATAATAAAATCTTATACAAAAATGGTGTCTCATCACCTTCATTTCACTGCTTTCATTTCTAGCTTAACTATGATATATGCTTTAGCACATTTCTCTGGACCAGAGTGCCTCCATTATCCAACACACCCTTCTCTCTTAATATCTTATTTCCCCATTGAGGTGCTGGAGGTTCTAATAAAGCCATATCCATAATCAGTGGTGTAGGAAGGGCAGGGCATAGGGGGTGCACTGCCCAGGGTTCCAGGGGAGGGGGGTGACACTCCCTGCCCCCTCCCCTGCCACCCGGCCCCCATCTGTTGCTCCCGCGGGGAGCCGGCAAGTGAGCAGCCCTGCCCAACCCGCTGCTCGCTCATCACCTTGCAGCAGCGCCGGCCGGTGAGCCGGCAAGCGAGCGGCAGGTCATGGGGCTGCCCGACCTGCCACTCGCTCGCCAGCTCAGATGCACAACGCATGCTAGGAATTCCGGGCATGCGCAGTGCATCACGTTGTGATGTCATGACACACGCGCCATGGTGCCCCGCCCCCAGGGGGGTGCCTCCATGCCACCGCCCTGGGTGGCGCGGAGGCTTCCTCCTCCACTGTCCATAATTGTCAGGTCCGATTCTGCCTTTTCAGAAAAAAAAGAATTTTGGACTTTGAAAACATTTTTCATACGCATAAGCCAATGTTCACATTTTTAAAACAAAGTTATTATATTCTATGCTAATTGGTTGTGTTACATGAGATGCTCCATTCTTCAAAGTTAATTAGCATTACTGCACTACATGCTGTTTGAATAACCTTTCTCCCCCCCTAAGTTGTAATGCAGGATGCACGACACTTTGAGGGAGCTGCTCAGACAAGTCTAATGAGGATTCCGTGTACATGTGTGCTTACCATTGATTTGTAGGAGGTGATGAGGATGTATAGCTTTGGAACCTTCACCTTGCAGATGCGCCCTCCTTGTTTACATTTTTAATTGTCTAGCATGAGAAGCAAGTATTGGGATTCCCACTTAGTATGCTACAACCTGTTTAAGACTCTAATTATGCCCAAAGAAACTAGGGTACACTCATTTTTACCCCAAGTGACAGGACCAATTAAAAGCAAACCAAAAGCCATGATATGCACACGGGTGGGGAAAGTATGAGTTGAAAAACATAGCTCCCAGCATTGGCATCATGTACTCCGGTTGAATGGGGCGCGGGTGGCGCTGTTGGCTAAACCACTGAGCCTCTTGGGCATGCTGATCAGAAGGTCGGCGGTTCGAATCCCCGCGACGGGGTGAACTCCTGTTGCTCTATCCCAGCTCCTGCCAACCTAGCAGTTAGAAAGCACGCCAAAGTGCAAGTAGATAAATAGGTACCGCTCTGGCGGGAAGGTAAACAGCATTTCCATGTGCTGCTCTGGTTTGGGGTTTCCGTTGCACCAGAAGCGGCTTAGTCATGCTGGCCACATGACCCGGAAAAAACGGCGGACAAATGCCGTCTCCCTCGGCCCGTAAAGCAAGATGAGTGCCACAACCCCAGTCGTCTGTGACTGGACTTAACTGTCAGGGGTCCTTTACCTTTACCTTTTTTCTTTTTTCTTTTTTTACTCTGGTTGAATATTTAGGAAGCAATCCAACAAACAAGAAGCTGATGTAAAGCAAGCCAGGATATATTAAGCCAGAGTTACACCTCCATCCAAACAAATGCTTACCCAATGCCTAACCTCACAAAGTTGTGAGGTAAGCAAAAACCAAATGGCTGGAGCCAATCGCAAAGTGTGGGAAAAAATCCTACCCGGCCCCAACAATATGGCGGCCGTCATTTGTCCATACGAAGGTTTGATCATACCAATGCATAAAAAAGAGGGCGTGTGGGTTGGGAGATCCGGTGAAGGGTTGAAAGAGGAGAGTCCCCCCAGCCACACAACATTTCCCGCAGCCATGCCCTCCACTGGCACTGATTGGCCAGTGGAGCCACACTGGGTGTGATGCAGCCAGAGTCGGGATGAGGGGGGCACCAACTTTCCTCCTCCAAGCCGGATCGCTCCGGGGACCCAGGTCCCTGGCCGCAACACCGCCCACCAAGAAAGGTGAGCGGACATCTCCGATTGAACTGACTGCTTCCTAGCTCAGCCAAGTTCGGCCGGCATCAGGGGCACTTACCTGCCCCCCCCCCCCAATTGAGGGTGTCAAGTGTCACATGGTGTCATACACACAATGCCATGCACCCCTCCATGCATCCCACCCCTACCTTTTACGTGAGCACTTCCCAGCTGGGCTGGGCTGCGAGGAATGGTGGCCCACTCAATATTGGGGGGGGGGTCAGCCCCCTACCCACAAATGTTGAGGTGCCTGAAGCCCCTTCCACCCCTATATTTGGCACCCCGGCCAGCATTAAGCTTTCTCTCTGCCAGTTTCTTGTGCTCTGAATCACACCAACTTTTTTCTGTCTTAATTTACACTGGATTACCAGGTCATGTGACTGAGTTGACTTGGTTTAGGATCCTAAATTCCTCCTCTCTGATCCTGCATTGTCATGTGCCCAGAATGCCCCCCCCCAACTGAAGGTTTGACTAGCTTAAAATCCTGCAGGCTCAATGCAGACAATTTGGTGCTAGCTGAGCCAAAGATGAGGGAGTTAAGCCGGCAAAGCCTCAGCTGAAGATGTGCTGGAACATTCACATATCCATTACATTTCAATCTGTTACTTCTGCAGATATATTTGCAGAGGACTCACATATCACCTTTCAGCTGCTTTTCAAATCGCTCCACCTGCACCCCTACCAAGCTAACCCAGGACAAGCTGTTTTACTCTTCCTGTGTGTGTGTGTATGTGTGAGGGATAGATGATAGATAGATAGATAGATAGATAGATAGATAGATAATGATGATGATAGATAGATAGATAGATAGATGATAGATAGATGATAGATAGATAGATAGATAGATAGATAGATAGATAGATAGATAGATGATAGATAGATAGATAGATGATAGATAGATAGATAGATAGATAGATAGATAGATAGATAGATAGATAGATGATAGATAAATAGATAGATGATAGATAGTAGATAGATAGATAGATAGATAGATGATAGATAGATAGATAGACAGACAGACAGATAGATAGATAGATAGATAGATAGATAGATAGATAGATATAGATATATGATAGATAGAAAGATAGGCAGATAGGCTTTTCTTTTCTGCAATTGTTCTTCCAAACCATTTGGTAGTCAGGTGAGTTTCTCAGCCTTCCCTGTGGAGATGGTTATTATCCCTGCCATTTACTAGAACACCTGCTCCTTGCACACCAAATCAGCATGCAAAACTCAGAGGTGGCCATTTAAATAAAGCACAGGTGTCTCCAAATTCACAGGCCACCAATCCCTCTTGAGCTGTTAATATAGCTGCAGCTCCATTCTGGCAGACAAACCAAGATGGCTTATATATATACACCGTTCAACCTTTTGTGCTACCTCAGTTTAAAAAATAAAATTAAAAAAAATCAGCTCAGAAGTGCCACACAAGTGTCTGAAAGAGATTTCTCCCCAAGGACATGGTTCTTTGGCAGCCTGCCATTCTCCTTGTTTTTGCCATTATTATTTTTCTTCATCAGCTGCCATCACAATATAACATATATCCTCTTAGACTTTAGAGCGCTCCGGCATATTATTCAAAATGAAGAAGCAGTGGACTGGGTAGTACCACTGCAAATGACATGCAAAGGACTTCATTAAAAAAATAAAATAAAGGCAGTCCCAAATCTTCAGTATAAAAGCAATCTTTCCATGTAGTAAACTGGTGTTACAAGAAGGAAGATTTGGAGTAGCCTTTTTTCCTGAGTACTAGTTGAACTTCTGCACACAGCTGTATTTTCTTTACATGACAAAATACATGTTTGGTATGAATGTAGTGACACAGTTGAGAGCTCTGCCACATTTCAGTGCAATCATATACATTGGGTATTGGATTGCAGTCTTTGTTATCACTATATTCAGTGGAAAAATTTGTCTTCTGCTGGTTCTGGGATAGGCCGTCTTGCTGCATTATGTATTTATTTGTGGACTACTGAATGAGAAAAAGCAAGGGGGAAAGGGTATGGGGAGATAAATGTTTATGAACTAAGTAGGGCAGTCCAGATACTTAGGATTTATGGTTGAAACTCTCAAATCTCTTCCTCTACTTTCATTGGTTATGCTGGAGCATTTGTGGGTTTATCTAAGGTCAGAAAACACAGAAAGAAAGCTCAGACTCTGGTTAACTTTATTCTGGAGATTGCAATGTTACAAGACCCTGGGCTCAGGGTTTGTCCAGCAGGCTTATTCTCCGAACTAGATATTTCAAGTTGAAGAATTGTTTTAACCTCAACAACAGGGGGAAAAAATGACACTTGATGGCTTGACGGTCAAAATTGAGCACAGAGAGTTTAAAGAATCACTTCAAAACAATAGGCTTAAATGATAACTCCATTTGGAATGAGGGGTGGAAGAAGAAGAAGAAGAAGAAGAAGAAGAAGAAGAAGAGGAGGAGGAGGAGGAGGAGGAGTTTGGATTTGATATCCCACTTTATCACTACCCTAAGGAGTCTCAAAGTGGCAAACATTCTCCTTTCCCTTCCTCCCCCACAACAAACACTCTGTGAGGTGAGTGGGGCTGAGAGACTTCAGAGAACTGTGACTAGCCCAGGGTCACCCAGCAGCTGCATGTGGAGGAGCAGGGAAGTGAACCTGGTTCACCACATTATGAGTCCACCGCTTTTAACCACTACACCACACTGGCTCTCACTTTCCATTCCACGTATTGCATGCAGCACTGTTTCTGTTATGCTGCAGTTCAACTTCCACCAGAAGTCTCTGCAGCATAATTCCACTGTGGCAGAATTCCATAATTCCATAAATCATGTTGTCATTACTTTATTGCCTTCCATTCATTTCAGTGTGAAGGAAACACAATGCAAATGGCACTGTGGACTGAAAGCAACAACAGCAAATATCAATCACATTCATGGGACTGATTTACATCATGACACAAATAAGTGAACATCAGCAATTTACAGTTCCATTTTCATTTTCAACTGAATTCTCCAAATGCCCAAGTTACAAACCAACATGAAGTATTTCAGTGGCTAAATAAACACAGAGCTCTCCAAAGTACCAACTAGTGTTCCCCAGAAAAATAACCTAAATTAGCATTCCCCACATCAAATGGGGTGCGCCTTTTGCGTGGTGGTGAGTAGCCCCCTTGGATCACGGTGGCAGCTCCTGGCAGTTGGACCTGGCACCGCCTTCCCCAGGTTGGGATACCTGTGGACTCCACCTACTCTAGCAGCCACCCAATCCCGGCTGTGGAGGTGTTGCCGGGGGGATTGGCCAGGTAGAAGGAGGGATTATACAGTACACACAATAGAACTTGAGTCATACCTGGGAAGCAGCCGTTGGATTCAGAGCTTCCCCACCCTCCACTCCCTCAATTGACGCTTACTTTGCAGGTTTAACCACCTTTTTTCCACAGCCACACAGGCACGCAGGCGCTGCTATGACAAGGTTGCTGTTGAAGGGCTGGAAAGGACTTTCCCTGCATTGGCAGGTTGCAGGCCTTGGGTGGAATCCTTTAGTCATCTACAAGATTGGGAGTGTGTGGGGCCATGACCCCCGCCCCCATTACGGCAGCAATAATAGGGTTCCCGTTAAAGGGGTCTCAGGGGGAGGCATTGACCATATGCCCAGAGGTCGTCATTGCCCCCCCTCCAGCGGCAGCGAAGATGGGGGGCAGGCTATCTGCTTGAACATATGTTCTCCAGAGCTAGCCCACTCCCCACTCATGCTGGATAACCCTGAAATTACCCAGAACCCCGGCTGGGGGGCTGGGAAGGATAAACGCCCAATGCCTGAGCCAAGGTCTTCCTACATCTGAATATTAATAAAGTTGTGGCCAATTTAATCCCATAGAACGTTGTCACATGTCGTCATTTCCCTCAGGGGCTGCCCGGGGTTCGGGGGACTCCACCTGGCCGTGCAAATGGTCATATTAAGTTTGTTGGGTTGCCTTAACAGAGCTATGCTTTCACTGAAACATTCATATTGAAGTTCAGATCCTCAGTCTACCTTTCCTTTCCCTTATCTTCTTTAAATTCTAGGACTCATCCCTCAACTTCTCTCACTTTACAATTTCAATGACTTCCATTCACACAGCATTGGGGGCAGGACTATTTCAGAGGACATGGGGCATGGGTAGATATCAGCACATCTCTTCAAATTACCAGCTATGCAGACCACAGGAGGAATAAATAACTAAAATCGTAATAGGGGGTTGCCCCCAAATGGCCTAGCAAGTCAATCTCCAAGACCTGGTGGTCCTATATAAGTTCACAGGATGGAGATTTTTCAACCATGTCATCAGTGATCCTAAGAGATGTGTATCCATCAGAAGGGCAGCATAGAAATCTGCATATAAATAAAATTAAAATCATATAAAACCTATGTATAAAGCCCAGTCATTCTTCAACTAGCATAACCATGTGGAAAAATTCCTGGGTATTTGTGACAAACTCTCAGGTGAATTGAAGGTGGGGTGCATCTAAGGAATTGGTTTTTTATTATTCTATTGGCTTCATAGCACAAACATTCAGACAGTATTCCTTACAGCATCCTCTTCTATATTTGTTTTTGGTAAATATATGTACATATTTTTGTTACACGCCACCCCACCTCCAAGCGGTGCGAGATTGCTGTGGTTCCAGGCGCTCACCCAGGCTCTGTGTTTTCATTTGGAAATGAGGCACAGCAGAGACTGTGGTGTCTTTATGATATAGGGCTTATTTACACATATATACTGTACAACCTGAGTATGTGATGGAGGGGTTCAGAACATCAACACACCAAAAGGGTCCTTTTTCTCCCATAGACACAGCCTTCAAACAAGAATCAGTCAGGGCTTTTCCTCCTTTTGCAGTTTCTTTGCATTCTGCTCCCATCGCAGCAAACTCTGGCCTTTTTGTCTTCTAACTATCTAAGAGCTGGAGGAGAGACCGCAGCATTTGGCTTCTGGCAGACAGTCCCCTGTCCTTTGCTCTCTTTCTTTCCTGTGTTCTTCTTAAACCCAGGTTTATCACAAAACCAGAAGCTAGCCTGGCTTATATTCCAAACACCTGCTGGGTCTAGGAGTTAGAATGGGTCTGGCAACATTAACCCCACCTTTTCAAAATCCTTTGCAGATGACCGCAGTGCCTGGAGACAGAAAGTCAAGTTGTGTATCCACAACAGTGACCAGAGGAGAAATGACCACTGGGAAGAAATGCCAAGGTTAATCTGTAACAGCAAAACCGGACGTCTTCTTCTGCTTCTTGTAGGACTCTCTACAACCACATCAGGCACGGTAACTCTCCAATGGTTTGCCTTTACCCCCAATGAAACAATATTCCATTGTCTCTCAAGACAAAACGGATACTGACAACAACAATAATGAATGCATAAAGGAATAAAAGTAAATGCATTTTACCAAGGGGAGAACAATTGTACACTTATTATTTTTGAAGAGATAGAATGAATAATTCATTTGCCCATTACTATAAACCCTTTCACTTTTTTATGCTGAATGTGGTAAAACAGAAAGCATAAATTACATACAAGTAGATGTTTGAATAGAAAGAGTAAATTTGCCGCAGGAAGAAAGTAAGACTTCCTGTATGTGGGCTATTAAGAACCGTATCATTCCTGCTTTTGTACCTTAGGAAAACATTAACTACTTGAAACCAAATGCATGGACATTGGATAGAAATGAACCATCTGTGCTCCAGGGCAAGATACCACAGCCCTACGACTTCAGCATTTGGTATCAAACCCACCAAATGCTAATGGGCAGGCTCAGGAAAACAGAGGCACACAAGGAGTCCCATGCAGATTCACCCAGGGTCAGTGGGTTGAATCCAACAACATGCAGTGGAGGTTCCCGTCACTCTCCAACCTCTTGTGCAGAAGTATCCTCCCCAAATCTGCTTTGGAGTATTGTTTTGAAACCTAGAATATATTTGAGAGACGGGATGCATAGGGAAGAAAGATGTTCCATTCACACAGCAATTTCATTGGACACTAATCATGAAGTTATGGTAGCTGCAGTTGGGCAACTGTCCAGATCCTCCCCCCCATAACATTCTCTCCCTTTCTCTGGCCCAATCTGAGTCAACCTGAATGATTTGTGGTGGATTCCTTTGGGGTTGTTGGTGGATTATTTTTTTATTTCTTATTTTATTTACTACATTTGGATACTGCCCTTTACCCACAGGTGTCAGGGTGGTTACAACAAAAAAACCAAAACAAAACAACCCAGTAATGCCCCCCTCCCCAATACACTTTAAAAGGACATTGGATGTTAATCAGCCAGAGAACTGGTTAAAGAGGAACGTTTTTGCCTGGCACCCAAAGGTGTATAACGAAGGAGGTAAAGGTAAAGGATGAGGGTGGCACTGTGGTCTAAACCACCAAGCCTCTTGGGCTTGCTAATCAGAAGATCAGCGGTTCGAATCCCCACGACGGGGTGAGCTCCCGCTGCTCAGTCCCAGCTCCTGCCAACCTAGCAGTTTGAAGGCACGCCAGTGCAAGTAGATAAATAGGTACCACTGCAGTGGGAAGGTAAAGGGCATTTCAGTGCACACTGGTTTCCGTCATGGTGTCCCATTGCACCAGAAGTGGTTCAGTCTGGCCACATGAACCGGAAAGCTGTCTGTGGACAAATGCCGGCTCCATAGGCACTAGGGGTGCGGGGGCATCGGGCTCTCAGGGGCACTAGGCCAAGGGTCCAGGGCCCGAGAGTTGAGTCTGGGGAAGAGATCACCCGTCGGTCGGAGCGCCACGGTGGGCTCTTCTGCTGCTGGTGGCTCTGCGCCGCGAGTTCTGGGGCGACCGAGCCAGTGAGATGCTGAAGCAGCCGGCTGGCTCCGCCCTCCTGTGTGCCTGGGACTGGGCAACCTGGGAGAGGGCACTGGATGGATCTTTTCACCCCAGTGCCACATATGCTTGAAACAGCCCTGGCCGACTCCCTCGGCCTGAAAGTGAGATGAGGACCGCAACCCCATAGTTGCTTTTACTGGACTTAACTGTTCAGGGGTCCTTTACCTACCTTTACATTTTCTAATGAAGGCGCCAGCTGAACCAACCTGGGAAGAACATTCCACAAATGGGGAGCCACTGCAGAAAAGGCCTGTTTTCATGTTACTACTCTCCGAACCTCTCATGGAGGAGCCACACAAAGAAGGGCCTCAGAATATCTTTATCAGGGTCAGGGTAAGTTCATATGGAAAGAGGCTCTCCAGCTCTATGGGTTGTAGTTTGCTTGCCAACTGCCTCTTTCTCCTGCCTCCTTCTAGATTTCCCCCCGAACATCACAGTAAACTGCCTGTCAGTTGAGCAAGTTGCAAAATGGCAAAGGATATGAAAGCTAGAATAACCAGTGGAGAACTCAAGCAAACACCCTTCTTTTTTGCTTTTTGCTTTACTTTTTTAAACAACAAATTGTATTCACCCTCTATATGATAGATATTTATTATTATGGCCATTGGCCCATCGCGCACGATTTTTCAAACAACATATGTATATACTTATGAGGGCAACAATAAGTGGAAAGGTTGAACATGAGGATATGATAAAATTAGGTACTGCCTTCTCTGTAGTAAAATATCTTCCTGACTTACATCTATTCAGAAGCAAAAAATAAAATAAAAAATTGCCAGCAATGACAGGCCCTTTGCCCCTGATAGATTATTTCTGATGGCTGCAGGCCGGTTGTCAACTAGAGGGCAGTTATCACTGTCATAAATTTGCGGCACTATGTAAGCAAAACCGATGTAGAATTCATTTGCTGTTTAGCCACTGGAAGGCTCCAAACCTCTTACCATCTGCTCCACAGTGGTCCCATTGCATAGGCTTCAGTAAACCACTTTCCATTGCTCAAGGTCCAATACGGTTCTCTAAATCGTCCAAATGAGGATATATCGGTAGCTGATTTTTCAGCCTATGTAGCTCGACCAGTAGACATCCTTTAATAAAAAAAGAAGATATTATAAGAAATAGAGTTCTAGGATAACTGAAAAGTCAGTATTCAACTGAAAGCATTCAGCATAGTCAACCATTTCCTGGGCATAAAAAGAACTATTTTTAAAGAATTATAATCCAGTATACCCTCTTGTTGAAAATCATTTGCATGTGGAAAATTGTAAATATAATATTGGTGAAATGTTAGATTTTGTTGCTTAGACCCACCAACTCCAATGAATGTGATTTGAATAAGTTCTTAACATGAAAGTATGATTGTCTTTTAATTTCATGCTTTGTAATATAACAAAACATTTAAAAAAAACTATGAAGGGGGAAATTAGCATGTGCCTTGTTTTTTAATGTAATCAACTGGTGATATATTATGTTTCACTTGAGACAATTGAAACTTGTTATAAAATTATATGTGCTAATGCACCGTGGAGATAGGTGTGTCAGAATATTTAGCTATTCCTGCATTTTTCTCAATTATTTTTTTAAACGGATCACTTGATGAACAATTTGCTAGATTTCGATGTCATTAGTCCCCTTAAATGCATATATGATTTATTACAGCTGTGTGAAAGAAAGAAAATTATTATAAGCTTACATGTCATTTTCCCAACAAACTTTTGGCAAAAGCTATATTTTCTTCCAATACTGAGGACACTAAAGAGCATTTAGTGTTCTCATATAAAGTTTTGTTACTCATGGCCAAGTTTTCAAAATAAGTTGACTTTTTTACTGTTCTACTCTAAAATCAGTTACAAGATAATGAGAGGTGCACAGAAATATATTGATCCAATAATTAAAATCCCAGCACATTTCAGGATATAAGGTTATTTCTTGTTACTTAATTGTTTCAAAAGAATCAGCCCTGATATTAAAAACAGATTTTGAATTTGGTACTGTACTGGCCAAATAAATTATTGCCATTTGGTATACCATTTTGGAGGGGCTGGGGGCCGTCTCCCCAATTTTTCAAGGAGGGGCTGAACCCCTAAAAATTATGTCATGGCCATGTACACATGCCACGTGGTGTGCTCATGCCACATCAGCATGCCCCATGACATGCACACGTTGCCCCAGCTGCTTCAATTTCAGGGGCAAAGCAGCACACTTGGTGGAAAGCTAAAAGATCTGAACCATGTTTATTACATCTAGAATTACCTCCACCGCCTTGTCCCATATTCCAATTTGCGTGACAAGGCGTGACAGCCCCAGCCCCCAGGGAACGTGGGAACGGAAATAAAGACTCTGACAACGTTATGGAATTAAAATTAGGCCACAACTTTATTAAACTTCCGAATGTAAGAAGACCTTGGCTTAGGCCTTGGGCATGTATCCCTCCCAGCCCCCCAGCCGGGGAACTGGGGCACATCAGGCCTCAAAATCCCATTGATTCCAAAGAGGAGAAAGATGATGTTGATGGACTTAAATCTCTCAAATTGTTATTTTATGACCAGGCGGTGACAGCCCCAGCCCCCCCCCCAGCCGGGGGGAACTGTGGCTCATCAGGGTAAATGGGATATCGGGGTGTAGCAGGCAGCCAAGTTCATATCCCCACATGCAGAGTAGTTCACTGACGACCTTTCAGTGTATGGCCAGTGACACCCTTTAAGAGGGGGGACCCTGGAATTGCCGCTGGAGGGGGGTGAGTCACGACTCCCCCCCCATTATAGGGAAGAAAAGGCTAAAGGATTCCACTCAAGGCCATAACTGCCAGAGTTGTGACGAATTGCTACGGGGAAGACAAAACCCGCCAATGCAGGAAAATTTCTTCCCAGTTCTTCAACAGCAACCAGTCAAAGACCGTAGCAGCGCCCGCAAAACAGGAAGAAAAAGTTAACCTGTAAACAAGAAAACATTAAGCAAAGGGAGGGTGGGAAGGCTGAATCTCCAGAGCTAACTGCATGGCTAATACCGGCTCCTCCCCCTATTTATAATGGGCCTGGCCCTACTTCCCAGGAAATGAAACTTAAAGCTGAGGCTGAGCGTGAACCTTTGAATAACACGCTGAGAAGCAGGCCAGCCTCCTTCTATGAGCAAGTTCCCTGTGAAATGTGGCACCGCACGCAATCCTGCAAAATGCAACCACAATATAGTGTGAGTGCTCATTTTGGAGCCAGCATCTTAATAAATCCATTGTCCTTGTCTAATATGGCCCAGTGCTGGAGGAGACTCTTGAGAGTCCCATGGACTGCAAAAAGATCAAACCTATCCATTCTTAAAGAAATCAGCCCTGAGTGCTCACTAGAAGGACAGATCCTGAAATTGAGGCTCCAGTACTTTGGCCACCTCATGAGAAGAGAAGACTCCCTGGAAAAGCCCCTGATGTTGGGAAAGATGGAGGGCACAAGGAGAAGGGGACGACAGAGGATGAGATGATTGGACAGTGTTCTCGAAGCTACTAACATGAGTTTGGCCAAACTGCGAGAGGCAGTGAAGGATAGGCGTGCCTGGCGTGCTCTGGTCCATGGGGTCACGAAGAGTCGGACACGACTGAACGACTGAACAACAACAAATATGGCCCAGAATACAGAAATGTGGGGGTGAGCATGTTCACTGACAAAAGTAGAATAGTTGTAAGGGTTTGGGGTGGTTTTCATTCCCCAGCTACATCTTGCTCAGTAGATCCACTGAAATGAATGAACAAACAAACAAACAGTGCTAGTGTGAGTTATAAACCCTCTGACATAGGAGTAGGAGGTTGGTATTGTGAAAGAAGTTGTCTCAGCTGAATATATGTGATAAATTATTTACTACGTGCTCTCTCCCCCTTCACCTTCCATCATCATATAATTTAAACTAACATCAGCAGAAGTCCTGAGTGGTCAGGCCAATAAATATTGTAATGGTGCCATGGGTTAAAGGAAGGGGAGCAACAAGCAGAAGGGCATCTTAAAGTGCCCACATTTTAATGCTAAAAGGGTATCTCATGCTTGAAAACTTTATAGAGGTGAGCCATAAGTTTTTTATACAAAGGTTGGAAGAGTGTCGGGAACTTGGGCAGGAGACAATGCAGAGCTTTTTTTTCTACATTCCTCATTAAAATTTATGTCTTTTGAAAGTTATCCCAGATGTACTTAAAACAGAAATCTCCTTCCTTTGTCAAGTAGGATATGGACATCCGAGTAATATACAGCACTCTTTTCAGTGCAGAAAGATGAAGCTTCCTTATGCTAATTCACTGATTTATTGCCCCAATTACCTATATTGGAAGAATGATTTTCTTCTTCGCTTGCTCCATTGTATAAGCAGTGCCTGCCTCTCTGATATCTATGGGCAAACTGATCCAAAAATTTCAATTTTATTGAAACAGTAATACTTTCAAGAAAATAAGAAACTTTGGCATGTTGCAGGCACAGAAAATGCAGCTAAATGCAATTGTTTAGACACAACTGAATGAGTATTAACTGGATTTCTCACATTGTACAACGATCTCACAAATGCCTTAAATCTGAGTTTAATCTACAGACATTCTTATGATACAGAATGTGGGGAAATAGCAAGAACAATTTCTGTTTTTCTTTTCTTTTTATGGTTGCCAAGGATTGCTCCCTTTACACTGGTTTCATGTTGTATTTTTTTTCTAGTGATATTATTTACTGTTTTTATGTTGTACACCACTTAGTGTTTGTTTTTTGTTTTTTTAAAAAAGTGATTTAAAACTACTTTAAGCAAAATATTTATAAAACTCAAAATGCATTTTTAAAGCATAGGTTATAATTCTATTTATATATGTATATTTGGTTTTTTGGCAGGGGCAATCGCACAAAAAGTTTAGGAACAAAACTTATATTTTGAAAATCTCTATGCAGTGCACAATTGGGGGATTAATTGCTTGAGAGAAGACATGCATATGCTAGCATGTCTTTGTCTAGGACAATCATGATTGTGCTACCAAGTATTTGAGAACTCTGGTGTGTGACAAATGAGTTTGATTCTGTCCGTTGCATGAATTCAGCATTTGGGTTTGAATGCACAGGACCGGAAGTGGCTCAATGAATGAGGCAGAACTGCTGGGCTCACTTCCTGGCAGATGGATTGCTATTGCTTGCCAGGAGCGATGGGCAAGGCAGAGCCGAATTTAGGGGAGAACAACCAGTTTGGTCGCACTGGATGCGGAACCATAGGAGTGCTGCAGTGAGCACCACAACTATGGTTTAGGGTGGAAGGTGAGAAGCAGGGGCACAAAATTTTGGCATCACACAGGTTACTGCTGAAATTTGACATCCCAAGGTCTGCCACTGGGCAAGGCAGCAAGATCTCTGCAATGTTAACATACCTGCAGAGCCAATTCAGTACTCCTGTTGTTGGGTTTGCCCCATGTCAGCATCATCACCACTGTCTCACCCTTCTTATGGGAAGCAGCAGCCAGGAAGCTAACATAGCAGCTTTTCTCCACCCAGTGAACTGCTTCTGTTTAGAGCTATACTGTAAATGAAGTGAAAGTTTGAATCATAGGGAAATTCCTTTTTCACACAAATGAATCATGCCCACAAGAGCTAATGATGCATTCCAGTGTCAGTTATTTCAACCAGGAATGCAAGGTTAAACCAAGGCATTTTGCTGTCTGATGGAGAATGCTAAGGTAGCGCCCCCATCCCCATCCCATTGCAGGCATTTTCGAGGAACGGTGATGAAAAATTCAACTGGACTAGCAGTTGAATCTTGCTCAAACACCGATAGTATCCTCCAAATCAACGGAGAGTAGCAGGCAGGCTTAGGGAGAAACAAGGCAGTCTGTGTGGCATGAACAGCTCTGTCCTCCAGCGGCTTGTCAATTCCCCACCCCCATACCTGCTGCCTGGGGGGATCAACCTCACTGCCTAACAGCTGGACAACCAACTTTTTATGGTTGTCATTTAAAAATTGGCAAAGCCAGACACCAGAGAGACCACCTTCAGAGACTAATCAAATTCCCAAATTGGGAAATGAGGGATTGGCAGTGATTACCTGCAAATATATAAATACTATTTGGTCATTATCCAATGCTAAAAAGATTTTTGACATTATTTTGTAGCAGGTATATATAACAACCTTAAAATTTTGATAATGGAAAGGACAGATGGAATCCACACAGAGTGATCCTGTCATCTTAGAGCTGGAGGATGATAACGTTGCAGGACAACGCTATTAATACAGGGACATCTGAGAACTGCACCTGACAAGAAACAGATGACAATTCCTAGTCGCTGGATTATAGCACTTCTCCAGATCTCCAGGAATAGCTGGGGACAGGGTTTTTTCTTTTTTCTTTTTCTTTCATTGTGCAATACCTATGGATGTGACTTCTCTGCCAGTGATGGCTGTGGCTTTGAAGTGTTGCAACATGAGGAATCAAAAGGTACACCCACAGCATACAAATCATGCTTGCCAAAGAAGATGAATAAATTCTTCCATTTACACAAAAGCACGTCCAAAAGTTATAGAAGCAGAAGAGCAGACATGGTAATGGTGGACATATTTTTCTCAGAGATGCAGGTAACTGTTAAACATTGTTTGTTGTGACAACAGCAGATGCTGAAACAAAATCACAAGACCTGAAAGCCACACACCTTGGAAAGGAGACACGAGCCAGTCACATTCAATACAAACTACTCCATGGTTTAGCTGTGAAACTGATACACACCCAGCTCCTGCCTCTCCTTAGATGTTCCAAGCAGCTGGCATCACATTTAAAAGATGCTTATCATGTGTTCATGTTGATCACAGGTCCATTTCATTTTAATTTTATTATTTATACTAGTGGTTTAAGCCCGTTAAAATAACGGGCGCTAGCACCCATTTCCCAATTTCCTCCAGCCTGCTCTTCCCAGGGCCGGTGTAGATCACCTTCTGGCGCCCCCCCCCCCCCGCCAATTGAAGAAAGGAAGGAAGGAAGGGTGAGATAGAGAGAAGGAAGGAAGGAAGGAAGGGCGAGGGGGGGAGGAAGGAAGGGTGAGAGAGAGAGAAAGAGAGAGAGAGAGAGAAGGAAGGAAGGAAGGAAGGGGGAGAGAGAGAGAGAGAAGCAGGAAGAAGAAGAGGGCAGGCAGCGCGTGGTGACGGCGGCATGGCTTGACCCCTTGCATCTTTCGGACTCCTGAGGGGAAAGAGAGCAAGGCGGAGGCAGCGCTCGGCGGTTAGCTGCTGCTGCCCCTTCCCGCCCTCAGCTCCCGCCTCATCGTGGGGCCGGCGGTGCCCGCGCAGCCTGGGGCTTGAGCGGAGGGACAACACGCCGAGCCCCGCGAGCGCTAGACAGACATATAGTTAAGGGCTGGCAGTTCTCTCCTGCCTCAAACTCAGCCGCAGAAAGAGACTCCCTTCTCCTCCTGCTGCTGCTTAGAGGCGGCCCAGAAGGGCAGCAGACTACAGCCCCGGCCTCAGCGGATCCCCCGCCCCACGTTCAAGGGACTGAGCGCGAAGGCCTCGCTGCAGCAGCGACGCCAGAAGCCCTCAAGGAAGGGAGGAGACCCCCTCGCCGCCTACCCCGGGAGCCCAGACAGTGGGAGATAGAGGCGCCCGAGAAGGGGAGGCGCTCTATGCCCGGCACAGGCCCTCCCCGCCAAGGGCTTAGCTTCACCCATGCCTGCGTGCGTCCGTCGCTCCCTCTTCCCTCCAAAGGCGGCGGCTGCAATATTAGCTCTGTGAACCTCCCCCCCTTTTCAAGAGATGAACAGCATCTGCGTGCTGCGTTCGAAAGGCCCGTTTTTCCCACCCCTGATTTCACGGGCCGCGTGCAGCGGGGGCGTCGGCCGGCCTGCGGAGGGGGGGTAAATGGAACGTCCAGGGGTGCGTGTGTGTGTGGTGGGGTGGGGTGACTGATGCCTCCGAGCGCCAATCAGGGCCCCGCCTGCTGTCTTGGCAGGCGCTTTTGAGCCACCGTCTCCGATGCCCCCCACGTTGGGCTGTGGCTGGCCAGGATCTCACGGAGGTGGATGGTGGGGCACTTTCGCCACCCGCCGTCCCCGTCGGAGAGCGGAGGACGGGCCTTGGGGTCCTTGATGGACACCTGCACCGACCTTGCTCCCCGTCTTGCCCATGGCAGCGAGTGGTCCAGAGCTGCGCCCACCTCCCCAGCGCCTCCGTCCTCCGAGGTGAGCGAGGCACCCAAGGGGTGAGTCTATAATGGGGGACGGACAGGAGAGATGCGGCGGCTGCGGCGCGGAGACGCCCATCGGGGCGAGGCTGGACGGCGTCCTCCCTCCCTCCCAGCAGAGGCCGCAGAGGGAAGGGGAGGGGGAAGGCGGCCCGTTCCCGCCATGCTCGCGGCCAGGCAGACAGCCGGCCGGTCAGCCTCTCATCCCCGACAGGAGAGCCAGCGGTTCCTTTTGCGATTGTTGGCGGCAAGGCCTCACCTCTTCCCCACCCCCCTCGCTCTCCGCCGGGCTCGCCCCCCCTGCTGCCAACTCCCTCACAGCCAGCGGCAGCAGCGCCATGCAGGCCAACGGGGCAGGAGGGGGTCAGCAGCAACAGGCTCTCATTGTAGCAGCGGAGGGGCAGCGTGACCTTCCTCCTCGGCCTTCCCTCTCTTTTGGAGCCCTAGCGTTCCATTTCAACCGCCCCGCTTCAACTGCCGCCGCTGCTCGTGGCCCGATCTCTCTCCATCCAATCCCTGTGTCCCTGGGGCACATGCTCAGTTGCGCAAACCCAGAGACACACGGACTGGACGCAGAGACACTTGCGTTTTATATATATAGATATTCCTTCCAGGCTGTAGCAGATCAGATGGCAGAAACTATAAAGTGATAATCCAGTTGGTAAATAATGAAGGAAACCCAGAAATCAGCATCCATAAAGCAGAGCACTCAAATACTTCCATCAAAACAATATATATTCCACTACAATATGAAACAATGCCAACTGTAGTTGGGATTCCAGGTGAGAGCTGTCTCTAGGTGTACACTCTGTATTCTACTTGTTCTGTTTGTAGTTTTTGTAGCTGCTATCTTATTGTATTGTGGAAAAACTTTAATAAAAATATATATTTATGAAACATTGCCAGTTTTTACTCTGATATCTTTTTTCGAAGGGGTTGAGTGTCATGGATTGGTTGGATGCTGAGAAGTGTTGGGAGACACCAGCTGGGGAAGCCCCAATTGAACCCCCAGAGTCAGAGAATTGGTGGCAGGACAATGAGTGGTCAGAGGGAGGAGAGAGGGCAAACTGGGAGGAGGAGGAGGTGTCAGAAGCAGAAGAGGTGACAGGGTTTGACAACAATTTTTATTAGTTTTCAATTACAATAATTCAATGGTAGCCTCATTATAACAATGCCAAATTATAATACAGTTACTAATCCCAATCATTGAGATGCCAAATTATATAATTTAGGTGGCCTCTCGCATGTTAGAATTGGTGGTTTGATGATTTACTTTGTTTCTGTGTTCCAAGATTTTATTCATCTCAATTACATTCCATTCAAAATAACCATCCCTTATACAACAATTGGGACATGGGTGGCACTGTGGTCTAAACCACTGAGCCTAGGGCTTGCCGATCAAAAGGTCGGTGGTTCGAATCCCTGCGACTGGGTGAGCTCCCGTTGCTCATCCCAGCTCCTGCCAACCTAGCAGTTTGACAGCACATCAAAGTGCAAGTAGATAAATAGGTACCGCTCCAGTGGTAAGGTAAATGGCGTTTTCGTGCACTGCTCTGGTTTCGCCAGAAGCAGCTTAGTCATGATGGCCACATGACCTGGAAAAACTGCGGACAAATGACGGTTCCCTTGGCCAGTAAAGCAAGATGAGCGCCGCAACCTCAGAGTCGTTCACAACTGGACTTAACTGTCAGAAGTCCTTTACCTTTACCTTTTTTATACAACAATTGCAATATTAATGGCATCCATTCGTCTTGACACTTTAAATTATTTATAAATCTATAGGTGAAGCATTCAAACTATACCCTTATTCCTCCTGTGTGTGACAATTATTCAGTCAGTGGTGTTCCATCCTGTCCTTGTAAAATGTTATGTCTATCTTTTCACAGCCATTGCTGTTCTCCATCCTGTGTGTGTGTTCAGTCGTTCAGTTGTGTCCGACTCTTCGTGACCCCATGGACCAGAGCACGCCAGGCACCCCTATCCTCCACTGCCTCCCGAAGTTTGGCCAAACTCATGCCAGTCGCTTCGAGAACACTGTCCATCATGCCCTAGGTGGAATTAATATCCCATTGTTGTTTCCGTTCTCCATTGGTCCGTCATGTGGTTCATCGTTTTACAACTTCAACAGCGGCTGCAAAAATTACACTGCTCCAGTATATAACCTCGGAGGTAACAGGGTTTGGTGAGCAGGAAGTGGCTGTGGCAGAGCTCAGTCCTGACTCAGAGGCAGAATGCAAAGTGGGGCCAGGGGTGGAGGCAGGCTGCTGATGAGGCAGGGATTCTTCCCCTCCTGCTGTGACCAAATCCCCTCCCCCCTGGTATCCAAGAACATGCAGAAAAATGAAGAGGTTGGAGCAAAGAGAGACAAGATGAAGGAGCCTTGGCCTCTGGAGAAGGCACCAGGGGAAGAGCCTTAGAGAGCAGTGTGAAGGCAGGGACCTTCAGTCCTCACAACTGCCTCCTTGGGGCAAGACCTACTGGGAAGAGTTGCTGTGATCATTAGGCCTGTTGCCTAATGCCTGTGATCATTAGGCCTGTTGCCTAATGCCTAATTAGGCCTGTGCTGTTTTAGTTTCTTTTAATAAAGAGTTCACCAGTGGTTTTCTTTTGGGTTTTTTATGGTTGACCTACTCCTGAACCCAGCTCCAGCGAGGAAGTGAAGAGTCTGAAGAGCTGGTGGGAGTGTGGAATAAACATCTTAAAACAGCCAAGTGTGGCATGGTAAGGTGGCGATGGCGACAGGTTTTCCTCCTCTCACCCACATGCTCATAAAAAGTAGATCCCCACTCACAGTTTAAGGAACCAATCACATGCTTTGGGAACATGGACAAGTCTCCTTTGGTCCTACCATATATTTTTGTCTTTTGGTAAGAGAACCCAAATGAGAAGCCTATGTAATACCATTAAAATGACAATTTGATGGTAATAGCAATGTACTACACTAATTACCAAATTAAGTACTTAAGATTTTATTTCTTAGTGTAATGACAGGTATGTAGCTGTGTTGGTCTGCCATAGTCAAAACAAAATAAAAAATAAAAAAAATTCCTTCCAGTAGCACCTTAGAGACCAACTAAGTTTGTTCTTGGTATGAGCTTTCGTGTGCATGCACACTTCTTCAGATACGTAGTGTAATGAGTCACTCATAAATATATATTATGCATATGAGACAATTCCCTGGTGATTTGGTGTTTTGGTGTGGACATCATTATGTATCCTGAAAGGAAATCCTACCTCCACCAAATGCCATCATCCAAAAATCCCATTGACTTTGGGAGGAAGAGGCCCAAATGATACGATTACAGTTTCAAATTATGCTGCTTTACACTTGCTTGCCTAAGAATGAAAAGCCATTCAGGACAGCTTTAGTAAGAGTATTTAATCTATAATGTTATTACATGCTCCATTATGCTTCAATGCACTCACTGCTAGAACCCTCAGAACTTTTGAATTCTGAACTCCAGAACAGAAAGGACAAGGCTTTTAAATCACATCTTAGGTGCTGTAATTTCCATGGAGTTAAAACTCCAGTTGTACTTTCTTGCTGTTACTTAGCAACAGAATTTGAGACACTTAAGAGATGGCATTACTAGCAGAAACTTGTGACGCTGTTGCCAGTTCGGTGCAGCTTTCTCAACCTGTCCCTGCTCATATGTGGGTTCAGTAAAAGTAGCAACAGAACCAATAGCCATAGAGCTAGAATATTTGAAGGAATGTGTACTGAAGGGCATCAATAACATGGATTCTTTTAGCAACAGTAAACTATAGGTCACAAAATGGAGAACATACCTACCATTAAAAATTGATTGAGGAATGCCTGAGAAATAGCAAAAATGGGAATATTAACATTTGTTTCTAAAATAAGGAAGGAGGAGTGTGGGGGGATTTGAAAATGCCCTGAGATCTTTTCTCTCTCTTTTTATTAATGGACTAGAAGTATGTCCAAAAATAAAATAAAATAAAAATAGAACTACCTGTTCCTTATAAACAATTGAGTTATAACAGAGCAAGGGGCAGTGGCTTAGCTCATCTTGACACTCTGAAACACCTCTTCCTTTATAAATAAACAAATGTAGGGCTATAGCTCCATGGTAGAACAGCTGCTTCAGGCCTTGGTTCAATCCCTGCCACCTCCAAGGGCTGGAAGAGCCTCCTGCCCAAAACCCTGGAGATCCACTGTCATTTAATCTGGTGGCCCACTGATCCTCATCTGGTGGGTTTGAATCCACTACCAGCTCATGGCCTAATCTAATGTGGGTAACAGCAGCAGCACTACTACCATAGAAATATATGGGGTTGGGGAAAGAGAGAAAAGAAATGGGTCCTCAAATGCATGCTTGGGTTAAATTTGAGTCCCAGGTCTTAAAATGTTGAAGACTTCTGGTGCAGACAATATTGAGCTAAACTGAGCAAAAGCTGGCTTAGGATAAGGTCACTTCCTATGTTTCTAGATTCCTCTGGGTAACTGTGGGCTCAAAGGGAAGTGAATGGGTAGCAGTGAGAAAGACTTGGGCCCAGGCAGGAAAGGAACCCTCTGAAGGCATCTTCCTCAACAAGAATGGCATCAGTTACAGGTGGGTAGCCGTGTTGGTCTGCCATAGTCGAAACAAAATAGAAAATTCTTTCCAGTAGCACCTTAGAGACCAACTGAGTTTGTTCTTGGTATGAGCTTTCGTGTGCATGCACACTTCTTCAGATTGTTCATGCACACGAAAGCTCATACCAAGAACAAACTCAGTTGGTCTCTAAGGTGCTACTGGAAAGAATTTTCTATTTTGTTTCAAGAATGGCATCATTATCCATCAGTCAGTTCCCCAGCACAAGGAGAGCCTCCACTGCTTATGCCTGCCCTGTTCCCTCTTATCCCCCCCCCCCCCCCCCGCAGCTGCCACTGCAGGTAAGCCAATTCACCAGGACCCACTGGCTAGAAGACACTGGCTTGGAGCTCGACAAACCATCCACAAAGCCCCCCCCGCCCTCCAAGCCTAGAGCCATCACTGCTAGATACAACAATGAAAATCATCGCATTCCCCCCCCTCCTGCTCCTTCATATTGCACCCAAGTTTCCAGTGGTGACCTTGAGAATGTCATTGAGTCTAGGAGCTTTTTAAGAAAAAAAATAAAAATAAATCAAAGAAGCACAAAGGAACAAAACTGGGTGATCATGGAATACTTGTCAAAACTGCTACATTTGACGTGAAAGGTAGTATGTGTGGGAGTGCTGCATTCAAGGACGATATTTGAAATTATTGTTTTTCATCCCATGGGAGCATTATAAGCTTAATTGGGTTATGTTTATAAAAACCTTTTGCAACAGTAATGAAATGCTATTACGAATGCTGGGCATTGTTGCCATTAAATAGCAAGAGTAGTTGTAGAAAATGGAAGGAATGATTCAAAGCTTTCTTTTCCCCTCTCAGGAGTTGAACTGTGAATGAGGATTAGAAGCACAAATCTGTAACAAATGCGCTGTGAATAAAATTGGATCAAGAGTATAATTTGGGTTTTATACAGGCATTTTATTACCATTATTATTATTATTATTATTATTATTATTATTATTATTATTATTCAGAATTCAAATGGCATTGGAAGGGAGGGAGGGAAAGTGAATGGAACCTCTTAAATTCCCTTGAAATTTCATTGCGTCATGCACTGGGAGGATGCAACATGAAATTAATGAAACATTGTCTTGCTGTAGAGAGATGATAAACACACTATGGCCAGTTTGAAACAGCTATTAAAACATTACACATACATCTTCCTTGGAAAAATTAGCAAGTTCTACCAAAATAAAAAATAAAA
This sequence comes from Lacerta agilis, assembly GCF_009819535.1. NCBI lineage: Eukaryota > Metazoa > Chordata > Lepidosauria > Squamata > Lacertidae > Lacerta > Lacerta agilis. The sequence goes on along the minus strand of NC_046315.1, from coordinate 86,604,404 downwards.
AACCCCACTACAGTTAAGATTTAAAAAGCTTTTCACTTTCTCTGTAGGTGATGGGCCCTATGTTTCTGCTGTATAGAATAAAAACCAAAGATCACTAGAGATCAGCTTTCAAACCTGTGATCTTGGAATCTACTTTGGATTCCAGGGCTCAGTCCTGAGACATTAAAGAGGAACTGCACCTGTGTATTCCATTGCTTCAGCACTAAGTAACCCCAGTTCATCTTCAAAGGGCAGACAAGAAGGCAAGGATTCCCGTTTAATCGGATATACAGGTATGGGGCTGTTGCTACCAGTCCAAGTAAATGGGTATTGGATTGCAGCTTCATTTTTGCAGTCAGAATAATGTACACATGCTAAGAATTTTGCACCCACCATCATCCAACATCTAGGGCAACCACTTCACAAATAGATGTCAGAGGCTGCCAGGTCAAGGAAGCCTTGATGGGTAAATTCCACTACCAATTCTGAATACCAATTGCTGGAAACTTCAAGACGGGACAGTCCCCTAAGGCAGGCACCAGCAACCTCTGGCCCATGGGCCGGATGCAGCTCACAAAGGCCGTTTAACCGGCCCACGAGCCACCCGCTTGGCAAGTCCCCCATGCGCTGCACTAAACCGGCGCGGTGCGGGGACTCACTGAGTGGAGCTGGAAATGGCATCTGCGCATGTGCAGATGCCAAAAATCGCTTCTGCGCAGGGGGCTGGGCATGCGCAGAAGCAATTTCCAGCGCCGGGGACATGCACAGACACGATTTTCGGCATGTCTACCCAACGGCTGGATAACCTTGCCAACACCTGCCCTAAGGCATCTGCTTGGCCACAAGATGGTCTACTGAGCTGATTCAGCAGGCTGAAGGTGTTTCTGCAAATCTTACTGAACTGCTAAGACAATCCAACCTCTTGTGACACATACAGATCTGCTGAAGGAAGTTGATGGTCTAGCTTTGAGACCTTGACCTATCCATGGCTCTTAAAGTGCCTGTAGGTGACAAGAGGTCTACAGGCTCTGTGAGTCAACTTGGGAAAACAAAAGTGTGGCAACAACAACAACAACAACAAAATGTTGGAGAAATGTTTACAGCTGGAACACATTTCTGGCTTGCTGCACATGCTGTCACGTTACCCTGAAAAACTGACAAAGCAAGCAAGAGCAGAAATAGCTCCCTTGTAGAAAAGAACTAAAACCAAAGTAAAACACATGCTCTATAGCAGGCAACATGTTAACGCACAAATGCCTGATATTCTCCAGCACATTGTATTTGTTTTAGCTGGATTCCAACCAGCATTGGCATTGACAATATGAAAGCATTCTGTGGTTTTGGGTTGCTCCATAGGCTGCAAGCAAAATGTGAGTTGTTAATCATATTTCTCTCCCATCTCCAGATTGCGAAATACAATAGTTGTAGTGCAGTATAAGTAAATTCATCTCCCCCTCCTTAACAGAACTTGCCTGTGTCCTGATGCTACTGTGTTCCGTGCCCTGTGACCACTCAGCCCTGTGATAGTAATGGTGTGGAGGGGAGGGGAGGCACCATGCCTACAGTCCCTGTTCTGGGGTGGAAATGGAATCTGAGAAAAATAGGATTCTGAAGTTGACTCACCTGGTGTGTACACCTGGATCAGTAATTCAATTGGATCCAGTCCCATGGATTCCATTATGATGGGGTCCAAAGTCTCTATTTCAAGTTGTTGTTGTTTTAAGTTAGTTACATCTATGTGGACAAGTGGCTAGAATATGGGGCTCTATGAACCCGCCCCCATGTGTGTTACAAATGTCACATTTTCCCCTAGGAGTTATGGGACTGTGGTGCAAACCAAGCAAGCAAGGTCTCACTGGGTGGCTAGGTAGGGTGCAGATTCCAACCAGACAGATGCCCCAACCCAAGCTTGCAGGTGCTGTGGTCAATCTCCAACCCTCCCCCCTTATGGGGGCCTCCCTATACTATGTTGATCCGGCCCAATGTCATTTCCAGCCTCAACAGACAATGTTCTTCCACCTAACAAAGGAAGGCCATGATTTCACTGAGACAAAGGTTGGGGAAAACCTACCAAGTTCTAATAGGTTGAGAGAGAGAAATCATTTCTGTACCTGTCAACCAGTGACCCAAAATTGCTCAGGGAATGCTCTAACTCAAGGATGAGCAGATGGGAAGCTCTTGAGATGAAATGGCCATGAGTTCCAGGAGAAGCAGCCTTAAATAGGCTTTACCCACCCCTCTGCAGCAAGGGCTCACAGGACAGCTTTTTCTCCTGAGCCCATTGCACAGGCAAGATACTAGGCAAAAATTTGCCCAATATTTTGCTTCAGTCTACGGACCTTAACACTGATGGGCAAAGGTGCCCCACAAAGAATGAGGCTTGTAATTGTAAATGCATATAAAACTTTGTACTGTATTAGCTTCTGTACAGCTTCTGATGTAGTACAGCTTTGTACTATATCAGTGAAATGATCAGTTGCAGAAATTTCCTTTTGTAGTGGTTGTGTTTCATTTATGCACAGATTTTTTTTTTTCAGACAGGTCGTTTAGGTTTGTATCCATGGAGGCCTGTGGATGGATGAACATGTGAATTTCAGTCTCTTGTTTTCCCAGTTTTAAATTCAGTTCTCTAAATTTTCACATGAGTTTGTGAATTTATTTGTTTCAGTGAAAATTTCTCCCGGCACACACATTTTTGTATGCATACACTTTTGGGCAAAGCAAATTTCTCCAAAATAATACATTTTGTTTGCTAATTTCACTAACGTAATAAGCATTTGTATGCACACTTTACCCTTGTAAATGCAATTTTTGAACACATTACTTGGCTGGAGGAGTGCAATGCAAAATTCGGAGAAGTGTGAATTTTGAATAATAGTTGTGTTTTGAAGGATGGCTGTGTCAAATGTGAACTGAATCCAATTTCTCCCTATCCCTACTGTGTGTGTCTTATTTATCCTACACCTGTCCCCAACCTCTATAACAAATCAATTATATAAACAAATCTTAATTCCACCCCTTCTCTCTCTCTCTCTCTCTCTCTGTGTGTGTGTGTGTGTGTGTGTGTGTGTGTGTGTGTGTGTGTGTTGCTTGATTTGGTTCCAGTTTCTATCACAGCTCCCCCAAGTAGGGTTGCCATACATCCAGGAAATCCCAGACATGTCCTCTTTTTTTGGGGGGGGGGGCTACATGCCCATTAGGAGAGATTTTTACAAGTTATAGCAATTGTCTGGGTTTAGGAGGGTTTGGTTTGTTTGTTTTTATTAAAAAAAATATTATTTACCTTTTTGTGTGTGGGCAGTTTGGGTTCAGGCTCTGGCAAAGTCAGCCTGGGCTCTGTTCATGCTCTGGTTCTGGCAGCAGCTGGCAGCTGGGGGGTGAGCAGGCAATCACCCTCAAAAATTCAACCAAGTTTTTTGTCCAGATTTTTACCTCTTGAAATATGGCAACCATACCCCCCCCCCCCTTTTCATCACTTTGCTCAGAGTTTTTCAGTGAGATACTGCTGCCTCTATATGATTTATAGACTTTGGAGTGTGCATAGCTTGCTTTTTAAAACTTTATTTCATTTATTTCTAAATGTTTATTTCTAAGTGCCCACATGCATGATCAGGAGACTAATCCTCAGGAATGGATATGTGGCTTTCCAAATGAAGATATGCATTATTTGTGCACATTGTGTGCCTTGTTCTTATCTGCAACCGGCTCCATTGCACTTATGTTCCCCATTCAAAAGCACAGACAATCCCTAAGTGGCATAAGGCAGAACGGAAACTGTGTTGCACACTGCATGCAGTAGTTTGCTTAATTGCACTCTAATATGTGCAGCTCGTTGGTACTTTTTAACAGTTTCAGGGATAATATTGTCACACATTATCTGTGTGATTTTATAAAAAAGTATCTGCAATGGGGATATTTTGTTTTCTCACTGGAAGTAGAAAATCGCAGATATTCTACACATAGCAGTTTCCAACAACTGCTACATTTTTGTAATGCTCAATCACAGGAACTCTGCGGAGAGGAATTTACAAAACTCTTATTTAAAAAGAAAGTAACTTTAAAAAACTGAGCATTCGAAGTGCTATGAGAAATAACCAAACATATTCTGAAGAAAAATCATGCACACACAAATAATTATATTGCGGCACTAGAATATCACCATATTTTCATTACACTTTATATTCGATACCATTTCCATTATTGAGATGTTGTGTGTCTTAGCCAAATACACTGTGCCTCCCCACTTAAAAGTAAGAAATGGAAACAATTTCCAAAGCCTCTTTTAGGAATTTTTATGTCCTGGGTATTGAGAAACAGTTGCTAAACCCACTAATATGAGTTTTCCTTGAACATTCAGCTGTTCTCCATTGAGCTAAAAAGGAACCAACTAATTTCCCAGCCCCCATGATTACAGGCTAAGCAACTCAACTGAAAGTCTAGATTTTCCAGCATCAAGGCCACTTTTGTAAAATGCAGTGCATCAGCACACATCATATATTTCTCAGTATGCTAAGTGAGCACTAGAGATGGGTTGTTAGTCTACCAAGAATGCCCTTATCTACTTGTCAGTCAGGCATGAAAAATACTTTCCAATGTGATTTCTTCTCAGCGTAGCTACTGTCGTCTAGAATGGCACTAATAGTACTTAAAATGTCCATCAGACAGTATTCATATCAGACACATTTCTTAACTCTGCCAACCATGCTACTAGTTTATTTAAGCCTAAGGCTACAAGTAAGGACACTCACTTGGAAGTGCCACTGGAAAGAAAATAGCCTTCCAAGTAGGCCATGCATGTGCTTATAAATGATGGCATCAACTCAGCAAGATAAGAGGAAAGTGGGACACTGGGAACCACTGGTTTTTGTGGTATGCAGAAGGCAGACTCAGACACACATGACTGGGATTAAAATGGCAAAAACTTTACAGAGGGACATGATTAGCATAATTAAACTGAATGAGATCAAGGCAGAAGGGAGTCCCATCCACTTTCTTCCTAATGTTCTATCAAAGGACATTCCAAGTGAAGTGAGTGGAAAACCACTTCACTCAAATTTGGCCCATGATTCTGAGCTTTCTCTACAAATGACTAAAAAAAAAAGTTTCAAAGAGTTCTAAATTGGCATATGGTTTGGTACGTGAAGTGCACATGTTTGTGATGCCATTTGTGGTCTATAGTACAGCCAAGGCAGAAACACATCATTGGACAAGCACCTGCTTATTGTGCTGGTTTGCTGCATGTCACGAATCCCCGTGTCTTCCCATCAGATTAGTTGCTAGAACAGAGAGGAGGAGATTATAATCTGTGTTACTTCAAGGGTAGAGAAATCACAGGTAAGGAGCTCAAATCATATATATGACTGACAAGCTTCTTTGGAAATTAAACCAATGTCAAGACATTAACATTCAAAAACTTTACTTGCAGAAACTTAAAGTTATAGATTAATTAAAACATGATATTTATAGTCACATGATCATCCAAGCATGAGCTTACTGTCTCTTCTTCTAACTTCCAAACAACTGTATGTTCTCTCTTCCCAGAGCTCAGCACTCAACCATGCCGTGAAGCTCCTATGAGAAATTTCTACTTTTACCTTCTTCTGCAGCTCTGCTCTCTTTCTTTCAAGCAGTGAAGAAGCACACCAACACTCTGTGCAACTCAGCAGTGTTCACAGTGGATTCTAAAAAACAGTCATCTTGCTTCACATAAATTGGAGTCTCTCCTTCACTAGATACTGCCATGTGACCAGCATTAGCCAATCACTTGAAAACTACTAGAGAACTCTCTAGGATTCACTTACCAACCTATCTAATTTTAACACATAGTAATGCATACAAATATGGTCTGAAGCTCAACATAAAAAAAAAACTAAGACCATGGAGACTGGTCCCATCACCTCCTGGCAAATAGAAGGGGAAGAAATGGAGGCAGTGGGAGATTTTACTTTCTTGGGTTCCATGATCACTGCAGATGGTGACAGCAGTCATGAAATTAAAAGATGCCTGCATCTTGGGAGCAAAGCAATGACAAACCTAGACAGCATCTTAAAAAGCAGAGACATTGCCGGCAAACGTCTGTATAGTTAAAGCTACGGTTTTCCTAGCAGTGATATATGGAAGTATTATGGTGCTGGAGGAGACTCCTGAGAGTCCCATGGACTGCAAGAAGATCAAACCTATCCATTTCGAAGGAAATCAGCCCTGAGTGCTCACTGGAAGGACAGATCCTGAACCTTGACCACCTCATGAATTAAATTACTATACTTAACAATCAGCAGCTCTTGTTGCAAAACTGGCAGTAGCTTTGCCACCCAAAACAGTGGTCTGGAGTCAGGTTATTTCTGCTTCCCAGCTTAACAGGCAGAAAAACTTACCCATTTCTTGACATTGTCACAATGTGTATTTTCTCACTTCCCATCCACATCATTAGCTGCCACTAGTCTCTGCAATGAAACACACAGCACATTAGCATCAGGTCATGGATAGCTTTACTACATGGAAAGGAGGAAGAAATCAACACGGGGCTGCCATTTTTAGCAGAAAACCTGAGTTCAACTCGAAAAACTACCCTCAGTTCTGTGTTTAACAGTTCTTAAATAATGCAGGTAAGCTGAAGAGTAAAATAGTGTGATGGCCTCCTGAATGTCTCACTTGCTTTGTTCCCATTTTCTGCTTTCTGAGAATGAGCTCACTGTACAACCACATGTCTCGTTGCCTTCAGTCACATCTGTTGACAGTTACATTACAGAAATGGAAAGGGGGGGGCAAGCAAGCACCTCTTCACCACTGGAGAACAGGAAAGCTCCAAGTATGAATATTGCAACAGGTGCCTAGTAAACCTATGGAGAGAGCATAGAGTGTCAAAATGAGTGCAAGATGAGCACACTGCTTGCTGTTGCTCTGAACGAAGGCTATTTCATGGCACTCACAGCACAAGGGAACACATGGAAAAGCAAACAAGTAAAAAGCATACAAAACAGAAAGAGATGCTCGCTGCCCAAGGGGGACCAGGGAGAACAGCATATTTCCCCCAACCACTGGTCCACAACAAGGAGTCTGATGCCTTTTCAGTGGGGATAGTGATGAGACATGAAGCACACACAAGGTTTCCAATGTCTGCGTCAGAAATCCTGCTGGTGATGTGGGCTTAAATTCAGATTAGAAAGCAAAGGGATACATTCTATAATTTTTGCTGGCAATCAATCCACAGGCAAAAGCTGACAGACTTAACAGGAGTTCATCTGAGCCTCAATGATCCACAGCTTCAATATTTCTTAGCAAATACAAGGGTGGGAAAATGATGAATTGTGTAAAGATTTTCCCTCCTCCCTTCTTTCTCTCTCTCTCTCTCTCTCTCTCTCTCTCCAGATGACACTCTACAGAAGAATGGTTCTTAAACTTGAAGATAAAAAGGAAATAAAATTCTAGAACTGTGTGCAAATGATCTCTCAAAATTCTCTACAAGAATTTAGGACAGAGAAACAAATGTAGAGGCGGTTGGCGAAATTCACTGATTTTATCCAAATTTCTCGCCGGGGAGGATATATTTCCTAACCCTTTTCCAGGGTTGAAGCTCACCATTCACAAATAGTTCAGCTTCTTCCATGACCACCATTTTGACCACAGGCGAAAAAACTTGGAAACAATTAGCTGAAAACTGCAACAGAAAATTCAGTGTAAAAGCTGGTGGGAAACTAAACTCCAAAGCACACATTAGTCCTGGAGGCATAGATCAGGTCCATCTGTATCAAAGGTTCACAAAGATCCAATTCCTCAAAGATCCCTAGTGAAACATGCATACATGATGCTGCAATCATTGTCGAACCTGCAAGCATGAATTAGTTCCCAGAAATGTGAATATTCTGTTCATGTCTTATTTGGAGAGCAGTGTAGCATTTTTGTTTAGCCAAATGCATGAATGCCAATCTAACAATAAATTAATTGTAACAATTTATACTGTATTTGTCCATCAGTGCACCCACGGTATGCTGACAGACATTTAATAAATGGCTAGGAAAAATAGGGATAAATAATTTCAAAATGTGCATAAGGGTCAAAATCTGTTCATTAAAGCTGTGACAAGGAAAGCAATTAACTTGTAATTTACTAGGCTGTGTTGTTTTTAATTTTGTGTGTGTGCACGCAGCTTCTAAGCGATTCCCTTCTGGAAATTCTTTTGGAGCATTTACTTCTCTGGAACTGCTTCCACAGCCATCTGGTGTGGCAGAAGATGGCTATTTACAGCAATGTTCCCTCATCCTCTCTCAAGAGATCAAGGCTTTTAGCCCAACCCACCCTATTTAATTTTTACAGCATCATGTCCTCCCTCTTATTGGAGGCATAGCATTTGCTAGCATAGTTTCCCCATACCATAATCTGCCAATGAATCAAGGAGACCTAGGCTTGACAAACCAATATCAGCTATCAAAACCGTCAATAACAATTGCCATTCTTCATGCCAGAAACAGATAGACAATTTTCCAACTGATCTGAAACACAACAAGAGGGGAAGGAGAGAGGGAATCATGAAGTGTTGACACATCTGTCCTAGTTTCCATCTTAATGGTTCATGAACACAAGCAGGGGAAAACATAAATTTGTATGAAAACGTGATAATACTGACTGTTCTATTTTGGTCCCTTTTCTAATGATCCCTACCATGAAACATTTTCCGCCCCCAAGACATGCACAGGGTCAACATTTTTGTTAAGCTACCGGTATCCGCCATGTCCATCACTGCTAGTGGAAACTCTATCACTGGGTGAAGTTAAATTATATTTTAACCCAACTTGCAGCACCTTAAAATGCCTACATAAATCATTTTATGGCATGTCAACCCAGTTTGCAGATATCTTTTTGGAACTCATTGCAATCCCCTTTTGTTTTTACCACCCTGAATAATTGGGTGTCAGCATCAAATGAGGCCACTGGTCTGTTCAGAGGTAACTCTAGGGTCATCTATTAACAAATTTTAAAGCACCAGTGGCAATACAGATCCATTTCCTAAATCCCTCCATTGTGAGTTCTCTCCATTTATGATGGTTCTTTCATTTTTCTACTGGAACTGCTAAGTTTACTAGAAGCCTTTGATGAGGGACTGCAAGAGCTTTGTGAAAGTCCGAGTAAGCTTGCTTTCCACATGAGTTTTTTTGAAGGAGTTTGCCTCAGTAAGCAGAGAGTTACTGGATAATTCCTCTTTTTTCAGCTCACTTCCTCTTTAAGCAAGGTAAGATTAACAGGGGTGCAATGCTTTTCTGTTGAAGTTTATGTGAAAGTCAAGACAGAACACAAGCTATGGGTTTTCTCAGCAGAATAGTTTCACATCTGATTTTACTGAAACTCTTCTTTAAAATCACTAACAAGGCAAAATCCCTAACCTTGCCTATTCTGAAGTCCTGTTGAATTAGGTAAACACAACTCAACCATGCTGAATTTCTTGCTCAGCTGTTAATTCAGGGCCAGGTAAGATGTGATGATAAAAACACCTATGGGTTTAAACCAGGCACCCCTCCAGATGTTTTGGACTACAACTCCCATGATCCCTAGCTAACAAGACCAGTGGTCAGGGATGATGGGAATTGTAGTCCAAAATATCTGAAGGGCTGAAGGTTGGGGATGCCTGGTTTAAACTATGCCTGCAAATGTACATGTTTCCTCTGCAGACCAGCATAGTTGTCATCTGATTGGTGCTTACAATGCCCCTTCAAAGAAGCTTGCTGTCAGTGCCAGTCAGCTGATTGGTGTCGATAAAGAGCGCAGCTGTTAAAATTTAATAAATTCTTATGGGGAAAAAAACGATAAAGAGCGCAGCTTTGTGAATGAACTGCTTTAATTGAGCTATTGAGAGTGTGCTTGAAGCTGTTGATTGTTCCTTGTCCCTGATATCCCATATAACTTTAGGTGTGGGTGGTTTGGGGGAAATGCCTCACAGGCCACATTAGGACCCTGCCAGACATAGGCTGGATTTTCTCCACCGCTGTTGTAAACAAGGGAGGATTGTAAAAGGTGTGCTGCTCATGGAACAGTTTCATGCAGAAGGAAGTTCCTCTTCCTGCAGAAGAAAGCTCAGAATATAAACACTCTAAATAAATAAAGTAACTGCGGCTCAAAATATTAGGAGGCTTTATGTAAGCAGTTTAATAGAGCCTGAAACAACAGGCACAAATTTTTCTTTGCTTTGAACAGGGGGTGAAATGCAAAATTAATGTGTGATAGGTCATAAACCAAAAAAGAAAAGAAAAAGAAAATCATTAGAAAGATGGTTACTGAAACCTCAGTAGAGATAATATGTGAAGCAAATTATATCCCCTCTCAATACACAGAATATCTTATTATATCCTTTTCAATGACATGCTCTTTAAGATAAAGTATTGATGAAAGTATACCTTATCTAATCTTGATCTGGTGGTAATATATTTCCTTGTGATGTATTCAGCTCTGGGGTATCCATTGGGCTTTGCATCAAATCTCTGCTGCTGTGGGACAGCTATTCAAATTACACATTCATAATGTCTGCAGTGTACGTTGCAAGTTGCAAAAGGGGGAAATATATTACGGTGATATTTTTGTATCCAGGCTTTCTGATTTTATTATAAGCTCAAATGTTAGCTGAAACCTCTAATTAGAAAACAACTGCACTGTTGGATTTTTTTTTTCAAAGGCCCATCTTCCAGAAGGCAATTAATGGTGCAATCCCATGTGGGTCACTCGTTTTTCATATTCCTCCTTGAATGGCTTCAGTGGGTGGAATATTCAAGCACTGGCAAGGTAATTGTCAATCATTTAAACTATTTGAATATATCATATTGACCTTCCATCGTCAAATCAATATGACCTCTGCAAAGAGCTCATTTGCACAATGTCATCTCACTGGATATCATCTATACTTTTTAGTTACCATATCAGAATACATAGCAATTTTTTTTTTTTTACCAGCAATAAAGTAATAGCATAGGTAAACCTCCTGGAAGACATTGGCAACACTTTACTGTTCATATGTAATTTTCAGCCCTGTTCTACTGCAGTTTCACCCCAGTTGAACAAGAGGAGGAACACACACACACACACGCATGCACACATTGCGGTTTGGGACCCCAATATCTAGCAAAACACCTCTTCCCATATGTTCTTCCTCAGCCCTTTAGTGGCACACCTCTAAGTACCTCTTCTTTTTGAAGTACAAAGGGTGGAAACAGAGGAACGAGCCTTTTCAGTGATGCCACTTATCCCATGAAATTCTGATCAGGAACCTACATTAATGTCATTTTGCAGCAGGCAAAGAGCTCCCCACCACCACCACCCACTCCGGACCTTTTAAGTATTTTGAACTGTATTTTAACACATTTCACCGTATTGAGCAATTTCCCCTTTTAATTTGATGGTGATTGTTCTTTTGATGTGGCAGAGGGTGGGTGGGAGGATTCCAGTTGGCCTGTGGTTCTGTTTGCTTTTAAACCGTAGTATTGGCTTGAATAGCTATAATTGTTTTAATTGTATAAAAGCTAGAGGTTTTGGCAACCAACAAATTTCATTAATAGTAATAGCCAGGGCTTTATTTCCCAGCTAGAACTCACCAGAATGCAATTCTAGGACCTCTCTCATGTGTTCATCATTGTCATTATAAGAGAACAAGGGAGGTGTTCATGTTGAGTTCTGGCACCTCTTTTTCTAGAAAAATAGCACTAGTAATAATAAATAGTAGTAGTGGTATTCAATTATAATATAATAGCAATGATAATGCTAATACAGTGTTACCTTGGGTTAAGAAGTTAATTCGTTCTGGAGGTCCATTCTTAACCTGAGTGTTCTTCACCTGAAGCACCACTTTAGCTAATGGGGCCTCCCACTGCCGCTGCACCGCCAGAGCACAATTTCTGTTCTTATCCTGAAGCAAAGTTCTCAACCTGAAGCGTTATTTCTGGGTTAGCGGAGTATGTAACCTGAAGAGTATGTAACCTGAGGTACCACTGTATATCTAACACAGAGTTATCAAACTTTCTCGCTTCAGGGAATCGTTTTCACACCAATCACATTTGATAACAATGTGCTTACTGAACAATTCTTGAATATTTGCTAGGAGATACTGCTTCTGGTTTGTAGAGCATTTCTACTTATTCACACAAGGTACTTGCTATCCTTTTGTGGCTTCAGCATCATGACAAGTAAACAAGGTGTGTTCTAGAACAGACCTAACACTTCCTTGCAACTGTGCATTGTAGGTAAAAGGTAAAGGACCCATTGACAGTTAGGTCCAGTCAAAGGCAACTATGGGGTGCGGCATTTGTCTACAGACACCTTTCCGGGTCATGTGGCCAGCATGACTAAACTGTTTCTGGCACAATGGAACACTGTGATGGAAGCCAGAGTGCATTGAAATGCCATTTACCTTCCTGCCACAGCAGTACCTATTTATCTACTTGCACTGGGATCTGGGTGGCACTGTGGTGTAAACCACTGAGTCTCGGGCTTGCCGATCAGAAGACCGGCAGTTTAAATCCACCCAACGGTGGTGAGCTCCCGTTGCTCTGTCCCAGCTTCTGCCAATCTCATGCATTGACAATAGTACACATTAAATTTTCCTCTTTCATCATTACTGATGTTCTCATCAAAGAGCCCTGGTAAAACTTCTGAGGAGCCCCAGGAATCCCCAGAACACAGTTTGAAAAATGCTGACCTAACACCATTAAGAAAAAATGCATGCAATTGTTTCAGATTTAAACCCCAACTTTGCAGCACCAATTCAGAAAAGGATGTTGCACAGTATTAGGCTTCAGGGCAGGCTATAAATCTGAACAAATTCTTATAGGTGGGGAGTTAGGTGCTTGTCCTCTGGGCTGTTGCCCCAAGAACTTTCTATACCTTCTGTAAGGTGAAGAAGAAAACAAGCCAACTGTGAGTTGGCAAACTTAGGCTGCATAGTTAGACCCACTTGTCTAGGGGCAACAAACTCAAGGTGACAAATTTCCAAGTAAAGGTTTACAGGATTGCAGTCCACATATATGAACTCTGCTGACCACACTCAGTTACATGCCCCAAGTAAAGTAGTGCTGGGGAACTTGTGGCCTTCTACAGGTAGATGCTGTTGGACACAAACTCACATTTGCCCCAGCCATAAAACCAATGGTCAGGATTGAAGGGACATAGGAGTCCTCCAAAAATTTGAAACACCACAGTTTCCTACCTTGACATAAACAAATATAGAATGGACTGGCTTTCCACTTACATAAACTGCAACTTCCAGGATCATATTGATACATGCACTAGGAAGCTATTTGTTCAGCTTTTTTTAGACTACTGTCTCCAAGCAGAAAGCAGATTAAAAACATAGATTTGCTTATTGTTTTGGGCTATGTTGCAGAACCTGGAATTAATCAAGGTTCACTAAAGCACAGGATTTTTCACATTAGCTTCTTCTTGCCTGACATCTCTTCTCATATTAAAAAAGGAATATTATTATTACCAAAAATAATTTTCCATGAGACAGTTCTCTCACAGTAATTGGCCTAAGGCATAATTTGGTCTGTCGGGGTTTTGTTAGGTACTTATTTGCTTAATCCGCTGCTCCTCGCTGGCGAAGGAAGGAGTTAATGGAGGGAAAGTGCGCACAGCATAACGTACAGTTTGATTTGAGAAGTGGGACACTGTTTCATTTACTCCTAACTAGGGGACTGATGAATTCTATAAAAACAAGATGATAGAATGATAATCACAACCACGATAGAAATGGTAAGAGAAAGAAAGAGAGAATATGAATACAAACTCCTTAATACAAAGACACAAAGCAGACTGCTTGCCTTCTGGATCCCCCCCTTCCCCCCCGAAGCTGAAAATTCATTAAAAGCCTTAATAACCAATGCCTCCACACCATAAGACAGATGTTCACATGCATGCTTCGTTGCATTGTGAATAATATAACAAATGCAATTGCCTCTCATAATGCTGGATTGTTTGCTATGCAGAAATTTAAACACATAATGAGGTCTCCCAAAATCTACAGAACTGCTGTTTGATCCAGAAGCAATAACATTTGTTAATTTCACTCCCGCCTATTGCACTGCTATCCTGGTAGTTTCAGAACCATCAGCAGCTGTTTCATTTGTATATTCCTGGAATTCTAATGCTTCTACTGTGTTACATGTCTAGTTCTATGGAATACATTTATCTGCCCTATTTCTGGACAGAGAAATTTCATGGGATTTCTCCTGCTGGAAGAGAAATTCTCCAACAGTTTTTATGAAGTGGAGCTCCTCATCAGCTGTGGCTACAGTCACTTTCCCCCCTTCTCTTCAGTTTTGTTTTGTTTTGCAAAACAGGGCAGCAGCAGCAACAGTACTGGCAGCTGGACATCTATTTTTTACACCCTCCACAATGTCCCAGTCCTAGCATAATTTCAGTGTTGGGAATAGAAGAATTGCATGCAGCACACAGACATAAAATGGTGGGAAATATATATAGAGAAAATTGCAAGGCAGCCTTGTTTTTCTAGGAGAGTAAGAAAAAGACAGGGCTTGCCGATCGGAAGGTTGGGAGTTCGAATCCCCGCGATGGGGTGAGCTTCCATTGCTCAGTCCCTGCTCCTGCCAACCTAGCAGTTCGAAAGCAGGTCAAAGTGCAAGTAGATAAATAGGTACCACTCCGGCGGGATGGTAAACGGCATTTCCATGCGCTGCTCTGGTTTGCCAGAAGCAGCTTAGTCATGCTGGCCACATGACCCGGAAGCTGTCTGCGGACAAACGCCGGCTCCCTTGGCCAGTAAAGCAAGATGAGAGCCGCAACCCCAGAGTTGTCAGCAACTGGACTTAATGGTCAGGGGTACCTTTACCTTTAAGAAAAAGACAGAACTCAGAACAAAAATGTCCCTTGAGAAATTTTGGCTCATCACTAGTCAGAAGCATCTCTCTGGGGCTTCTGAAAGGCTGGTCACTGTTTGGGTGAAGGAATGAGCAGAGTGAGTGTGTGGACTCGATTCCTCATTGCATAATGTTGAAAACAGCCCTTAGAAACTCCAGATCTTCAGTTTATAATTATCCCGAATAAGCTGTTATTATCGCCTGTATGTAGGCTGTGTTATTTTTCCGAACCAAAAATAGCAGTATATGTGCTAGATTCAAAACCTCACCATTCGTTATTCCAAACTATTTTTGCAATGGACTAATTCATATACTGTATTTATGGGACTCAGACCACATGGTAAAGCCAGGTGAGTCTTTGTAAAGTTCTCAATTCATATGAGTGCAAGCTTCATGGTGGACAAATTATGTAAAACACACACAGAGAGAAGAGGTTTCCCACGTCTACTGCTGGCAGTGAAATGGTGCTGGCATCAGTTGATATCTCACCCGACTGGGTGAGATCTTGCAGAAATCATACAAGATCTTGTACATTCTGCAAGCTCTCACACCATTTCCAGTGCAATTTTGGCCAAAAATCGGTACTTCTTCTTCACCCCTGGCAGAAGTGGCAGGGTACCCATGGGGTTTCTTCTGCCATGGGGACTTCCACCACCTCAGTCCAATAGCATTGCCAGCTCTGCCCCCTGCCATTCCTGTAATGTGAGATTAAATGCTAATTGCACAATAAACATCACTTCTCTGTGAGCGTTTTAACAGAGGAAGGCTAGATTCTCCATTTTTATAGGATGCTCTTTGCATTGCAGTTCAGGAACTGGATGTTAAGTATCACTTACAAAAAGCAAGCAAGCTTACCATTGAAGGTTACATTCTAACATCTTTGGGACTGTTTGTGATGTTCTGCCTTAGCAGTTACTCTGATCCATTCTAAGTACTGGTTGGCAAGGCAGCAAAACCAGGGTGTACAATAAGGATTCTTCATACATTACATCTTAGGTACGTGCCTTAAATGCATCTGTGAAGATCAAGAACCAGGGCTTGAAGTACATGCCTCTTATAGGTAGGCTTATCAGATGCTCAAGATTGAGGGCACCCCTATCAACAATGCATTTGATGGGAAACCTGGCTTAGTTGTGTGATCTGTGAAATGGCATGGACTCAAACTAATAGTTGGGGTCCAAAATATGAAATTTTACTAACTTGAAGCCACATCGTTGACAGCCACTTGGTGGAGTAATGCAAAATAGGACAGTGTCATGACATAGGTTATGCGATACTATGTTTTACAGGGGAGAGGGAGATAATTCAAGATGGGGGGCACTGCTTCCAGCAGTAACCCAAGCCCTATTCAGGTGTTCTTAAATTATATTTGAGAAAAGGAAGAGGGGTGTGTATGGCAGCCTCAGCCCTGTGCCCTGATATCCCTGCATGGAGTGAAAAGTTCTAAATATGGATTCTAGCACATTCTGCTTACAAACAGTTGTAATTCTTCACCTGATCAGAAAACTCCACTGTGGACAGTTCCTGGCTGCAGGGAGGACTGTAACTATGTGACTCCATTCATCCAAACACACTTACAATCCCCCTTCAGATTTTCCCATTCAACATAGAAAGGTCAGAGGTGGAGTGATGGGGGCAGCTTATGTGGCATAGAATTCAACCAGTGTTATGTCTAACAGAGTGTGGATGGAAGAGAACATTTAGAGCATCATATTTATCATATTTAGTCTTTCCATTTCATAGGTAAGAATAAAGCTTCGGGTTTTAAGCTTTAAGTTTTAAACATAGCCAGCAATGGTTATTATGCAAATTGCCAAATAACTTCTCCAAACATCTCCTGTTTCATTTCTAACTTTCCCTGCTCAGTTGCCTTGTCTCTGGATAATGAAAATGTAGGACCATTAATTTTATTTTATTTTAAAGTGTTTTCCATTGACCCAACACTTGACGTATGATGTAGCTAGAAATGATGAATCCTGTATGTGAAAAGATGTGTTACCTGGTGGTAGACGTGGAATACAATTTGGCGGACTTTTTAGGAGAATGTAATGGAAAAGTGATAAAACGAATGCAGTAAAAAGATGGTATGAATGTTTTTGAAACATAGCATTGAATAGTATTAAAAAGAAAATTGGAAAGGGATAGGGTAGGTCCCTCAGGTGGTGCTGGAAATTGCGGCAGACATTTTTATAAAGTGTCAACACTCATCCAAAGCCTATTTAACAAGCTGGATTTTACAATGGAGGCGATTAACTGGGAATGAATAGTGACATAAAATAGGTCCAGGGAGCAGAACAATGAATCTTAGACCAGAAAGAGGCAGGAAAGAACAGGACTGTCCTGTTCAACTACATACAAATATAGCATAGCTTTCAAAGGTTAAACACTAATGATCACATCTGAAAAACCTGATGCTCAGTGTTGAATTTTACATAGCAAATAGCACTTAAATCAGCTGACCAATGTAATACTGTATCTAGCCCTTATAAAACTTGGAGTGTTAATCATTGAATCTGGTACCCCTCTGTTGGTTGCACTTACCTGTGAACAGATAATCAAATTACAGTTTTCCTATGGGATAACAGTGCCCTCAAGTGTTTTGCTTTGCGACTGTATTAATTAACAAAGTAGTGCATTAATCATAGCACAGGAAGAGTCTGCGTAATACTGTAAGCAACAGAAGTTTCCTGAGGTTGTTTTCTTTCTTTCTTAAATTGCCGTTGAATTCTAAGCACAACAGTGCTGCAAACGTAAGAAAGATTGGCACCTTTGGATCCTGCCAAAACATTTCATGTGAAGCCACTCGATCTAGATCACAATCTATGAGCAGACAGGGGAGCATGTAAGTCAAGGCATTGCTCAGAAGGTCACTCTGGAAGCAGCTCTGGAAACAATGTGGCCCAGAGTCCAATCAGAAGATGCTCGGGATGTGTGAGACTCATCTGAATCTTTTAACTTTTTAAGCCTTATTGAATCTCTCTTGGCTTCCATGGAAATTAGTCAAATTTCCATGAACCAAGCTTGTAATGGGTAAAGAGCTTGCATGTCACAACTGATCTTCTCGTTGAGCAACGCTGATAAGTCTCTATGTAACCCTGGGCATTCTCAGAGCACAGTTTGAAAACCAATGCTTCATTTTGATGGGGAAAGATTATAATTGCAGCAGGGACAAATAACTGGAGAAGGTACTACATACTTTAAAAGTTCCTAAATTATTTAACCAGTTGACATTCCAACTATACATATATATAGAAGACACATGACCTTCTCTGTCCAGTTTACACTTGAGGTGAAGTAGACTGCTTCTATCTACAACTCCTGATAAGCACTAAAGCAACCTCCATGCTCAGACACAATTGACCACTGAGCATCAAATGGTAGATGCCAATGGTGGATGTCTTGTTTGTAAGCTTGCTCAACATTGTGGGAAACAGGATGCTGGACTAGTTGGACCATTTATCCGATACAGCTGGTCTGTGAATCAGGGGTGGGGAAACTCTGGTCCTCCAGATGTTGCTTATGTCCAACTCTAAGTATTCCTTGCAATCAGTCATGTTTGCTGGGACTGATAGGAGGTGTAGTTCAACAGCATCTGGAAAGCCAAAGGTCCCCCCCCACTGGCTTTAAATGGTAAGAACATATGCCAGAATAATGGCCAGAGTGCCTTTCCTTTCAATCCCTTACTTTTAACATTTATTTTTGAACAATTGTCAGGATATCTCCCATGACATCCTATGACTCTTCAGATGATTACTGTTCAGTAGGGAGAAACGTTAAAAACCACTGACCTATTGTCATGGCACAAACCTTTGCAAAGGTCGGCCTGGCAAGTACTCAATGTTTAAAGATATATTAGCGTAAAAAGCACTTTGATGTCTTAAACTCTTATTACTCTGGCAGAATTAAGGAGATTAAAATTCCAGGAAGACATTGTACTTGTCTTGGATGATTGCTCAGCCATTGAAAAATAGAAAGCAAATAATGGGTTACATCATTGGGTGATGTGCCGTGACAAGATTTAACACAACACAGTGGAATATGAACAGTACGCTCTTGTAAGCTTGTACAGCCTACACTTCCCTTTGCCTTATGGCATATTTTAATCCCTCTCTTCATAATGTGATATGCAGAACAGAAAGTGATTTGATAGGAATTCAGCTATAATAAATTGAAACTATGATTGCTTGACCTGGTCCTCAGTTTATAGTTCTTAATGTCTAATGCCCAGACCAGTCAAACCTCATCTTTCTCAAGAGCCATCGAGCTCAAACCAGGAAACTTGCAGTTCAGGCACTGATTCCTTGCTCCCTGCATCACCCTAGGGCAGGGGTCTGCAACCTTTAAGACACAAAGAGCCACTTGGACCCGTTTCCAAAGGAAAAAAAAAAAACCTGGGAGCCGCAAAACCATTGCGACATTTAAAACAAATATAACGCTGCATATATTGTTTCTTACCTTAATGCAATAATAATAAATAACGTATAGGAGCCAATGCAAAGTATAATTAGTAAAAACAACAAGAATAAGTTCTTACTTTTTTGCATTGACTCAGGGGCGTACCCAGGATCAAAACTGGGGGGGGGGGCAAGCCATGGTCCTTCAGGTTGTGACATTTCAGCACGGAAAGGCGAATGAAACCAAAATTTTAGGGAAATTATATATAATTATAGCAGTGCTTTATTACAGTAGTTATTACAATTATTTGCTTGGTTTTTTAAAAATTTTATTCTAGTTACATGTCTTATACCAGGGGTGGCCAACTCCCAAGAAACTGTGATCTACTTTCAGCAGTGATCTACCCCCGTTTTTTGGGGTTCAGCTCAAAGTTGTTTTGGGGGGGTGTGGTGGGTGGGAGAGAGGGCTTCCCCCTCTAAGATAGCTTGGCAAGCGAACTAAGAAAGAAAGAAAAAGGGGGGTGGGAATGGAAAAGTGGGGTGGAAAAATATAAATTGGGGGTGTGGTGGGTGGGAGAGAGGGCTTCCCCCTCTAAGATAGGTTGGCAAGCGAATTAATAAAGAAAGAAAAAGGGGGGTGGGAATGGAAAAGTGGGGTGGAAAAATATAAATTGGGGGTGTGGTGGGTGGGAGAGAGGGCTTCCCCCTCTAAGATAGGTTGGCAAGCGAACTAAGAAAGAAAGAAAAAGGGGGGTGGGAATGGAAAAGTGGGGTGGAAAAATATAAATTGGGGGTGGGGTGGGTGGGAGAGAAGGCTTCCCCCTCTAAGATAGGTTGGCAAGCGAATTAATAAAGAAAGAAAAAGGGGGGTGGGAATGGAAAAGTGGGGTGGAAAAATATAAATTGGGGGTGGGATGGGGTGGGGAGAATATCTATTAAAAATATATAGTAGTTTAAAAAATAAAAATAAAGGGGGGAAATCTTTTTCTTCTTTTTCCTTTTTTTGAAAACAAAAACAAAAGGGGAAGAGAAAAGAAAAAGGGGGGATAGAGGGAGAAAAGGGTAATAATAAAAATTCAAATAGAGTGGCTGCAGCAGCTGTGGGGGGTGTTTGTTTATTTTTCGTTTGTTTGTTTGTTTTAAAAAATGGGATTTCTCCCCTTGGATTAAAAAAGGAGGGGAGGAAAAAAAAGAGAGGGGGGGTGGGAGAGCAAGGCAAAAAGCCAAAAAGCAAAAAACAGGTTTTTTGGGGGGGGAATCGCGCCAGGCTCTGCAGCGCGCCGGCCTCGGGGCTCCGGGCCCCCGAGCCGCCCTTGGGGCCATCGTTGAGCATGTACACCGCCCGCAGCGAGTGCTGGCGAAGCACCGGTTGGCGGAGGTTTCAGAAGCAGCCCGGACGTTTTCGCCGCCGCCGCCCGGCCTTCCTGTTGCACAGCGGTGCAGGAAGGCTCCGAGTCCCGGCCGGCCCCCCGGGCGCCCCCCGGATCCCGCTGCCAAAGAGGCGCCGGACGGCGAGGCGGAGCAGCAAAGCCAGGCGGAGGCGGCAGCAGCACCATCCGGCGACCGACGCCGGGAAGGTCCCCCGCCCGCCCGCCTCTCCGGGGAGCGGGGAAGGCACAACGGAGCCAAGCCCCACAAGGACACCCCAGCTGCCCGCCGGGCCCGACACTCCAAGGAGGGAAGCGGGCAGGCGCGGCGGGTCAGGAGGATGGCACGGCGGGCGCAGCCCAGGCGGGCCAGGAGCGCAGCGCAGTGCCCCCACCACTCCGCACCACCTCCGCGCCCCAGGCAGCCGCCCCGGAGCCGAAGGAGGAGCGCCTGTTGCGCGCTCACAGTGGCGGGCCACGGCGGGGACGGCCCCGCTCCGCTCCGCCAACTGCGCTGCCGCCGTCGCACCAGGCCCTGCCCCTGCGCCTCCCCCCGGCTGCCCCCTCCCTCCCTCTCTCTCTGCCCCCTGCAAACCGCCCCTCCATCGTGGGCAGGGCTGGCGCGTCTTCCCTCCGGCCGAGGAGTTCTCAGGCGCAGTGCCCCCACCACTCCGCGCCACCTCCGCGCCCCAGGCAGCCGCCCCGGAGCCGAAGGAGGAGCGCCTGTTGCGCGCTCACAGTGGCGGGCCGCGGCGGGGACGGCCCCGCTCCGCTCCGCCAACTGCGCTGCCGCCGTCGCACCAGGCCCTGCCCCCCGCGCCTCCCCCCGGCTGCCCCCTCCCTCCCTCTCTCTCTCCCCCCAGCAAACTGCCCCTCCATCGCTGGCAGGGCTGGCGCGTCTTCCCTCCGGCCGAGGAGTTCTCAGGCGCAGTGCCCCCACCACTCCGCGCCACCTCCGCGCCCCAGGCAGCCGCCCCGGAGCCGCGGCAGGGCCGCGAAAGAGCCGCATGCGGCTCCAGAGCCGCAGGTTCCCTACCCCCGCCCTAGGGCAAAGGAGGGAGCTCCAGGAAGTTCACACTTGCACAGATATTACAGCTCAGAATCCTCTTGTCCTGGGAAATCAGGTGTCCAGATTCTTTAATGACTTCTCCCATTGCCTTCATAGAGATGTTACGTAAATAGCATGGAAGACAGGCTCAAGACCTGCAGAACGCCATAGGTGAAATGCCAGGGAGGTCCTGCAGTAGTATCCAGTGCTACTTTTTGAGTTAGGAGGAGAAAACGGCCTGCAATAGTCAACCCCTGGATATGCTCTGGGACGATACTGAGAACAGCCACTGAGAGGTGAAAGAGAATCAAGAGCATTACAACCTCTACAATTCTATGATTGCCTCTTTCAGGGTCATTGATAACTCTCCCTAATGCAGCAAGGGAGAGTTTGACCAACTTTTATTACGCTTGAAGGACAAGGGTCCAAAATACATATGGTAGGCTGAACCCCTTCGAGCAGTTTGTCCTCAGGTCACCATAACTGAAAATGTGCCAATAAACCTGACCACACAATTCCACAGGTATTTCTAGCAGTGCTGTTAAATTCAGTAGAAATTCAGTAGAAACTTCATCCTCACATACTTGCCGCTAGTGTCTCCCTTACCACCTCCTTCCAGCCAGGCTTCAAAAGCCCTTTTGTTGTTCAGAAAGCCCTTTCCGCCCTTAGAAAGGAGGGGGGGTTGCAGTTAGCACGAGCCCTCCACGTGCACAGGGGATCCTTGCATCCCCTGGCGCTATTGGGTGAGCTCTGGGTGCGGTGCCCAGCTGGCTGACCAACCGGGGCAGCCGGCTAGGGCGTGCCCACTGCACTTAAGTGGGCTCGCAGCCAGAGCTCGCCCTCTTTCTCCTGGGCTCCCGTCCGTTCCTGCTTTCCCTTTCCCACCCTCCCTTTAGGTTAGGTTTTCCTTGACCTTGCTATGGACCGCGGTTGGTCGCCGTTGAGGAGCCTGGTAGGAATTTTTCCACCTGGCAAATTGGCTCCGCCTTGTGGTTTTCGCCTACCTCGTAGCAACTCGTCACAACTTTGGTTTGGCGGTTAGGCATTGGATAAGGTCAGGAAGGTTAGGAGGTGGGGGGGAGGACGGGCCAGCACCTCCCCCCAAGTGCTGAAGGGTACTTCGTAAAGGAGTCCGGGGGTCATGTCCGTGTCCGGAGCCGTGGGTGGTGAGGGCCTAAGGCACGCCCCAGATTGGTGATCACAGGGTGAGTCCTTAGCTGATGTGCAGCAGCAAGGGCTCACCCAACAGTGGTTATCCCTTCCTGGACTGCCAGCACGTCGTACTGGAGTCGGATATAGTCAGTTAGATCCAATGCCTAAAGCCAATACGGCTCAACATCCGGAACCAATAAAGTTGTGGCCTTTTATTGTCCATTTAACCTTACTTACGGTGTCTTGTGTCTTATTTATTCGCGGGAGGGGTCGGGATATCAACATGCAAAAGCTCTGCTACACACCTAACTAGATGATGCAATGGTGACAGAGCTGTAATTATGATTCGCCACCATCACCACCACATTTTGGGCTCTCGCCCTGTGTTCAGTCAGATGTGCCTTGAGATCTGTGCCATTTGCTCTCGACCCATAATCCCACCAGCTTCATCAAACATAGCTCATCGGAATACCAGGGAGTCAATGGGGTTCCACAATGTCTAAGAGAGTACCTGGGAGCAAATGCATTGAGATGTGATTGTGTCAAGGTCCTACACTGTTTTACACTTCAGAAAGAAAATGGATTTTTACTCTAAGCAAGCAACTGAAATCTTAATTCCTCTGTTTAATTCAAGTATACCATGAGGGTTTCCACTTCCACTCGTTTGGTGTTATGCATGATAAACACATCCATGTTCCCGAAGAGTTATAATGCAGCCTTCAGTGTCATTTGGCAAAGCCCTAACTAATGGCCTTATGTCACATAAAAAAAAAGAACTGATTTACATCCTACCCAGTTTTTTTACATAGCCAAAGAGTATGACAAAATCTGCTTTATTGTACTTTGGATGTGCTTGAGCAAAATGTGTGCAGTGATAGCTATTATAAACCTGGACTTATTCCAATCAGATTAGGGGAAGAGAAATGTGAAAACATTAAATATAGTTACATTGTGGGCCTCTTCCATTTTTAGTTGCAAAATTCTTATTTAAGCAGGTTTATTTATTTGGGAAATGGTTGTCATTCATCTCCTCCCCGCCCCCCACCCTACATTACACATTTTATACTTGGGGTAAACCATGCAAATATTTCCTCCTCTCAGAATTGCAGGATAACTAGCTATCCAAGGCTAAAAAACAACAACACCAAAAACCAAAAACAGACAAGTCATTAGAGTATCTAAGAGCTGTGAATCATAAGAAATGGAAGCTGTCTGCCACAAGACTCAGCTGCCCAGAACCTTGAGGGCAGAAAAGTCTATTTCTAGATATACAGTACATAGAAAAAATAGGTGCATGCACACACAAAGACATATGGTAGAGGTAGACAAACAGCCATCCACAAGTTGCCAGAAAATGGGGTGGTTGCTTCGATGCTGCTTTGAGGATTATGATTTCACCCCTGAAATAGGTTCAAAGGTAGCAAAGTAGCATCATAACTTGTTTTGCTTTTTAAAGCACTATAAACAATGCGGGTGGCGCTGTGGTCTAAACCACAAAGCCTAGGGCTTGCCGATCAGAAGGCCGTCAGTTCAAATCCCTGCGATGGGGTGAGCTCCCATTGCTCAGTCCCAGCTCCTGCCCACCTAGCAGTTCGAAAGCATGTCGAAGTGCAAGTAGATAAATAGGTACCACTCCGGTGGGAAGGTAAACGGCGTTTCCGTGCACTGCTCTGATTTGCCAGAAGCGGCTTAGTCATGCTGGCCACATGACCCGGAAAAACTGTCTGTGGACAAACGCTGGCTCCCTTGACCTATAGAGTGAGATGAGCGCCGCAACCCCAGAGTCGTCCCCGACTGGACCTAGTGGTCAGGGGTACCTTTACCTTTACCTTTAAACAACCATTAGCTTGGGTAGCAGTAAGGCTCCAGCCATCAACTTCATCCTTCTTTCCTGCCATATGCATGTCACAATCCTGCTTTATGTATGGCAGAGGCAAATGTTGTTGTTGTTGTTCAGTCATTCAGTCGTGTCCGACTCTTCGTGACCCCATGGACCAGAGCACGCCTGGCACGCCTGTCCTCCACTGCCTCTCGCAGTTTGGCCAAACTCATGTTAGTAGCTTCAAGAACACTGTCCAACCATCTCATCCTCTGTCGTCCCCTTCTCCTTGTGCCCTCCATCTTTCCCAACATCAGGGTCTTTTCCAGGGAGTCTTCCTTTCTCATCAGGTGGCCAAAGTACTGGAGCCTCAACTTCAGGATCTGCCCTTCCAGTGAGCACTCAGAGGCAAATGTACTGAGGCTCATTTCAGTAAGTACTGTACATTGAAATCATCATGTGTCATAAATTTTGGCAGCATGTCCAACCTACCATAGGGCAAGATGTGATTTAGAAGAAAACACATTGACAGGAATCATCTGAACTAGACAGGGGAGCAGCAGGAGTTGGAGGTTTTAAGGTCAGAATGCTGAAGAGCTGATGAGATCTAAACACGATTTGTGATCAGAAGCTAGGGTTTGTAGGTCTGTGTCTACATTATTCCTAATCATTCGTCTCCATGCCCGCTATGCTGACAATTATAACTTCTTACCTAGGACCCATCCTTATCTTCACATCTGATAAGCAATCGTCTGTTACTACTGCATTCTATTTGCAGTACTGCTATTACACAGACCATTGGGAGTACAGGGCATGCAATTCACTGAGTATTGTGGAACTTACCAATTAAATTTGAGCTTTATGATGTCTCCTTCATATCCCTAGCTTGCCAAATCAATGGCTGCATTACTACCTTACCCATGTAATGTATGGATTTCCCCTCTCAGTTCATAATTGCTGGTTTCCTTACCGGAAAGATGCTTTGCTTATACTTCGTGTCCTTATCACATCACGGATTAAGGAAATCCTATATTTCCCGACTGAGGTTAAGATAAGTCTGTTTGTGAGGAAATATTTCATTCTTGCTAAAAGCAGCAAGATATCCTTGATCCATGTGATGCTTGTTACAGCTTGGCTGGTGTCCAGGAAAGGAATAGCTTGCTCAGTCGTGGATATGCCACAGCACTCTGGAAAGAGCGGTAAGTCCTATTCATGTGTGTTCTGCGCATAGAACTTATGACTGGAGAAGAGGGCTGCAATGGGATGGGACTGCTGATGCCACCCGTGGTATTCTGTGTTGCGCTTCTTGGCAACTGCATTTGTGTGGATTTGCACCAGGAGCTGCCAATGCCATTCAGGATGTCTGGTATAACACTAACAGCACTGTCCCACTGCCCTGTTTGCCACATGTAGGCTCTTTGCATGGTGGGTGCCTGAATTAGGCTTCAGAGAAAGGGGGTAATATCCAGCTAAGTCACACTCAAGAGTAGATCCATTGAAATTAGTGGATTTAAGTAACTTATGTTGTGACTAACATTAGATATCATCCAAGGGTTGGTGGTGGAAAAGAAAAAGGAGATCAGAAGGAATGTACAAGAGATGAACTTTAGGGAGCTTCTTTTACAGCTAGTGTGGTGTAGTGGTTAAGAGTGGTAGACTCGTAATCTGGTGAACCGGGTTCGCGTCTCCGCTCCTCCACATGCAGCTGCTGGGTGACCCTGGGCTAGTCACACTTCTCTGAAGTCTCTCAGCCCCACTCACCTCACAGAGTGTTTGTTGTTGGGGAGGAAGGGAAAGGAGAATGATAGCTGCTTTGAGACTCCTTCGGGTAGTGATAAAGCGGGATATCAAATCCAAACTCTTCTTCTTCTTCTTCTTCTTCTTCTTCTTCTTCTTCTTCTTCTTCTTCTTCTTCTTCTTCTTGCTTATAAGTCAAAGCTAAGTTACTATATTAATGTCCATGCTGTAGCATTTTTATTTTTTAAACTTCATTCCATTTTTTAATCATTCCCGTGAAACAAAGCAATTTAACAGTAAACCATCAACAATGGAAACATATATAAAACCAGTTCATATATAAAAACAATTAAAACAATGACATATATAAGAACAGTTTCAAATACAGTACAGAAACCTAAACATAAAAAGTTTTCTGTTCCTTTCCAATCATTCTATATTAATATTTCTGAAGCCTTTTCTTCAGCCTCTTATTCCTTCAGCAAATTCAACAGAGAAAGAAGAATGCTGTGTTCTCCTCAGAGAACAGCAAACATTTTATTCTTATTGGTTAAGTTTTAAACTGTACTGAATTTAAATGAGGGTTGATTTTCATTGTAAAAAAAAAATGTTTTATGGAAGGTATGCTAGAAAGGATATGTGTGGAAAACCTTATTTTCTACTCTTGTTCAACACATTTTTACAGCTATTGTTTCATCAAATT
The DNA here is from genome assembly GCF_009819535.1 of Lacerta agilis. Classification (NCBI taxonomy): domain Eukaryota; kingdom Metazoa; phylum Chordata; class Lepidosauria; order Squamata; family Lacertidae; genus Lacerta; species Lacerta agilis. Next base: position 86,577,356 of record NC_046315.1, on the reverse strand, counting down.
GCTAATGATTTGGTGTAAATTGGTGCCATTTTCTAAAAACATGAAATGCTTCCTGATTATAAGATCTCTGCCAACCAGGGAGAATGTTGTGAACATTACGGCATCATGGCTGATGATGTCAGTGAAGACAAACGAAGTCCTTCCATTACTTTGAATGGGAGGCAATAAGAGTGTGCTTCACTGTTTCCAAGGCAACTGAACTCAGGAGTGTCCTGTTGCATCAAGTTGATGGTTTCATTACCTGCCCATGCTGCATTGCAAGTCTTTTTCTTTGATCGAGCTTTGACATGACCTGTTGGGCCTGAATCTAGATGGGAAAGTACATCCAGACGTCAGCCTGAGTGTACAGTTCATTGATAGTAATGCTAAATGAATGAACATGACATGTGCTTGGATGTACAATTACTTTCAATGACCCATGTGCACTCAGTTACAGGTAGGTAGCCGTGTTGGTCAGCCATAGTCAATAAAAAAATAAAAAATAAAAATCCTTCCAGTAGCACCTTAGAAACCAACTAAGTTTGTTCTTGGTATGAGCTTAGTTGGTCTCTAAGGCAGTGTTCTTCAACCTTGGGTCCCCAGATGTTTTTGGCCTACAACTCCCATCATTCATGACCACTGGTCCTGCTAGCTATGGATGATGGGAGTTGTAGGCCAAAAACATCTGGGGACCCAAGGTTAAGGAACACTGCTCTAAGGTGCTACTGGAAGGATTTTTTTTTATTTTTTATTTTGTTTGGACCATGTGCACTCAGATATCCATACATCACCCTCCATATTTACCCTGAACTATTTCATCGCAGTAGATAAACAAGCTATGACTAGATCAGAGAGTTTCCTTCCTTCTTAGATTCCTCCCAAACATTGACTGGTTGCAACAACAACTAAGTAGTAGCACTGATACTATTTATTGTTATTGCTGTAATTATGAGTCGCCTTATATAATAAAGTATTAAGGTGATTTACTTAGTAAATAAAGAAACACCCCCAAGTACACATTTCCTGCCATAGTTACCACAACTGGTGACCCTAAAAACCACAAGTAGCTAAAAAAAACACCATCCAATGAGTGAGTGAGAATCAAAGTATCACAATCTTTCAAAAAGGAGTGTGAAAAATTGTTGAAAGGATGGGCGCCTCGCTATTTTCAGTGGGCCACAAAGGTTCACAAAATACAACCGCATCTCTGCCCAGTAATTATTAAAGGTTTTCCTCTCCTTTCCCCATGATATATTATTTTTCAGCAAATAGTCAACATCAATACAGTAATACCTCGGGTTACAGACGCTTCAGGTTACAGACACTTCAGGTTACAGACTCTGCTAACCCAGAAATAGTACCTTGGGTTAAGAACTTTGCTTCAGGGTGAGAACAGAAATCGCGTGGTAGCGGCACGGCAGCAGCAGGAGGCCCCATTAGCTAAAGTGGTACCTCAGGTTAAGAACAGTTTCAGGTTAAGAACGGACCTCCAGAATGAATTAAGTCCTTAACCCGAGGTACCACTGTATAGCCCATTGGTTGAAATTCACTTTGCTTTCCTTGTCCTTTGCTAAGAAAATATACCAGGTTACCTTCACAACTGTGTGCTTCATACACAAGGACACTGCATCTCGAGTTTGTAGTCTTAACAGTGCAAAAATAGTTTGCTTTTCTTGTGTATGTGTTTTGTTGTTGCCAGCGAAGATGGTTGAAATGACTATAATATCAAAAGAATGGATATGTCACATTTGTTTATGTGTGCTTTGACCACAAGGACAAAATGCCTCAGGCTAAATACTGAAAATGAGTCAAGAATATAGGCTATTTGGTACAAAAATAGTTAAAGCATGAGAATGTAGACACTGAGAAATACCTTGTGTTGGTTCCTGGAAGCATAACTTCTAAGTCAATTTCACAAAAGCGTGGCACAATGCTTGACTGGGGCTCTGCTATATATTTTTCTTTTAGTAATAGCAGAAAGGCTAGTTATAGATCCTTTTTAATAGCCTTTGTGGAACCCATTCTGAAGGGCCAGTATACAAGTGTACTTTTTTCCCTTCAGATAGCTAGGAGCTGTTTTCTAGAAATTACTCCACTTTATAGCCTCTCTCTTTGAGCTTTTTCTTGCACATTTATCCACCACCTGGTACAATGATTCATGCCCTGAACCAAAACCTGTTAGTTGAAATCAATGGGATTTACGGCCAGGTAGCATGTTTAAGATCAGTGTGTTCGTGAACAAGGTACTTGACTACATGATAGAAGGATGTAGTCTGTTTCACTTGCTCTCTCTCTCTCTCCTAGCAGTGAAAGGGCTTTGGAAAAATGGAACAGGAGAAAGTAGCCCACAGAACAAAACCCTATGAGAAATTGATATTAGATCTTTCCCTATTTATTTTGGCCCCATTGCATTGTGCTAGCCACAATTATATCAGACCCTCCAAGTGTCCATATTTTCCCAGGACAGTTTCTGATCTGATCCTGGAATTTCCCTCTTTTCCTTTCTGATCTGATCCTGGAATTTCCCTCTTTTCCTTAGGACATCCCTATTTTATTTGAGAAATGTTGGAGGGTAAGGAATAGGATATCATGTCCCCATTTTCATTGGAGAAATGTTGGAGGGTATGTTATATGTGATAGCAATCAGTTAGCAAAGTATCTGCGGTTGCCGTAGCCCAAAGTTACTTTATTAGCCCTGTGATGTTATGGTGTATAGTGGGGCAGAAAATCATTTAAAAACACACACACACAAAAACAGTTTTAAAGATGCTCCAGAAGAAGAAAGAAGCCTGATGATGGATCACTCCATTGTCCAACATGTCCTTTATGAAATCACATCTGCCAATATTTACGAAGGGACTTCTCTCTTCCTCCTCTCCTGGCAGACATTGGGCCGTTAGCTATAGATGGACTCTGCACTAGAAGAGTAGGGTCTGAGGGGCCTCAACCACAGAAGCTAGTACAATTTGCTATTTGTGAAAAAATAAAGCACAATTAATGATATGAAAGATAGTTCTCAGACAGTCCATGAAACCATTACGAAAACCCCATGTGTGGGGCATTCTGGTATCTGAATTACTAGTATTTGTGTTCCTCTATTATGCAAGGATGTAAAGTCTTTAAGAATAGATTAAGTGGATTACTTCTTTTTTCAACCAACTATGACTGTAAACCAAGCAAGAATTGCCACAATTTCTAAGAAATCTTCCATGTTGTTGTTGTAGTACAGTAGTAGCAAAGGCTATGTAATGGCTAAAACATGTTGATGTCAAAACTGATAAATATATTCAGCACAGTATGGTTTAAGAAAGAGAGGTTAAATTGGATAAGATACAGTGAAATTTGATAAACATTTCCCTGTGAAACTGGGCCATATAACATTACATTTTTTATCTTGGCAATCTTCACAGAGTAGAGTGTTGACAGCTGTTGGGCTTATGGATAAATTTATCAAAATTCTGTCCTGTTTCAACCAAATGGTTTTCTCGCTACTGTTGTTTGCAGACAAATATCTGAAGACATTACCTTAAGAGACAGATTATGACCCAATCCTCTAAAGACCGCTCTATAACAAAGTCAAGTTACCGAGGATGATCCTCACCATTTTCACAGTGTGGCATGGGATTGGACAAAATGCAAATGGCTCCTTTGCCACAAAGCAATGAATGATTCCAGCCTATATACTGATCATTGACTCCACACCCCTATTGTATTATGGAGAACACTGGATTTCCTTGGAAGTTTATCAAGAGTTCTTCAATGACAAGCTACCATGGAAGATAACTTTCTTGGCACTACTGATATTCACCTTCAACCTAGATTTGCAGAGCTGGATATGTCTTAAAGGACATTCTCAGTTGAAAGCTGGATATGTGTTAAAGGACATTCTCAGTTGAAATTAATATGCATTCTAGAACATTTGCCAGAATCAATGGAAATATACAGGACTTTGATACCGGGCAGTCACAGGGAAGTTAACAACAACAACAACAACAACAACAATTTTATTGGTTGCCCCAGCTGCTCTGGGCAGTTTACAATATAATGAAAACACAGCAAACATCAAATATGAAAAAATATATATCTTGGAACTGGGCTGCCTTTAGATGTCTTTAGAGAGTTGTGCAGTTCTTTATCTGTTTGACATCTGATGGGAGGGCATTCCACAGGGCAGGCGCCACTACTGAGAAGGCCCTCTGCCTAGTACCCTGTAGGTTCACATCACACAGTGAGGGAACCGCCAGAAGACCCTTGGACCTGGACCTCAGGATGACTGGTCTGTGTGGTAATCCAGTGAGGTTCATGACTGAGCAAAAATTTGAACTTAAAGTTCATTACTCCAAGTCAAATATGAGAGCAGCTCACCACAGTAGGTTGCTGACATTGTAAAGTGTTGCTTAAGCTCTGGTCCCATACACTGTTACTTGGGAATACATTTGACTGAATGCAATGGAAAATACCCAAGTAAACATAGAATCATAGAATCATAGAGTTGGAAGACACCACAAGGGCCATCCAGTCCAACCCCCTGCCAAGCAGGAAACACCATCAAAGCATTCCTGACAGATGGCTGTCAAGCCTCTGCTTAAAGACCTCCAAAGAAGGAGACTCCACCACACTCCTTGGCAGCAAATTCCACTGTCGAACAGCTCTTACTGTCAGGAAGTTCTTCCTAATGTTTAGGTGGAATCTTCTTTCTTGTAGTTTGAATCCATTGCCCCGTGTTCGCTTCTCTGGAGCAGCAGAAAACAACCTTTCTCCCTCCTCTATATGACATCCTTTGATATATTTGAACATGGCTATCATATCACCACTTAACCTTCTCTTCTCCAGGCTAAACATACCCAGCTCCCTAAGCCGTTCCTCATAAGGCATCGTTTCCAGGCCTTTGACCATTTTGGTTGCCCTCCTCTGGACACGTTCCAGCTTGTCAGTATCCTTCTTGATGTTATGGATGGCACTGTTAAATGCACACTGTGCCTCTGAAGAGCAACAAATAGCCCAGTAGTGGATAATTAAGCACGACCATAATCATGTCTCATAGTTAGAGAACTGCCATAAGTCTCTTAGAACTGGATCTCAATGTCCAGGCTGAAGACACTCCTTCAGGTATACAGGGCAAAATCAGTTTAGTGATTTAAAGGTCAGTACCTTTACCTTTACCAATGCTATGGGACACAGGTGGCACTGTGGGTTAAACCACAGAGCCTAGGGCATGCCGATCAGAAGGTCGGTGGTTCGAATCCCCGTGATGGGGTGAGCTCCCATTGCTCGGTCCCTGCTCCTGCCAACCTAGCAGTTTGAAAGCACGTCAAAATGCAAGTAGATAAATAGGTATCTGGCGGGAAGGTAAACGGTGTTTCCGTGCACTGCTCTGGTTCGCCAGAAGTGGGTTAGTCATGCGAGATGAGCGCCACAACCCCAGAGTCATCCGCGACTGTACCTAATGGTCAGGGATCCCTTTACCTTTTTACAAATGCTATGAATTGTGCTTGGAAACATACTTGGAGCCAATGTAGATCTTTTAGGACCAGTGTTATATTGTCCTGGCGGCTGCTCCCTGTCATCATTCTAGCAGCCTTTTTCTGGATTACTTGTAGTTTCCAAGTCACCTTCAAAGATAGCCCCACACAGAGTACATTGCAGTGGTCCAATGACGCAACAGAAGCTAGAAAGTTTAAAAATCATTGTCTTATAGTACAGTTATATCACCACTTTAAGTTATGGGCTTCCTCAACATGATCTCACTTCTCATGAGGCTTAGGATATAAACCAACATTTTTATGAGATTTTGCACAATTTTTAGCACAGCCTGTGGGAAAATTGCCCTGTGCTGTTCATTGGTAATATGATTGCTCATATTTATTCCATGTTAATGCTGTTCTTACTTTGTGACAATTTCATTTTTATTTCTTATCAATTTTGGCTGTCTTCCTTACACTCTGTCTTAAGAAATGAATGTAGACACATTTATGTTTAGAAAAAAAAATGAAAGATTTCTCTGGCTTTAAGTCACAACACCATAGAGTGCTATTTTGTACACCAGTGGGGATGCTTGTGTACCCAAAGTCTCATGCTGCAGCTCATATGTAATCTGCTGGGTGACCCAGTTTTATTTGGCTGATTTTTATTTAATTTTGACATTCATGATTCCAGGCAGAATCAGTTCTAGTCTCTCGAAGCAAAGAAGCCGCTGAAGGAGATGATTAACCATTGGTGTTTTCTCTTCCCTCCCCCCCCCCCAATTTCAGTATGGTTACACACAGAACATCTTGAACCATTATAAAATGACTTTATCAACAATGATTGTCTGTGAAGACAGAATTGGGATTCAAGATGACCTTCAAATTGGAGAACTGGGTTCAAACTAACAAACTGAATATCAATAGGGAAAAATGTAAGGTTCCACACTTAGGCACGAAGAACCAGCTGCACAAATATAAGATGGGGACACCTGGCTTGTCAGTAGTACACGTGAAATGGATCTAGGGTCTTAGTAGACCACTAGCTTAGCATGAGTCAACAGTGTCATGCAGCAGCAAAAAAAGGTTCATGCTATTCTAGGCTGCATCAACAGAAGTATACTGTCTCCATAAAGGGAAGTTATAGAATTGTTCTATTTTGCTTTGGTCAGACTACATCTGGGATTCTTTGTCCAGTTCTGGGCACCACAATTTAAGAATATTGACAAGCTGGAACGTGAGAAGAGGAGGGCAAGCAAGATGATAAAGGGTCTGGAAACCAAGTCTTATGAGGAACAGTTGAAGAAATTGGGTATGTTTAGCCTGGATAAGAGGAGACTGAGAGAAGATAGTCATCTTGAAATATGCAAAGGGCTGCCACATGGAAGATGGAGCAAGCTTGTTTTCTCTGGCTGCAGAGGTCCAAACCAATGACATCAAGTTACAAGGAAGGAGATTCTGACTAAACATCAAGAAGTTTCTGACAGTAAGAGCTGTTCAACAGTGAAAGGGACTCCTTCGGAAGGTGGTGGACTTGGTGGTTGTTAAGCAGAAGTTTGATGGCCATCTGTCATAGATGCTTTAGTTGAGATTCCTGCATTGCAGGGGGTTGGACTAGATGACCCTCAGGGTCCCTTCCATCTCTACAATTATATGATTGTCTAATGAGAAGCCCAAATAACATAATGAAAGTGGATAATTTATGGCAGCCCCTCAATTTCTGTATGTTATAGGGACGAGAGATATTTCTTCTTTCTCAGCAGGTGCTTGAAAGGCCAACAATGCAAATTGCTGAGTGTGTCTGGCCAAGGTCAGTGGTAAAGGCGCTGCCACGGCACAATGGTGGATTCTGTCACTGACATGCCTTGTGGCATCAGGGATGACTTCAAGGGACTGACACTGCCTAATTATGTTTCTTTCTTCTTCTTCCCATCTCTGACATAGATCTGGCAGTTTGTGTCTTCTGGGTAGATTCATTAATGTGTGGGTCATCTCATTTTCACATTTGTATATGCTTATCACCATTGCTCCCTGCTCTCTTTTTTGATGGGTATTTCCTTTGCCAAGCCTTTCCTCCGATACTAGGAAAAGAGACATTCCTGGCAACTCTGCTACTTGGGATCCTTTTAAACTGGTGATAACAGGGCACGTTCTGCATGTAACATACTGGCTCTCTCAATAACATGGGGTGGGGCAATACTGTGAGTTGTGTTGATCCCTGCTGCCCCAATACTGCAGCGGACTTCTGCTTTTACAATGGAACTTCCCCTCCTGTTCTCTCCCCTGTAGTTCCCCGCACACCCTCAAAATATGATCCAGAGGGTTGGGGGGACCATTGGAGCAGATTTTGGGGGAGTGTAGGGAGAGGAAGAGGAAGTCCTGTTGTGTAAGTGGAATCCCTCTTGCCAATGTTGGTACGCACTGTTTTTTCTTCCTGTATTACTTAGCCAACTGGGGATAAGTTGCGACGTTTCCCCGACGCTTTCAATAATTTGAAACAAATTTATTATTTTAATAAATTTGAAAGATGAAGGAAGTCCAGGGGTGAGGCAATTCACCCTCAAATCCTTCCGTCCTTATTTTAAACAGCTCTATATTAATTTCTGGACTTCTTAGAAATGAGAGCCTAATTCCAGCTTAGTGGCCTATTATCATACCCCATCAAGGCTATTTGAATGAACAACCTCTTGCCTGCAGTAAAGGGCCTCCCTCAGCACGGATCCCCACTGTATCAGTTTGCCTTATCACCCTGGCAAATTTGTGGCACTCCAGGTTTTCACCCCCCTTGACCCTTCGGTGTGACTCTAGGACACAAACTATCCTCTTTTTCCTTAGGCAAGTTTTGCCCTCTCTTGAGTCTTCACCTCTTTGAGTTTTGATACACTGCTAGAACAACTAAGATGATTTTTCTTGGCACAACAAGGATGAATTTTATTTTTTTTTGTAAACATAGTTTTTAAAGATTCATAAGGTTACAATCTTAGTTGCAATTATACATCAATTCCACGAACTTTTACTTCAAGTTATCCTATTCCTAACCAAAACACCCACTATCCTGGCCCCACACCTTTCTTCTATCTTTCTTTCCACTCTACGCTCCCACATCTCTCCCCCTTCCAACTCCCAAAAAGGCTGTTCCCTCCTTTTTAAACCGTGGAACCGCCCGCCCCTAAAGGACGCGCTGTCAGTTAAGTTGGAGGTGGATTAATTCTTACTAAGCCAGAGTGTAATGAATCTTCCATCTTAGGGCTAATCCATTACACAAGTGATACATGATCCTGTGAGTTGTGAAAGGTCTGGCTGAATGCAACCAAACACTCATCATCATCGAGCCTCCCTAGCAGCACACTATCCCTAGCATAAATTTGCTGCCTCCATTGCATCCTCATTATGTTGTCCAGCAGAGCTCTTCCCTGGGTAGTGCAAGACCTTTTACAGATGACAGAACCAATGGTAGCTTGCTGTGACACATTTGCCAAAACATTTGAGGGATAAAATTCTTGCATCCACCGAGATCTCGAATCCTGCTGTGTATAGCAGATGAATCTCATGGGGTGCTGAGAGCGCCGTCTAGTCCTGTTGTGTTGGATGAGTTTCAGTTAGTAAGGCTCAAGGATTTGGCAAGGGTGGAGCTAGCTGTTCTGGCCACCAGAGCGGCACACATGCTGTGCACCTGGGCTAGCTGCCCGTGGGGGAGGCTTGCCGCCTGCGGCGAGCATCCAAGGGGGCAAGGTGTGTGGTGATGTCACTCCCCTCAGGGATGACACCAGGGCAGGCCACGCCCATCACACACCCCTCCTTCGCCACTGGGGTTTGGACAAGGTGCTTGCATCATTCAGAGTGTCAGGAACGTGGCTCACCAGAGCGCAGGTGAAGAGTCAGACTCAGAAATTGAGCTAAGTGAAGAGGGACAGACTCTGCAGATGAGAGCTGGCAGACAGAGTCGAGAAAGGGCAGTTCGACCTCCCCCTTCCAGGGGATGACATGTTAGCTTCTCAAGAAGAGGAAGAGTTGGAAGGCAGCCAGAGCATTGCTAGGCAATCAGCAGATAAGCGAGGTTTGAGACCATGTTGAGTGAAAGTGCAGAGGGTGAAGGACAGCTTCTCAGTCCCCGTTCTACGAGACTGGATAAGATCAGAGGACAACAGAAGGGCTAGAGGGGAAAGGTGGAGTTTGGCATCCTTCCTGCTGTGGGAGGGGCGATGATTTAGACTGACTAGCTATTGCCAATGTGAGCAGGCGAGAAGCTGTGTTCTGGATGTGTGTGTGTGTGTGGGGGGGTGTTGTGTTTTTGTTTTTTTGTAAATAAACGTACATAAAACTGCCAGAGAGTCATTACTTCTTATCAGGGGCTTGCTTGCCTGTCAGAGATCATTACACAGGGTGACCACTTACGCTCTGGATCCTTGTCCCTCTTGACTGATAAAAACTAGCAGGGAGGGGACAGCTGGCTGGGCCAGAGTGGTTTGATATTTCTTGCAATTTAAATAAATGTATCAGTTTCACGTTTTGTGTTTTTTTTTTTCATTTTTTCAACAATACTTGTGCTTCTGAAAATAACAGAAGTTAGTATGGGGGGGGGGCATGCAGTAGTTAGACTTGCCTAGGGTGCAAAATAGTATTGCAGCAGCACAGATAAATGGAATATATTATAGTTAAAACCTAGCCATTATATTGTCAAGTTACAGCACACCATATAGTTTTCAATAGGTAAACTGAACCTTCCGTGAAACCTATTACCACTATATATATATATATATATATATATATATATATATATATATATATATAGCTATTTAACAGTTCTGTGAACCAGTTGTTGGTCAATTAGCACACCATTTATGTGTTAATGTTCTCTCATTTGCATGGAGAAATCTGTAATAATGATTAATGAAGCTTTAATCGTGCATAATTTGAGACTTCAGAATTATTATTTTTTGCATGTTCAATTAGAGTGAGCTCAACATTGGTTTCTGATGTTAAGCAAGAACTGTTGATCATGCAACAGAAGTGGTCTCTAAAGTGGCCTCCCTAATTTTATGTTCTCCTCTCCTATAGCCATAACATTTTATCTTGAATGTAAAGTACACTAATTTAAGTGATTTTAAGTTTCACTTGCCCATGATATCATAGAAAGCATCCCCTGCCTGTCCAGCAGCAGACAAGTACAAGAACATGGAGGACACAACATGACAGCATCCCATGGTAGACAAGGGAAACGACACATCATAGGAGACAGGAGCCTTCTTTGGTCCTTCAATTCGCAAACCTGATTTGCTGCCTCCATTACATTCCCAATGCTTTGGCCCACACTATCCTTCATGCATTGGATGACAACCTAGAGGACAGTGACAGCATTGTTTAGCTTCAGCCTTCAGAGCACTCCATCCTCAAAGTTCTATAGCTGCTGTCTTGGAAATAGGAACCATTGTCATCTGTGCAACTGATGAAGGTGGAGGCTGAAATGTTGGCTATAGAATGAATGAATGAATGAATTTATCTATCTATCTATCTATCTATCTATCTATCTATTCTATCTATCTATCCACCCATTCAATCCAATCTTGAACTATTGATCATAGTCAAGTTGACAAGCCAATAATAGTTTTACTAGTTGAGCTTCTATTATTCATTTGTTCATGGTATGTTTACAGGACTAATGAACTAGCTCTTCATTTTTTTTATTACTCATCCACTTTCACTGCTATAAAAGGATGAAGGAAGAAGCAATGGACAATTCTTATGTCATTTTTAATAGCTTCTTATATATGCTCTCGTCTTATTACTACCGTTGTTAGTAACACACAAACACTATTAGTCTCATTCTCTTTTGCCAACAATAAAATAAAGAGTGCATCCCACTAGCTGGTAGATTTCATTTAGGAATGATTTTTCTTCTGCTGAAGTTTATTAGGTTAATATTACTTTTTAAAAAAACAAAATCCTTTTATTTATCTTCGTTAAGAAGGGCTTTTCAGTGTCTCCAAGTAATGCACATCGGAGACAAAGAGTTTAATTAAGAAAGGAGCCAAAAAGAAACAGCAGCAACAAAAATAAGCCAGTAGTACAAAAATTAAAATAAAATAGGATATTGAGAGGGAAATGAGCTTACCGGTGGTTGCTTATGCATAAATGTGCAGATTATTAATTTTGATTAGCTGCATTTTACTGAAAATGTAAACCCTATATCAGAGATGGGAAAACTTTGCCCCTCCTCTCCCCATATTGCTGAACTGCGGCTGCCATCAGCCCCAGCAAGTGAATTCAGTTGCCAGGGTTGAAAGACATAATAGCTCAGCAACATATTGAGGGCCATTTGCAAAGATTAACACTGGGTGTTATGCTGTGGGGTGCCATGGGGCTCTGTTTTGTCCCCGGTGCTATTTGCCATATGTACGAGGCCATTGGGGGTTGTCTTTAGGCTATTTGGAACACAACGTCTTCAATATGAATCCGAATCAGGATTCATATGCAAGTCCTGAGCTGGTGTCTAGATGCAGTGGTGTGCTGGATGAGGCCCAATAAACTAAGAGTGAATTCTGGCAAGACTGATGCCCCATGGATGGGTGAGTTGTTCCTGCATCCAGGAAACTGGGTGTTTGCGTGTTCTTGATGGGGGTCACACTCCCTTTGAAGAAGGCTCATAGTCCGGGTTTCATATTTGTGACTTCTACCAGTTTTGGTTGTCGTACTAACCACAGTGGTTATTGCATTGGTAATTTCAAGACTAGCTTACAGAAATGCACCCTATGACATTCAGCCCATTTCATTCCATGGTTAGGGCACCTCCTGTTGCTCCTGGTGTTACAGAGAGTTTCTACAATTTACCTTGTGCCCTATTTTCCAGGGACAGTCCCCGATTTACAGAAATTGTCCCAGTTTCCGATCTGATCCTGGAATGTCCCACTTTCCCTTAGGATGTCCCTATTTTCATCAGAGAAATGTTGGAGGGTATGGTATTGCACCCTGACAAAGTGACATAGCTTTCCTGGGCAGCCAGAGAAAGGTTTCTGGTGGTACAATTTCTTCTCAAACCACTGACAGTGGGATCTGTGTGGGCCCTGTAATGCCCTCCCAGTATGACACTCTAATTCTGCTGCGCTGCCACTCATAGAGAATCAGATTGATTTGTGAAACGTTTAGAAATGCACTTCCAAAGGGAACTGCAGTGTTCAACTTTTGTAATGCCATTGGTGCTTTTACCATTTCATGATATGCTGGTTTACTGGCATTATATGCCTGTTGTGTTTGTCCATGGAGTCCATAGAGTTAGCTATGGTTTTCCCAGTAGTGATGTATGGAAGTGAGAGCTGGACCATAAAGAAGGCTGATCGCTGAATAATTGATGCTTTGATTATGGTGCTGGAGGAGACGCTTGGAGTCCCATGGATTGCAGATCAAACCTATCCATTCTGAAGGAAATCAGCTCCGAGAGTTTTCACTGGAAGGACAGATCCTGAAGCTGAGGCTCCAATACTTTGGCCACTCACGAGAAGAAAAGACTCCCTGGAAAGACCCGATGTTGGGAAATTGAGGGCACAAGGAGAAGGGGACGACAAAGGACGAGATGGTTTGGACAGTGTTCTTGAAGCTACCAACATGAGTCTGACCAAATGTGGGAGGCAGTGAAGACAGGAGTGCCTGGTGTACTCTGTTCCAATGGGGTCATGAAGAGTGGACGCGACTAAACGGCTAAACAACAAGAACACCACCGGTGCCATTATTTCATTAGTGCATCATATCCTCACTACAGTGCTCATCTTTACTCAGATTTTGTTTTCCTCAGTGGCATCTGCATAATTGTCCTCCTTATATATTCCCTGCGCTTTGGACCAGCTGAAACATTATAGCAGTGAGCCGTGCAGTGAGATGTTGCCGTACCTGTAGTCTCCCCAAGGAAAACTATAGCTTGGAAACTCCCACTAATGCAGTCACAGTTTCCCCGATTGCCATGCTCACAATATTTGGAACACATTTTCCGCCCTCGGGCCTAGTTGGTTCCCATAAACTACATTTCTCCTGATGAAGCAAGTTTGGCTAATGCAACTCACACTCCTTCCCCTAAATCGTTCTTTAATTTTGTTTGCTTTGATTTGATTTTGTAGTTGCCCATATGCCTGTTGCAACTGTATTCCATAGTTAATACCATCTATTCAGGTTAGTAATATTGACTCTAACTCTCCTAAAGTTCAATGAAAATAAAGTTTAAAAAATGCTAGGCAGCTGCATACTTATTATATTTGCAGAAATATAATTTTAACTTTTTCTTTCTTAAATATTGGAGCAGAAGTTGCTAAAGCCTGCAGTGGGCTGAAATTGTTCAGATGGTAGTTGCTTCATTTCTTTGCTTTATTTTCTGAAAATGAGGACCTATTTGGCAAATATTGACCTATTGAGCCTTATATTTGCTACCCCCAGAAATCTTACTGTGAACTTTCACACACACACACACACACACACACACACACTTGTTGTTGTTCAGTCGTTCAGTCATGTCCGACTCTTCATGACCCCATGGACCAGAGCACGCCAGGCACGCCTATCCTTCACTGCCTCCCGCAGTTTGGCCAAACTCATGTTAGTAGCTTCGAGAACACTGTCCAACCATCTCATCTGTCGTCCCCTTCTCCTTGTGCCCTCCATCTTTCCCAACATCAGGGTCTTTTCCAGGGAGTCTTCTCTTCTCATGAGGTGGCCAAAGTACTGGAGCCTCAACTTCAGGATCTGTCCTTCTAGTGAGCACTCAGGGCTGATTTCTTTGAGAATGGATAGGTTTGATCTTCTTGCAGTCCATGGGACTCTCAAGAGTCTCCTCCAGCACCATAATTCAAAAGCATCAATTCTTCGGCGATCAGTCTTCTTGATGGTCCAGCTCTCACTTCCGTACATTTACTGGGAAAACCATACCTTTAACTATACGGACCTTTGTCGGCAAGGTGATGTCTTTGCTTTTTAAGATGCTGTCTAGGTTTGTCATTGCTTTTCTCCCAAGAAGCAGGCGTCTTCTAATTTCGTGACTGCTGTCACCATCTGCAGTGATCATGGAACCCAAGAAAGTGAAATCTCTCACTGCCTCCATTTCTTCCCCTTCTATTTGCCAGGAGGTGATGGGACCAGTGGCTATGATCTTAGTTTTTTTTGATGTTGAGCTTCATACCATATTTTGTGCTTTCCTCTTTCACCCTCATTAAAAGGTGCTTCAATTCCTCCTCACTTTCTGCCATCAAGGTTGTATCATCAGCACACACACACACACACACACACACACACACACACACCCAAAAAAGTAGGGGAGTGAATAATACAGTATTAAGAATTGTTGGTGCATACGTGATATGGTCCAGAAACAGTGCAATGATATCAGTATGTGAAGAAACAGATAAACTGAAGTAAAATCAGTAAAGCATTAACATTTAATTAAGAGTTTCAACATTTCTCCACTCTGAAATCTGACACATTCAATACCAAATTCAGAAATGATTTTGAAATTTGACACATTGCAATGCAAAGACCATCAACAGGCAGGTTTGTGCTTTTTCCTCTACAGCTTTTTTTTTGGCCTATTAATTAACTACTGAAATCTTAGTAGTTGCAGAAAGTAGTGGTAGGAAATAAAATATCTTTTATTTTAAATATTGACTTCTACATGTGCTTGTCTTCTCTCTCTCCCCCCCCCCAATGTTACAGAGAAAGGAAGAAAAATCAAACTCGTTTTACTGTCAGAAATAGCCATGTCAGAAAAATTCAAATCTCCCTTTGCTAAAATCCAGCCATTTTTGCTTTTCTAAGCAAAAGTCCATATATAACATTTTGCCTGTTGTCACTTTCGTTGTGTTTGAAAATAGTTGTTTGCTTTTTTGTTCTATTTACTGCGTATATTCACTGTTTTGTATGTTATGTATTGTTATCTGCCCTGTGAGGGCTTTTGCCATGAGAGGCATCTGAAGAAATTGTAAATAGAATATATAAAAATTACACACACACATACAAATGCTTACAAGCAAAGTGTCGTGAACTATCATACTATACCACTGCGACTATTACTCTTGTTACTGCAACAACTAATGAAAAAAAAGTAGATAAGTTTTCATTTAGTATTATTTAACCAACCTAACTTTATGGTATTCCAATACCCTTTCCGTAACCTGAGAGAGATTATTTGCATAGCATAATCAAATGCAATTATCTACACTGTGATTTGCAAAGCAATACATTTACTGTCTGCCTCTAAACGGGGGACAGCTCTGCAGCCTGCTTTAAAGAGAAATGTGCACATATGTCTTCCCGCTAGTGTGGATAAATATCTTCAGAGGCTCACCAGGACAGAATATAAGAGGTAAAACAGTTGTCACCAATCCATTTATAAGCATGCGGATATCTAATAATAGTTATATGCTGATGGTTTTGCCATACCCTCCAGGGGAGACGAATAGCATTCTACTGCTCTCCTCTACATATGAAGCATTAAAGAGGTGTGATATACTGCCAGCTGTAAGGGCAGCATAACCTGAAATTCCTTGGAGACAAAACCATAAAGCAAGAAATGACAATGAGGGCTTTGCAAACCAGGGGAAGCAACTCAGGTGTCATCCACATGCAGAAAGATTTGCTATTCATGCTTGTTTATTGGACGGTTCAGAGTCATCCCTGTCAAACTGGGGAAATAAGGGAAAGCAGAACAGGGCATGCTGATTTGAGGAGATGATTCATCCAGATCCATTGACAAGAGCAGCAGCAGTGATAGACTTCTTAAAATAAAAATAAAAATCAGCCTATTCGATGTTTCAGACGATGAAAGGTAAATTACACAATCTAAAGGCTCAGAAGATGTATGTGTTGCTAGATAACATCACTGCAGGTGTGAATTAATGTGATGTTAAGTGTAATGTGGACCCTACCTCTGCTTGTCGTGCTTTCCTCTGTTTTGAAAAAATTATTATATTTTAAACCTTTTAACAAGGAGAAATAGCTTCTGTGTTATGCCAAAATGCTAACACATCAGAACTCCTTTCCTGCTGTACTCAAACTAACTGTCACCCCCCACACAGTGTCACTCGCTGCTCACTTTACTGAAACCTCTTTCATTGTTTAAAACCATCACTTTTTTCCTCTCAGTGTTCCTCCATCCCTGCTTTATTCAAACCTTTGCAATTGCTTAAAATGGACACCTATTTCCAGTCAGTATTTTTCCATCCTTCCTTTGTTCAAACCAAATAATTTTTGCAATCATTTGCCACCTAACAACAATTGAATGTCCCACCCAGATCACCTCCAAAACAATTTTCCCCTAACCCTAATTCACTGCCTGCCTAGATCCTGTCCCAAATCAATCCCTGTTCAGTTAACTGTCAAACGAAGAACATCTCTTTTCTACTTCTCCCCTTGCTCTGACTCTCCTTTGGCCTTGGCTATTCCTTTCTTCTGAGGGGTGCGGGTGGTGCTGTGGTCTAAACCACTGAGCCTAGGGCTTGCCGATCGGAAGGTTGGTGGTTTGAATCCCCACAACGGGGTGAGCTCCCGTTGCTTGGTCCCAGCTCCTGCCAACCTAGCAGTTTGAAAGCACACCAAAAAGTGCAAGTAGATAAATACTTCTGGCGGGAAGGTAAACGCCGTTTCCATGCATTGCTCTGGTTTCACCAGAAGTGGCTTAGTCATGCTGGCCACATGACCCAGAAAAACTGTCTGCAGACAAACGTCGGCTCCCTCGGCCTGTAAAGCGAGATGAGTGACTGGACATTGTGACTGGACTTAACTGTCAGGGGTCCTTACCTTTACCTTTTTATTCCTTTCTTCTAAACCCAGGTGAAACTTTCTCTTTCTTCTCTTCCAAATGACACTTTGTGATGTGTGCACCAATCTGCTGTTGCTGCCTGTTGTAACCAGTGTCACTCTACGTTACTTGATGGGTGGCAGCTGCAGTTTGGGATGAATTCTGGGATATACAGTGGTACCTCTGGTTAGAACTTAATTTGTTCTGGAGGTCCGTTTTTAACCTGAAACTGTTCTTAACCTGAGGTACCACTTTAGTTAATGGGGCCTTCCGCTGCCGCCACACAATTTCTGTTCTCATCCTGAAGCAAAGTTCTTAACCCGAGGTACTATTCTGGGTTAGCGGAGTCTGTAACCTGAAGCGTCTGTAACCCGAGGTACCACTGTAATGAAACTAAGTGAACTTCTTTTTCATGTCCTTGAGTGCCATCTACCTTCACCTATGGTCACCTAATCCCCCCCCCAATCCTGTTCAAAACCACTTCTATGAGAGTCACACCTCTAAGGACACAATTTTCCAAACTGGCCTTGACATTTATGGAACTGTGCAGTTCCTCAAGCCTTCCTGAACATCTGTGATTACCTCACTTTACCAAGATACGTACTTCTGCACTTGGTAGTTCTTAAAGTGTGTCTTTCATACCAGCTCAGAAGATTTCCCAGGCAAGACCTTCTTCTTTTGCAAGCACTTAAAACTGCTTATGATAAACAGACAGCTCCCTGCGGTTGTTGCTAATATGTGTGCATATACTAGGCATGTTTTCTCCAAATGGTAAATTTAAAGTAAGGCATATTTTTAATTTATTACAACCAGCTGTCTTTCCCTGAGATTTTCTTGACATTGGAGGAGGCTTACTACATGCATCCTATTTGACGGATCCAGGTACATCACAGTACAGTGCATTTTATTTTTAGTTCCAATATTTGATATTAGGAGTGTTTGATAAATACAAAATCTTCCCTTTCCAAAAGCTAGTCTAGCCATGTGAGTTGTTTTGATTCTCAATTACCTTTGATGCCAATGTTAATACATTCAAAAATACACTCTGTGTTTAGTGCAATGTTACCACATTTATTTATATACAGAGAAGGTAATGCTCTTATTTTGCAGCATTGTATTCAGAAATTCCTGTTCGGTTGGAAAATTAAATGGAACTTCATAATGTATCACATTCTGCCAACACATCAAATAGTATGCCTCGTTCATTGTTTCCATCTTGTGCTCTTAATGTTTCTGAACATTTTTGATTACCTTTTCAGCATTTTTTTTAAAAGGCACCATTTTTTAAAAAAAAGGCACATATACACTTCAGTGATAATGTATTGGATTCTGCTACATCTAAAAATTGAAGCATTATTTCCAGACTTTGACCTAAGGGAGTTTCCAGACTGGTGGTATATTGAACAATCATCCCGATATGTATGTGCAGAAGAAGGAATGGGTGAATATGCCATAGTATGTTTCTCTCAGTTTCTCATTCTTCCAATCTAAATTGTTGGAGATTCATTCCCCGTGTCTGCAGTCATGGGATTGTTATCTATCACATGACGGTGTAGGTTTTCATTCTACAGAATGGGAAGTGACGGAGACAGGATGTCTGTGTTACTGTGTTCCGTGAAATGGGACTGTTGTCCTTTGTTCTTTCTCTTGTCTGATGCTAAAGAGAGAGTGAGCCATGTTGCAGTGCTCTGTGTGTGTTTATATGTAAATAAAGTAGATTAGCCACAATGCTGAGTTGCTGAGGTCTGTTTACGCATGCTGCGAAGACTCTGCGGATCTCTAAGTGTGCTGATGCTTCTTGGTATCAGTCGCAGTGATGTTCAGGCAGAAGAAAGATTTTGAAGCTCCCGAACAAACGTCCAGGAGAGAAAGAGCATGCCCCGGGCATGTGTGTCTGCCAGGGTGCTACATGAGAGCAGGACGATCCTGCAAACATAAACAAGATCTCCCCCCTTCTGCCTCAGTTTGGATTTTTTAAAAAAAATCTCCATGAAAATTCATCAGAAAATTACACATTTTATCTAATACATTTTTCTACATGTTTGTGCATGATATACAGATTTACAAGCAATTCTGCCCGCTATGATGAATTTTACATGTTTTCACCAATACATGCAATTTTGTGAACATTTCTCTTCCCCCAAATATGCATTTTTCTACATGTTACATGGCTGGAGAAAATTCAGAGCGGCACAACCTTGAAAGGATAGCTGCACTTCTCATGTTGCTTCAGAAAGTACGAGTTAAGAACATATGCACTGAAATCCAAGACAAGGCAAATTTATTCCCCATCCCTACGCAAAAGTTATATGGCATTGCAAGCATTCGGTTGTTATCCCACACATTTCATTGCATTTTCCCATAACATGCTCATCAGACTTTTTGTGGTTAGAAAGTGATGAGATAATTGTGCTAGAAAGTGCAGTAGAACAACCAGATTTTGTAGTGAATAAACAACTCTTCGGAAGCACTCTAATTCAGACATTACCAAGACAGCATGGTAAATGCTCCAATCAGATAGAAAACCCTTATCACGTCCATGTTATTTATTGAGAAATAATTGTGCTATTATTTCTAAAGTTTACACCCACTCCCTATCCAGAAGGACTTTCACAGTAATAAATAAATTCATCTCTGGCTTGTTTCTATCAATGTCGAAGGCTGGCAAGAGGTGTAATCCTTATAAAAAAAGAACAGTGTTTGGGGTTGTTGTTTTTTACTGGGTGCTCAGTGTTGTCTAGCTACTCTTTTGTTTAAATATGCTTTTGTTGTGTTTCTGGGGCCATCAGTTGGGGAGGGAGTGGAACCCTGGTGCCAACTATGGGGTCATGGGAGTCTGGGCACTCACGAAAAATTGGTGTGGGTGCAGGGCCTCCAATGTGATTTCCACAGCCTTGATGAAGCACTGGAAGTTGCATCTGAGGCTTTGCGAGAGAGGCCCCCTCACTGGGCCTTGACACAACTTCCGGGGCTTCCAAACACCAATGCAGTGTGTGTGCCATAACGTGATGACATCATGTTATGTCACGCGGCACGCTGGGCACCCATAATCTGGGGCCCAAGTCAGCATCCCTGAGTGGAACTATAAAATTCTAAGTCATTCACTTACATGCTTCCTTTCTCACCGTCTGGCAAATTCTATTTTGCTTTGTACCATGTAAAACTGTGACCTCTTCATATCATATCATATCATATGCACGCTTGGTTTTCTCAGTTCAGAACCGTTTGTGACATGTTCCATTATGCAACGCAGGTGTGAGAAACCTTTGATCCGCCAAACAACATTGCTGAACTACAACTCCCACCATCCCATTGGCCATTGCACTGCTTCTCGGGGCCAATGTGAGTCATAGCTCAGTAACTTACGGAGGACAAATGGCTTTCCCACAACTGCTGCAATTATTTTGATGGTATCGGTGCCTTTTTTTCTTTTTTTTGCCTATGGTTGCCTTCTTACTGCACAGAGACCGGATATGCATGTCACATTGCAATGAAAGAAAGAAGGATGAAGACTATGCTGCATGGCAGCCTGGGCTCTGTTCCAGGAACCAATCAGCTGCACCATTTGGTCTCCCGAAGGTGGGGCTTCAGAGCAAACCAGAGATGAATTGCCTTCCTTCCATCATCAGCTGGACTATTAAGTATTGAGGGCCTAGACTGAGTTCTGGAGCCAGTTAGGCTGTCCAATGCCTGGGTCCTCGCCTTATGCCACGCCAAACTCTATAACCAATAAAGTTGTGGTTGTTTTAAGCTCATTTCTTGTTGTAACTGGGGGTAGAGAGAATGAAATTGGTTGTTCTGACCCAATCAAGCTTTTCTCACATCTGACCACTTATTGCATTGAACAGCAACCTACCCATGTATTTTTTTTTTACCAAAGCCCCGCTAATTATATGCAACATACACACAAACACACACACACACGTATAACATGTATAAAAATTCAACACCCCACCCCCGCTACATGCAATACCTCAGGGACCACCTATCCCCATATAAAACTGCCTGGACTCTGCATTCATCATCTGAGGCCCCTCTTAATGTGCCCCCTCCATGAGAGGTCCGGAGGGTGGCAACATGAGAACAGGCCTTCTCTATAGTGGCTCCCTGTTTGTGGAATGCTCTCCCCAGGGAGGTACAGTTGTCAACTTCATTATTTATCTTTAGACACCAGGTGAAAAAGCCCCTCTTTAGTCAGGCCTTTGGCTGATTGATATTCTGCAGTCTTTTAAATGTGATTGTGGGAGCGATGGCAATTGTTTTGCTGTTGTTTTTTGTGTTTAATTACTTATTTGTGCTTTTAACTTGTATTATTATAACAACAAGAATAACAACAAGAATTTCCTTATTCACATATTAGCAATTTGTATCCCAATTAGCAATTTTTGTATCCCATGATTTATTTATTTTTTAAAAGATGCTTGCATTTTCTTCATCAGTGCCACCTTCACAACTCATTTATGCTACCATCTTTCCAGAAGCGCCCACCCTGTGGAACTCTCTCCCTTTAGATGTCAAAGAGATAGACAACTACCAGAAATTTAGAGGACATCTGAAGGCAGCCCTGTTTAGGGAAGCTTTTAATGTGTGATATTTTAATGTATTTTGTTTTTTGTTGGAAGCCACCCAGAGTGGCTGGTGAAATCCAGCCAGATGGGTGTGGTATAATAATAATAATAATAATAATATAATAATAATAATAATAATAATAATAATTACTACTTATTTGCTGTTGTGGGTTTTTTGTGGGGTTTTTGTGAAAAGTAGGTAGAGGAGCTTTTCACACAACAACTTTTCCTTTCTTCATTATGTGCATAGAAAATAGGATTTGGATCTGTAATGAAAAAGAGAGGTATCTGAAGGACTATCAAGCAGGACGAAAATTCTGTCTGATTGACATCTAGGAATGGGATATTTTATCTAATCTAGTTCCACCACCTGTCTTGCCTTGGGATAAATTCTTCTGCAGTGCTATGGTATGAACTGGCTCCAGGAGTTCTATTTCGCATCTCCCTATGTGCTGATACATTTTGTAGGGATTAGTAAAAAATACAGGATGTGGTCACAAGCTAAAGTCCCAAAGAATTTATTTTGTTTTAAGATTTGCATATGAATCGCATTTTCAAAGTCCTGTCCTAAAGGCTTTTTTTTTTTTGCCAGTTTCTATTTTACTAATAGATGTGCAGCCAAAATCATTGTAATCTTCCTTTCGACAGTGAAAGCTTTAAGATCTTGATAAGTTTAAGCTTCTAAAAGTCAAAGTCTGCAGAAACCATAGGAATGGTCACAATGATGTGAGAAAATAGCAGATATGCTGAAAACTTCAGAGCAGCATTTTATATGGTGCTGTTTTTCTGCCATTTAAATCGCAGCAATCAGCAAGTTTTTCTTCAGAGAGGGATGGGCTACAGTCCACCTTCAAGTCCATCAGGCCTAGTGTCAGCCAGTGTGGTGTAGTGGTTAAGAGCAGTAGACTTGTAATCTGGTGAACCAGGTTTGCGTCTCTGCTCCTCCACATGCAGCTGCTGGGTGACCTCTCTCAGCCCCACTCATCTCACAGTGTTTGTTGTGGGGGGAGGAAGGGAAAGGGGAATGTTAGCCACTTTGAGACTCCTTCTTCTTCAGCCCCTAGCCCTTGGCTGATGCCTGTCCTGATCTCCATTAAAAATAAATAAATCCTAGTCTTCTGAGCAGCACCAGACAGCTCAGCCTACCTAGATGTCAGGGACTGGACATCAGAGGAGCAATGGTGGAGACCACCTCCCCCTTCTTCTGAATCTTCCCAAAAGAGGAGGATAGTATAGGTCAGGGGTCTGCAACCTTTAAGACCAAAAGAGCCACTTGGACCCGTTTCCGAAGGGGATAAAAGAACTGGGAGCCGCAAAACCATTGCGACATTTAAAACAAATATAACACTGCATTTTATTTTTAAAAATCCGATTTAAATTTAAAAAAATCCGATTTAAATTTAAAAAATCCAATTTTTTTATTAAAAAAATCATTCATTTTTATCCACCCTGGGGATCACTACCAGGTCACAGCCTGATCCAAGGTGGGTTGCAACAGCATACAAATATTTGATTTGTTGTTGTTGTTTTTAAAAAAAATGAGTCCTCAACTGCACACTTGTGTTAAATGTTTGTCCCATGTCTAATTGAAGACTGCTGGCTTTTACAATAATCTTAGTGTCTTTTACCCTTAATATTCCAGACCAGAGGCTATGTTCACCTCTTCCAACCTCCTCTCTTGCTAAATAAAGCACAGAATTGCACCAGAGAAGCCTGTGATGTTTGTGCTGACTTGCATACAGCTGGCTGTAGTAGTTCGTAGTGTTCAAACCTTTTTAGGGGAGTTCCCTGCCCCCTTAATGACAATGGCGATAGATTTTGCACATGAACACAGATCCAAGTTAGGACTCCTCTCTTCCACGCCAACAGGTGCTTTGTCAAGGCTCCCCTAACACACACTCAGGACAGAGGAAAAACTGCAAAACGTCCCGGCCTTGCTCCGGGGCGGAGAGAGACGCGCGCCCGCGAGAGCGCGGTCTGAGGCTGCGAGCGGAACCAGGAGCGAAGGAGGCAGCGGCAGGGAAACAGGCGCCGCTTCCTCGACCATTTATAAAAAGAGGCTTCCCCCCTCGCCCGCCACCTGCTGCCCCTGGCCCAGCCCGCAGCTGCCTACCTCGTCGTCGCCTCGACGCAGCAGCCAGCAGCCTTCCGAGAGGAACCACGGCCAGCCCTCCCCTGTGGTCCCACGACCCAGCCGAGGAGTCCTGGCCTCCAGTGCCCGTGCGGGGACGTGTCTGAAGGCCCCCTTCCTGCCCCCATCCCGTCCCGCCTCCCAGCTGCCTCTGGATGCCGCGGGGTCCCACATACCCGCCGACCCCGGAGCTCCCCTGTCCGCCCCAAGGCCGCCTCCCACGCTAGGAAGACTCCCGGAGCTGCGCAGGGTTGGTCCCGCCAGGCAGGCTCGGGGGGGCGGCCTCTCCCATGGGCGCCTGCTTCAGAGGCGGAGGCGGGGTCTTCAAAGTTCCCCCTCCCGCTCGCCCAGCTCCATCTCTTTCCGAAGGCTGAGCTGCGCCACCTCTACTGCGTCCCCACCGCCTCCGAGCCCCGCTGCCCCACTGTTCAAGGCCAGGTGATCCTGGGTACGCCCCTGAGCAGCGCCCTCAGCCTCCGGAGGGCGGCCGGCGGCCAGCTGGAGGGCGGTCGCTGCCAGCTGGAGAAGTGGGCAGGCGTATCTGCCCCGGAGCCGCGGCAGCCGTGTAAAAGAGCCGCATGCGGCTCCGGAGCCGCAGGTTGCTGACCCCCGGTATAGGTTTACAATGGTGGTTTGCAGAGCGTCACAGCTCAGAGATAGAAGAGGCACGAAGCTGGGAAATAATGAAAGAAGCACAGCAGGAACAACTGGCTGACACATTATCACTAGAGAGCATTCCAGCCCCCCTCTTCTCCCAGACCCCGACGAACAATGAAAGTAGGAGAGCAGAGGACTAAGAAACAATTGGCCCTTGGCAGCCACCATAAGGGGGTGGAGCTGTTGACAACTGAGAAGGGAAGGGGGGGAGGAGATTACTTGGAGCAACATCCTTACCAAAGAGGCTGCATTTATACACCTCTCTCTGTGAATATTGAATAAAAGACATTGCTAAGAGCACCTTGTCTTTCCATTACTGACAGCCTGCCACTAGCACTGTAATTTCCTATATTTCCCATTTATAGCGTTTCTCTGAAAGAGGTTGCAATTAGCCTACCCAACACTACCACTAGTCACTAGTCACTGCCAGTTAAGTTCTCTCAGACCTACCATCAGAGGAGGAAGCCAACTACAGTGCAGCTTACTCTGGGCCTCATTGAACCTCCAGCTGACCATGATTAGTCCATCATTGCAGTTCCCATGTCCTCCAAACCCTAGACTGCAAACCGATATTAGTGATCTGGTAGCAGCAATTTTCACTGGTCAACAGGCCAGACTTAGCTTTCATACTTCCAGTTTTGAGTCCTAATATAAACAAACATTTTTCCATGCTTCCATTCACTTCTCTACTTACGTGCAAGAAGCCATATTTCATACCCTCCAACATTTTTCCGATGAAAATAGGAGGGGAGCAACAACAACAACCACAACAATTTTATTATTTATTTCCCGTCCATCTGACTGGGTTGCCCCAGCCATTCTGGGTGGATTCCAACAAATATAAAAACATAATAAAACATTAAACATTTTTTTTAAGCAAAACTTCCCTGTACAGGGCTGGCTTCAGATGGCTTAGGGGTCAGAAAACTCCAAACCCTCCAATATTTCTCTGATGAAAATAGGGATGTCCTAAGGAAAATCGGGGCATTCTGGGATCAAATTAGAAACCAGAATGGCTTCTGTAAATCTGGGACTGTCACTAGAAAATAGGGACACTTGGAGGGTCTTGTATTTTAGTCACATTGTGTTCTGATGACTACAGGCATATTCACACAAGCACGTTCATCCTTTGAGGACTACAGCATCTGAAGACAGGATCTGAACCTGCATTTTGTATCCCCATATCCCAAGCAAAGTGTCTAACTAGACTGGTGCACAAGACTATCACCAAGAAGCTTATAATTGCTTTTTTTTAAAAGACTTTGTGTAATATCAGCAACAAAACAAACCAGAGGACTTGTGAGTGTAACACAAAGATGCAATTGCAGCAGCCTCCTAGCAAGTAAACTTTTAACATTCTATTTTTGGATGGTCGGCTTTTTATATGCTACAGGAGAATTTATCAAGTTTGACAGGCTTTTCTACAAAGAAACCCCTATAAATGCAAAACACATTGCGGATACCAAGCAAAGGAACGCCTTTAACACCTTCCTGCTCCCTTGAACTTTGTAACAGTTTGCGCTTATCATGAAAAGGGAGACTCAAAATAGAAATTAAAAAAAAAAAAAAAAAACAGGAACCAATCAAGGCCATGTCCCATTTTATACAACTCTAATTCACAAACCTTTGGGAGTGTTTACATTTAGCTTCATGGGAGTTGCTGTGGCATGAAGCATTTGACACTGCGCTGGGTAGCATTGGAACTCTTAGATCATGTTGATGGATATAATAATAATATATAATAATAATAATAATAATAATAATAATAATAGGGTTTATAGAGAAAATACACCAATCATAAAAAATGGTCCAAACTAAAACATTAATCTAAAGGCAAAAAAGAGAAAGAAAAGAAGAGAAAGGCAAAAAGAAAGAAAGAGAAATAGAAAAAGATTTAAGAGGCAGAGAGAAGTTAAGAAAGTAAAGTACTTCTAATTCTTTGTCTGACCTCTCTATTTAAACATTATTCACTTCATCCACTGTAGTATGATACCTAGTAAAGTCACTTTCTATTAACCACTGCCACTTCTCAGACTTGTGTGACTCCATTTTTGTGGCAAGTTAAGGAAATGCAATATGAACACCTCCCCACTTCTCCTGGATCTTCTGCCAGTACCAGAATGAGGCCTAATCTACATTATACATTTGAAGCAATATCACAATACTTCAAAGAATCCTAGGGACTGTGGTTTGTTAAAGGTGCTGAGAGTTGCTAGAGGACCCCTATTGCTCTCACAGAGCTACAGTTGCGTATCGAGGACCTCAAGTCACTCCCCCAATGAATTGACACAGGAGACATAATTTTTGTTTGGGTTTTTGGCAATAATTTAGGCCACAACTTTATTTAAATACAAATTCAGTGAGAGGTTCAGACTACTGTCCTACCGGGACAGAGGCTGGCCTAGAACCAGCGATTGGGAAATTGCAACTGAGGAGAGTTAAGGAGTGGGGGATACAATGCTACCCTCTCCCCAGAGGTCCCAGGGACTTGGCTATGGCCCTAACCCCTACCGGGGGCTCGGACAAAGCATAAGAGTCGCCGGATTCCTTTAACGGAATTCCCAGTATCATCATGATTCTGGATGGGTACCGCCCAAACCAGCAATCCACACAGGAACCAATGCCTAACCGCCAACCTTACAAGTTGTGACAAGTTGCTACTGCAGTAGGCAAAACCAAATGGCAACAGCCAATCAGCCAGATGGACAAATTCCTACTGGGCCCCTGCCCCAAAGCAGACGACCCCATGACAGGCAGTTGCAAGGTCAAAAAGAGAGGGGGGCAGGATGGGTGATCAGAAGCCGAAGCCAAGAGAAAGATCACCCTGTGTGCAGAGGAATATATAGGACGCTAAGCTGTCCATCACAAATTGCTACATTTAGCTTTGCCCAGCAACACCTCACTGACCTATAGCTGCTACGGCCGGCTGCCGGCCCCACCCCCACAGGAAGGGATGTGTCTTGCCAGGTCCCGATCGCAACACATGCTCTTACTCAGGGTAGAACCCGATTTCTCAGAGTTGTTTAACAATCCCTCCCCCCTTCCTACAGTTTGGAACAAATATTTCAAGTGCAAATGGATGAGTTAATGCCTGCAATATGCTTTTAGCCTCTTTGGACTGAGATGTCACAATCCGTCCCTCAGAGCAGTGCCGCACTAGGCCCCAAAGCTTTTTCCCACCTCTATCTGCCCTGTCATCTCTGTGTTGTTGTCACTTGCAGAAAAGTGCTTGAAAGCTTGTTTATCAGGGGAACAAACACAGAAAACACAATGATGCTGGCATCAAAAGAAGCAAACCAAAATCTTACTTTCTGTACTGAATCTGGACTCGTGGGCTGTGGCGAGGACTGTTTCCTACCTCATGCTTGGTTGCTGTTAGCATGATGAAAGTGACTTGATTTCCTCCTCTCCCACTAGACCCCCAGCTTATTGCACAGGAATAATGTAGACGTAGAGCTCCATTTCATTTCCATTGTGGGATACTGTTTTTGCACATATCCTCCAAGCGTGCTCCAACATTTGTATGGGAAAAACCACGCACTGCATGTGTACTTCATCACAGACTATTTCCCATCACTCAGAGTGATATGATCTATTTCATAGCGGGAACCTGTTTCAGCCTGGAGGATTTATTGCCTTCATGGCAACCTTCCAGGGAATGCATGCCAAGTGGAGATGGGGCCAGAGGATGGGGCAGAGCTGGATGTGACACTGAAATTTGTACTGTAGGTTACTTTCCAGCCACATGACAGTCACAGGTTTCTACAAACACCCACACATCTCTCCAAGAGGCATTCTCTCACAAAGAGAAACAATGAATCCAGAACAGTTTAATAGGTGGGTAACATATAGTATGGGCATTGCCAAAATTCCCAAATAAACATCTTCTGGCTGTGCCTTTCCAAGCTCGCCCTCATAAATTATCTTCCTGGGGAAGATTACCTTCCATAAAAAGTTCTTAAAATAATCCATAAAGTCTTTTTTTCCATGGCTGGCCATAAGTGGGAGTCAGGGGTAGCCGCTTCTGAATAATTTTGGGTACCAAACTCCTCAGGGTGTATTGTTGCCTTGGTGAAACGGAGCCCTTTTCTTGCCTTGCATGCCTAAATATTCCAGGCAACTTTGGTACCTCAGAAACAAGATGCTAAAGGCATACTTAAAATAACAGACTGAGTTCTTTGCTAACAAATTACTATTTATATCACAACTTTAAGTGGCAAATGTGTGTGTCACTTGTTTTCACCTACTGCAATTGCATTGCATTCCTCTTTCTCATCCATTTATTTATTATTTATTTGCATTGAAAAAATGTTGAAATAGCTCCTGGGGTGTCCCAACCTATGCCAGGATAACTACCAATCTCTTAATTTAAATTAGATGCCTCTTTCCAATATCCTCAACATCCTACGCCAGGGGTCCCCAAACTAAGGCCCGGGGGCCAGATGCCGCCCAATCGCCTTCTAAATCTGGGCTGGGACGGTCCGGGAATCAGCGTGTTTTTACATGAGTAGAATGTGTGCTTTTATTTAAAATGCATCTCTGGGTTATTTGTGGGGTATAGGAATTCATTCTTTTTCCCCAAAATATAGTCCGGCCCCCCACAAGGTCTGAGGGACAGTGGACCGGCCCCCTGCTGAAAAGTTTGCTGACCCCTGTCCTATGCCATAGAAAGTGGAGATCATTACTGATCTCGTATTAGCATGTGAAGTACACACCAAAGACTGCGCAAAAGTTTGCAGAAGTATTGCAGATATGGGTCTCCTGAAACAAGAAGTTATGGTTCTATTTTATTATGTTTCATGTTGTTATCTCAAATTGTATTTATGTCATTTGCCCAATGATACTTTCCCCTTAAGGTACACAAACCAAACGAAGCTGAACTATTTAAATGAGTACCCATCTCCTTGCCAATTTGATAGCAATGACATCAATAAATTGTTTAGCAACTAGTGGTGCAGCAATAAAACTGCTAGTACATTTGCAAGTTAAGCAGGTATGGTTTCAAATTGGATGGCTTGACCATTTGTTGATATTCCTGCATTTCAGGGATTTGGACTATATGACCCTCAGGGTTCTTTCCAACTCATATTATTTCTTGAAAAACAAGGAAATGTGTATTTATAAGTTACTTTAAAGCAACCTGAGAAAAGCTGGCTGACTTCTTCACAAATATTTCCCACAAATAAGTTCTTATGGAATCCCTTAGTCATTTGGATTCTGTTTGGCTTGCTAAGTTTAGAACAAATGTCAAAGAAAGAGATATTATGGTGCTTGGCTGTGCAGTTTGCACGATACAGAGCACCGCTTTCAAAACATATTTCATCTTTATTATTCTCCTATAGAATATCAGAGTTGTTCCACAGTAAATGTGTTTGTTCATTTAGCTCTTAGCAATTCAACTTCTTTGGACAAAAATATAAATGGTCAATGGTTTTCTTTGACAGTCAGCTAAAATTGAAGCCGGTGACAAGAATAATTTAATATGTAGAAATTATTTGGTTTTCTCATATTTAAAGGCATTTTAATGCACATTTTTACTTCTTTCCCTTCAAAACTATGAATTTTAGATACACACTTAATTGTTTTTGATTCACCTACTCATTACAGTGCAAATGGTATTACTAGGTCCTAATCTGGCTTCTTGAAGCTTCAGATGCTCTGGGACAGCAAAGCAGCACTTAGGCACCATAGTTTTGAATAGTTTGGAGTATCAAGGAATAATGTACTCACACTCTCCTTTCCTTTCCCCTTCCTATTCTCTCTCATGAATTACTTACTAAATAACCTTCTGACTTAAACAAACCACAGTTTGTTGTTCCATCCAAACTTGCAAACAATGGTTCAAGCAAGCGTTCCAAACTAAAATTGCAAACATTTGCTGTAATCCCGGTGTGCATCATGATCTGGAGGTCAATATCTCTATTTTCTGAATCAGATGTAATAAAAAACTATTGTCTGATTAAGTAAAAAAGTTTATGTGTCTCCTTCCTCATCTCCATATTCCCCTTCCATTGAGGTTAACAAGGTGCACATGAATCTCTAACTTTAATAGTTTGTATAAGCTGCTGAATTCCATCTTTTATATAATGGAAATATGTATCAAAGCCCTGTTCTTTTGCATATGGTAATTCACCTGCTGCTAGTGGATGGATAGGATGGGAGGCACAACACATGCAGCCATGTTTAGAGTATTTGAACGCTTAAGGTTAATTTGTGGGCAAGGTCCTAGCAGATTGCAATCTTAGCTTCACACCAGAGGAGTGAGTAGCAGGTTGAGATTTTGAGAATAAAGCTTAAAGGCCAGAGGAAATAGATACCTTGGGGCACCTTAAGTGAGACAGGCGATCATATTCTTTATTGTGTTTCTGGTCCCTTCTCCTCATTTTGCTACCCATTTTTTCTCCCCAAGTAGTATTTAACTGAAACATTCAAGGGTTGTGGGTAGTTCACCTGGAAATCATAGCCATGTCTCACCAAGATCTGAAGCTCACATTCACAATATTCCTTGCATTTTTGCAGTGCAACTTGGTAAAAGACAGCCATAATAGCTACAAGGATTGTATTGGCTGAAAGATACATAGATCCTAGTAAGCTCTTGAGGAACTGAGGTCTGGTAGTATTAGTCAAGGGGATAATTTGGCCTGTTTTTTTTCACTTGTAACCTATTTCAATGCAATCATTACATCAAGATTTGGTCCATCCATTTTGGCTCTTCACATAGGATGGATTTATTCTCCATGGTAGATTTCCTACAGGTTCTTCCCACGCCTTAAATCTCCAGTGGGAAGCTAACCATTCAGCATTCTTCTATGCTTCCTGCACTTCTCTCCAGATATCGTCTCTATAGGCTAATAGAGCTGTCAGCGAGTACAACTGAATGTTCTGTAACCGACTACCTCTAAATACATCCTGATTCAAAAAGTGGGCTAGAAGCATAGTGGCAGGAGTAATACAAGAGCCACAGTGCAGAGAAAGTACCTAGACAATATGAAAGAGAACTGAAACAATTTACAGAACATTTGGATAGTTTTATAGCTTTCGGTAATAAAAGGACCGTCCATAAATCAGGTTTAGCAGGCTATTTGTACAGACTTTGGACAGAAACGGCCAGCAGTTTCTGATGTCCTCAACAAAAGAAACTAATAAAGATGTGCTACATTGACCACTATATCTTTGAAGCCAGTGATTTTTGAGTTTGTCCCCCTGTTCTAACAGCACAAAATGGCTTGGAATTTTTTTTTTTAGAGAGATACTGGCATTCTGGGCCACCTATCAAAAATAAGAACCAGACCAAAGAGTAATCATCTAGTAGAATGCCCCCCATGCTCTTTCAAATATAGTGCCACCCTCTAGATTTCTTGGAAGGTCCAGAGATCCAGATGTGGGCACTTAGATTTTGAGGAGTCTGGTGGGAGGGATTCTTCACAAATAATCATCTGGGGTAATTTTTTTTTAAAAAAAACCAAAACCTTGTTCTGACAGAGCAGGTCAGGAAATGGATCAGGAAAGGAGGGCTGCATCATCTCCCCACCCCCACCTTGTGGGCTGTGTTTAATAGTTAAGTGGGTCCAACCAAGCCGTCAATCACTTGATATCAGTCATTCCAACGAGTTTGATTTCAGACAAATTCTTTGAAATCAAACTGCGTGGGCCAAAACATAGCCCAAGTGCTGACGATTACTTGATCATCAGGTCTTGCAAGTCCGTTCACCCCTTTCCGGTGGACGGTGTTGCAGCCAGTCAGCCAGCCAGCCAAGCCTCAACAGCCTTCCAATGTAGGGGAGATACTTGCCTTCCTCTTCTGCATCACTGCCGGCCTGCATCATCTGTTCTGGAGATAGACCCAGCCAATCGGCTGCCAGGGAGGCCGTGGCCGTGGGCCGTTTAATTTCCCTGTGAGTGGCTGGCTCATTCTTCTTGCCTTTTGCTTTGGATCGCCCTACCCTCCCACCCTTTTTCCAGGCGTTTCTCTGATATGACCTTGCTATGACAGTTGTTGGTTGCCTTGTTCGGGGGCCAGGTAGGAATTTTTCCACTCGGCAAATTGGCACCGGCCATTTGGTTTTCGCCTAGCTGGTAGCAACTGTCATAACTTTCTGTGAGGTTAGGCATTGGGTAAGCATTTGTGTTGTCGGAGGTGAGGAAGTGGCCTCACCTGCCCCTCCTCAATAAGGGTATCCTGTTAAAGGGATCCGGGGTGTGAATAATGTCCGAAGCCCAGGCGTGGGCTAGGGCCATGTCACAGCCCCCCATGGGAACTCCCTGGGGTGCCACTATCTGACGTAAGTTATAGGACACCCCCTGTCAGTGGTTTACCCTTCCAGACTCCCTGCAATGGTGCAGGAGTCAATACATAGCCTGGCTTCACCCCAATGCCTAAGCCAAACTGCTCACATTCTGTAACCAATAAAGTTGTGGCCTTTTTGAACCCATGAACCAAATATTCTGTATCAGTGTGATTTATTGTGTTTCTGGGAACTTTGGGGCTCGGGTGCCTTGGCATGCAAAGTGCTGCACATAGCGCTCTGCAATATCTTTTTAATCAATTGATCAACAGAGCTTTGCAATGTCCAGTACATGGTGGTGCCTACAAACCATAGTAAGGGACAGTTGCATCTTTACCTGTTCCACAACTGAGTCATATATGATGCAATGTGCAGCCTAGGCAGGCATGACTTGGCTGAAACAGGATTGGAGGGCAAATGGGGAGGTTTTGCTAGCCTTTTCTAAAAATTGACTTTCTTTTCTCTTTAGACAACATCTCATATCAATAACATACATATAACACATCTTTACCCCTTCCTTCCCAGACTTCCCCCAACTCCCATTTCTGGTTTGTTTCCCTTTTATCAACAAGCTGCTGTTTCAGCCAATCTACCATATCATTTCTTCTTTGTTTTAAATGTTACATACCAAAAAAGTGTGTATGTTTATTTAAGTCCTGCCATCTAGTCCATGTTCTTATTTTGTTCTGCAAATATATTATAAAAGGTTCTCACTCTTTTTCAAAGTCTTTGTTTTTCTTTTCTCGTAGTCTGTTCGTCAATTTTGCCATCTCTGCATAGTTCATCAATTTTGCTTGCCATTGTTCTTTTGTTGGAATTTCTCCAGTCTTCCAGTTTTGTGCTACCAAAATTCTCGCTGCTGTAGTAGCATACATAAAAAATGTCCTCTTCTCTTTTGGCAGGTCTTGACCTAAAATACCTAACCGGAAGGCTTCTGGTTGTTTAACAAATGTTATTTGCAACATTTTTTCCAATTCATTGTACATCATTTCCCAATATATTTTTACGTTCTTACAGTCCCACCACAGAGGTTTTGCTAGCCTAATTCAGTCCACAGGACAGTAGATTTTTTCAGACCACAACTGAAATTGATCACACACAAACACACTAAAATGAAAAGCCTTTGCAGTGAAATGAATGGTGGCAAATAACAAAGTAATATTTAATTACATATAATTCTTAAACTGCGAATAGCAAGATGAATAATTTTAGTTTTTCAATGGAAGCCAAACTGCAGCAGAACAGAAACAGTGCTGCATAAAACAAAACAAAACAAAATGACAGAACAGAACAGAACAAAATGCCTTATTGCATCCCTACTAGACCAGGACTTAGGCTGGGTCTACACATAGAGCACAATGAGGTGAAAGATGCTCAGGTGGTAAAATAGGAGACACACCACATGGGGAAGCGGGGAGACCACTTTGAACATTTCCTTATACAGTGGTACCTCTGGTTACGTACTTAATTCGTTCCGGAGGTCCGTTGTTAACCTGAAAGCGTTCTTAACCTGAAGCACCACTTTAGCTAATAGGGCCTCCCGCTGCCGCCACGCCACCACCGCATGATTTCTGTTCTCATCCTGAGGTAAAGTTCTTAACCCAAGGTACTATTTCTGGGTTAGCGGAGTCTGTAACCTGAAGTGTCTGTAACCTGAAGCGTCTGTAGAACTTTATTCATGTATGCCACAACAGCAGCTAGAATTTTGTTGGCTAAAAACTGGAAGACAGAAGAAATACCAACGATTGAAGAATGGCAGATGAAAATGATGGACTATATGGAGCTCGCTGAGATGACCGGGAAACTTCATGACCAGAGGGACGACGCAGTGGAAGAAGAATGGAAGAAATTTAAATTATACTTAAAAATCCATTGTATGATAGAAAATTAGATATAATTTGGAAGAAAAGTTATACTGTAGATTTAGAGTTTAGTTATGATGTAGGAATTGTGAAGGTATGAGTTGAGATATTAAATAAGTTTAATGATTCTTTATAGTAAAGTAAGATATTTTAAGATGGTAAGAAATTACTAAAATGATTCACAAGGAACGCAGGAAGTGGAGACAGGAGGAAGTCAGGATACAATGTTAGGGATAGATATTAAGGATAGCATAAGTTTTTTTGTTTTTTTGTAGTTTTGTTTTTTTTGCTTATTATAGTTGTATTGTTGTGTATTGGTGTGTTTGTATTGTTTTTTTTTTAAAATTTAATAAATATATTTGGGGGGGGGGAACCCTGAAGCGTCTGTAACCCGAGGTACCACTGTATTAAAAAGAAGAGCAACCCCAGGGTGTGATGTTAACTTAATTGTGTTAAATGTCCAGTTCAAAGAGCTCCAGATCCACTAATAAAAGTATTTTAAGCTGATTCCTGTTAATATGATCAGGTGCTCTTTCATTCAGATGCCTAGCTAAAGGGTGTGTGTGTGTGTGTGTGTGTGTGTGTGTGTGTATCCATGCTCACTTTATGTGACATCATCACCATCATTTCCCTAAGCCATTTGATATGGGCTTTGATTGTAAAGATTACATACACATTGGCATTTTATGGATTTTTCCCCAGCTTTTAAGGCAAAGTTCCCCCAAAGTGTACACAAAAATGGAGGATGCCATAGATTTATGTAGATGCATTATTATTTTCTTGTTAACACTCTGCCCTTTCCTGAGACTTTCTAACATTCAATTTGCTCTTTCGACAAGTGACAGTAGCTATCAGCTGATGTTGTCAGAAAGCCTTTGCGTTTGGAAATCTCCGAATCTACAGCACATAATTGAAATCAGATAGCAAATACTGAAATTAAAGTGTTACCTAGTCATATAAGATATCTCAAATCCCCCCTGTGTATGAATGTCTATAACTTCAAAGTTTTCACCTGACATTGTAAACAGGATCCAGATGAATACAAACCTCTTACCTCAATATTAGTTCCTCCCTGCAAAAAAGTGTTACCTGTACTTTTAAAAGCTATTTGTGAAAATAATAATAATAATAATAATATTTATTATTTGTACCCCGCCCATCTGGCTGGATTTCCCCAGCCACTCTGGGCGGCTTCCAACAGAAATCAAATACAAAAATATCAAACATTAAAAACTTCCCTAAAAAGGGCTGCCTTCAGGTTTTTTCTGAATGTCAGGTAGTTGTTTATTTCCCTGACCTGTGATGGGAGGGCGTTCCACAGGGCGGGCGCCACTACCGAGAAGGCCCTCTGCCTGGTTCCCTGTAGTTTTGCTTCTCGCAGTGAGGGAACAGACAGAAGGCCCTCGGCGCTGGATCTCAGTGTCCGGGCTGAATGATGGGGGTGGAGACGCTCCTTCAGGTATACAGGACCGAGGCCGTTTAGGGCTTTAAAGGTCAGCACCAACACTTTGAATTGTGCTCGGAAACGTACTGGGAGCCAATGCAGATCTCTCAGGACCGGTGTTATGTGGTCTCGGCGGCCACTCCCAGTCACCAGTCTAGCTGCCGCATTTGGATTAATTGCAGTTTCCGGGTCACCTTCAAAGGCAGCCCCACATAGAGCGCATTGCAGTAGTCCAAGCGGGAGATAACCAGAGCAAGCACCACCCTGGTGAGACAGTCCGCGGGCAGGTAGGGTCTCAGCCTGCGTACCAGGTGGAGCTGGTAGACAGCTGCCCTGGATACAGAATTAACCTGCGCTTCCATGGACAGCTGTGAGTCCAAAATGACTCCCAGGCTGCGCACCTGGTCCTTCAGGGGCACAGTTACCCCATTCAGGACCAGGGAATCCTCCACACCTGCCCTCCTCCTGTCCCCCAAGAACAGTACTTCTGTCTTGTCAGGATTCAACCTCAATCTGTTAGCCGCCATCCATCCTCCAACCGCCTCCAGGCACTCACACAGGACCTTCCTATTTTGCGTCATATCTTGCTGAGCCCTATACAGAAGCCAGAAGAACACCTGATGGCAATTCATTAGGCAAAATGGAATCAGAATCTCACCAATGACAGCACATATTATAGGTTAAAACAAGGAAGCTCAATGTTTACTTAAAGACTGCAGTATTAAGTGTAAAGCTAGGGCAGGGGTAGCCAACATGATGCTGTAATAGGAAAAATCTGCCCTTATTCCCTTATGGGGTACACAAGGGCCCTTGCAAAGTCCTTTGCAGGTTCTCCATTGGTAGGAGTAAAAAACAGAGGCCAACCAGACAAGCTTGAGAAGCAAAGCAACTAGTAAGCTTGATCTTTATTGAAGCTGTTGCAACAGCGGTGATTTTCAGGGAAAAGACCCAGAACAATGCCCGCAAGCTCTTATAAAGACATTTCAAAATCCCTTCTGGAGTCTAGCCCACCCCCAGAAACAGCATCCAATCACAGAAGAGGTGTAACCCAAAACCACCTCCCACCCCAGATACATCAGAGCTACATCACAAATTGGGGAGGGTCAGAGGAGGTAACTTGGGAATTTTCCACACCTGTGCCATCTCTCCTTGACCCCTCCCAGACACACATTTCTGCAAAACAAAAGGTTTCCATCCTGGCAGGTAGGGCTAATGGCTGTCCATTGTGAGGGAAATGGCCCATCCTCAGGCAGAGACTTCTCACCTCCTCCCTGCAGATGAAAACACATGGCCAGCTAGGAGTCAACATAGAGTGAGGCCTCTCTTTCTGTGCTGTTTTCAGACATGTGGCCTTATTTGTTTGGTAAATTAATAACAATTATATATATATATATATATATATATATATATATATATACACATACACACACATAGGACCTTAAAATTCTTACAACAATGCCTTCAGATGTTGTGAACTACAGTTTCCCATCAGCCTCAACCAGCATGGCCAATGTTTAGGGAAATGAGCAGTTTCAGTCCACAACAGCAGGAGAGCACCACCTTGTCTGAGCCTTAACTTGGATAACATGGTTTCAGAATTCTCTAGTTTCTCCAAAGGCTTTGGATTTTTCTCTCTGCTGCTCTGAGATTTTATTTTTTTAAAAAGCAAGGTAAAGGTAAAGGGACCCCTGACCATTAGGTCCAGTCGTGTCCTACTCTGGAGTGCAGCACTCATCTCGCATTACTAGCCGAGGGAGCCGGCGTACAGCATTAACACCTGGAAGGGTATTTCTTCTCCCATAGCTGTTGCCTTGGATTCAAAACAGTAATCAAACATCATTCTCTTTTGAATCCAAGGCAACAGCTATGGGAGAAGAAATACCCTTTCCAGGTGTTAATGCTGTTAATGCTGTTAATCCCTTCATTGCAGGCTCAGGTCGCATATATGTGTAAACAAAGCATATATCATAAACATACCTTTTCCCCTTCAGCATACTTACTGGCTCAAACCACTTCAATTTTTTTTTTTTTCTCAAGGAAAGCTGCCCTAACCCAGTAATAATTGTATACCCTTTTTTCATTTTTGAGATGCAGCGACTCAAACTGTACATGAAACAAAATAGAAAATTCTTTTCAGTAGCACCTTAGAGACCAACTGTGTTTGTTCTTGGTATGAGCTTTCATGTGCATGCACACTTCAAACTGTACATGGCATTCTAAGTGTGTGTGCACACCATAGATTTATACAGTATTATAGCAGAACTGCTGTTTTACTTTCAACCACTTTCCTGGCAATTGATTTTGTTTTTTGTTTTTCTCTTTCACTCCCACCGTACATTGAGTTCATGCTTTCGTTGAGCTTTTTGCTCTGACCACAATATCTCTTTCTGAGGTAATCACAGCAGCCAGTTTAGTGAAGTTAGCATTTTTGGTCCCAGTGTGCACTTCTGACAACACAGTGCCAAATGATATTGTATTAGAAACTGCATTCATCCACTTTGGAGCGAACCTTTTAGAGAGCTTCCTCCACTCTACTTGGAATTGCACCATCGTAAACAATCTGGTGTCATCTGTAAACTTGGGACACCGCAGCATTCAACCTTGACTCCATATGATTTATAACATATAAGCAGCAGCCACTATATCAAGCTGTAATAGGGGAGAAAGGAGAAGGGATGCAAGGCCACTAACAGCTTAGCTGAGAAGGACAGCTTCTTCCTTTTTCCACCGTCACCTGGCAGCAGCTGTTGTATCAGGCTGCAAAAGGGGAGATAAAAGGAAGGAAGCAAGGATACTCCATCAGCACAGCTAAAAGTCAAACATTTTGGGCTCCTGTTTTTGAACTGTCCCACCTCAGCTGGTTATTATAAGAGCTCTTAACTAAAATTGAGTTTGCTTATTTCCTCCTCCCTCCCAATTCAATTTCCTGTTGTGCCGTGTCTTTTTGCCCAGGCAGGCACATTATGTGACCCACGAGAGCAACAAAGTAACCAGACTATACAACAGTGATGGGATAAAAGCAGACTAAATCTTTATTGACAGCAGCAGGAAAGGCAAGAATTGGCATGGCATTGAGTCCCAGGATCAGTTGTTCATTCCACAAGCCCCATGTTGATGGAATGGATCCGCTGGGTTTGGACAGCTCCAAACCTGTACGACGGGAGTTGGCCCATGTTGAACCTTGCCATGGTGCAA
Organism: Lacerta agilis; assembly: GCF_009819535.1. NCBI lineage: Eukaryota > Metazoa > Chordata > Lepidosauria > Squamata > Lacertidae > Lacerta > Lacerta agilis. Next base: position 86,538,003 of record NC_046315.1, on the reverse strand, counting down.
GCCAAGCAAGCAAGGTCTCACTGGGGGACGAGGGTGAAGATTCCAACCAGGAAGATACTGAACCCACCCTTGGGTTTGTCATGTTCAATCTCAGGCCCCTTATGCCCTCCCCATACTATGTTGATCCTGTCCAATGCCATTTCTGCCCTCACACAAACAATGTTCTTCTGCCTAACAAAGGAAAGCCATAATTTCACTGTGGGATAAGAAGAAGAGAAAATAAAAATAAAAACCCCCAACCAAGTGCCAATCAAGTTGAGAGGAAAAAAATCATTTCTGGCCCTGTCAACCAATGACCCAAAATTGCTCAGTGAAGGCTCTAACCTGGGGGTGGGAAACTCTCAAAGCAAAATGGCTATGAGCTCCAGGGGAAGCAGCCTTATATCTGCTTTCTTCTCTTCTCTGCAGCAAGGGGTCATGGGACAGCTTTTCCCATGAGCCCATCACATAGAGATGATACTGCGCGAAACCATAGCAATGCCAGCAAAAGGCATCCCATCAGATAGAGAGTCTCTGTCTCTCCCCTCCTCTCCCCTCCCCTCCTCTCCTCTCACCTCTTTCCCTCTCTCTATAACACAGGTCCACTGGAACATCCCTCACCCATTTTCCTAAGTCTTTCATTATTATTTTGTTATGCTGCAACATACCATTCTGTGGGGGAGAATTGCCTAAGGAGTCCCATCAGCAGAAGCCCAGCACAAATACTTCTGCTTATGCAACAGGGCTTTCCCCACCTTTCCCCTGGGCCCACCCAAATTGAATTGGGGGTGGTCAGGGAACCCATATAACTGAGTGGAGGGAAGGGAGTGGGGGGGGTCATTCTGTCTGACAAGTGGAAATACTTGTGCAGACAGGGCTTTCATAACTGGTTAATGCTGAATTCCACCCCATGAGCTTCCTTGGGAGCTTTTGATGAGTGATGTACAGTGTGCCTCGCCCTGCCTGCTGCAGTGGTCTCTTCCAACTCTACTGAAGTGGCTTGCTGTGCACTGAGCAGGCAAGAGTAGACACACCACGATGCAATATCATGAAAAAACTTTAAAGGAAAGTGTACCACACATCTTGCTCTCCTCCCATATGTGCAGTAAGTCTCCCCTCCACTGCAAAGCTCACAGTACATCATTCAACGCTGCTTTCCAACATGAAAACAGTTGGAGAATGTATTGGCTGAGGTTCACTGATACATGCAGCACTGTGCCTGTTCCGCTGCAGTTTGACTTCCACATAAAACTGTGTTATTTGGCTGTCCACTGTGCTGAAATGGTGTATGTAATTAATTACATAATTATGGTGTCATAATGAGATTTCAATGCAAGTGGGTAATCAATTACACATTGTTTGGGATGTATGAGGTTCTAGGGAAGTGGTGGTACCTCAGGTGGAGGTCACATAGTGCTTCTACTGGGGTAGTTTGTCCTCTTTTGATCCCCACCCTGCACTCAGTGCTCACCTGTGGCTTTAACTGGATTCAACTGGCCGGCTAAACCAGATGAGGGTAGCCAGTGAGTCTCAATCCCTCAGTTAGTTAGGGATGTCCACTGCATGTGACCAATTGTGGGTCCAACAGTGAAGAAGGCAGTTTCTGCACCTACCATAGAGAGAAGTGAGGGGCAGATGGAGCTCATCAACCTAGGAAGGTAGCCAATCTAGGAGAAGCAAAACTCTGATCCTAAATCTCTGGTGCCTTGTGGGATATTTTCAACAGAAGAAAAGGCTAAGGAGCAAACCCTACACAAATCTGGAGTCCCTAAGACAGTTGTGGTTAAGGTGTAGTGGTTAAGAGCGGTAGACTCATAATCTGGGGAACAGGGTTCGTGTCTCCGCTCCTCCACATGCAGCTGCTGGGTGACCTTGGGCTAGTCACACTTCTCTGAAGTCTCTCAGCCCCACTCACCTCACAGAGTGTTTGTTGTGGGGGAGGAAGGGAAAGGAGAATGTTAGCCGCTTTGAGACTCGGGTATTGATTAAGCGGGATATCAAATCCAAACTACTCCTCCTCCTCCTCCTCCTTCTTGTGTGGAACCTTGTATGCCTCCTTCTGGCAACTCCTGAAGCCAAGCTGCTGCCAAATGTATTGCTCTTCTTTCTTTTGGACCACATCAGCAAGGCAAAGAGTGAGGTCTTATCATCTGGGCAGCCCAGGTCCTCCACATACACTGCCCTGGGGAGGTCATTTCGTTGCTGCTGTTTGATCTCACCCTTGGAGGCACACTCCATTGTCTCTCAAGTGAGATGCACATCATCAACAACACATTGTTTGCAGACTGATAGATATTCCCTGTTGTTACTTTCATAGAATCATAGGGGTTGACCTTGTGGTCTCTCCCAACTCTACAATTCTAGGGTTCTACGAAAGCAAGAACAACAGTGAATACTGATTATATCTGCTGAACTGATTTCCATTCCAGGAAAAATAGAAAATGACTGGAGCAGTTGATAATAATCTAAATTCTCCCTCTACCACTGCAACAGTGAAGTTCAAAGATGTTGTATACATAGTTAGCCATGCTTTTTATTTTTAAAAGGAAGGGATCCAATACATAAGTATAATTATTAAAGCAATGCTACATTTGCCATTAATTTTAATTTTAACTACCGGTACATTTGGAAAAAATAAAATAAAATCCATTTTGCTCTGGGCAAGAAATATTTCGTGGAAGGCAACTAAAAATGTAATTAGAAATGTTTTTCCATAAGGCCATACATCACCATGGGAATGCGTAAGGAAATTGATTTTATGCCTGTATTGATAAATTTTCACAGTGGTTTTACAAGGCTGAATCTAACTAAAAATGTCAAGGTTTTTATCTTAGCTTTAAAGAGCTTATATAATACTCCAATCTTCAAACAGAGAGGAATCTGAGATCAACACAGGATAACCAAGTCACTACAGAGACTGATTCTTCATTCCAAATATCCTCTTTCTCTACTCTGAATGACTCCTAATAGTATCCTAGCTACAGGAGTCAGTGGCTAGGAGCATTTACAGCAAGAATAGCCCCCAATTGCACATTCTTTTATGTATGTAGCTGCTGGTGATCTCTCTCTCTCTCTCTCTCTCTCTCTCTCTCTCTCTCTCTCTCTCTCTCTCCCCCCCCATCTCTGCAACAGAATTAATCTAGCACCACAAGAGGACCCCAGGAGCTCTCCAAGGTACTGTATGTGTGCAGGATGCCTTAAACTGCTGGCTGGAGATTACTGTGCTTCCCCAGTAACATTCAGTTCCCTGCAACCCAGGAGCTTTCCCAGGTGGTTTGTTTACAACCTGAGATGGTGGGCATTTGCAAGCACCCATAATCTTAGGCTGCAAACAGTAGCTACTTCTCTGCAGTCAACTGTCTCTTCTTAGTGCTGACATGTATAAACAAAGATATTAACAGTGGCTCAACACAGCTCAATAAAGTAAAGCTCATTCTTTCTATTGACTGGAGTTGTATAAATCTATTTTTATATCCAACACTGCTTGTAAATCAAGGCATACAGCTGGCCTGACTATGTGCACTATTGTGACGCAAGCTTTTGCTCTCATAAATGAAGAGGAAATGCCCTAGAATAAAGAAACCACACACAACAGGCGGGTTCAATAATAGACCATAACTTTATTAATTACATGTCTAATTTGCAACAGTCTTAACTGGTTAACCCTAATCCCTCTTAACTTAGTGCTATCAATGGCAGGGTTGGGAGACAATGGCCTGTCCAGACTGGTGTTGTTGTTTTCTTTTCAAGTGTTTCTGCAACATGTCATGGATGCAATAATGTATTAGTGAAGGTTTACACTGGCTTATACATTGCTTCCCCAATGCTGGTTTTCATTGCCACCAGGAGGGGCACTCTTCAACACTGTGCAGTGAGAATGGAGCAAAAAATAAAACAATCAAACAACACTTGGAACACTTGGAGTACAAAAGGAATTCAGCAGAAAGCTATGGAAAATGCACCCATTGGAAATGAAGCAGTATGTCTACCCTGAAACATTTGTAAGCACAAACAGTATCGCTAGCAGGAACACATATAATGGCACTAGAATAATAGAGTCATAGAATTGTAGAATTGGAAGAGATTCTGAGGGTCATTTAGTCCAACCCTCTGCAATGCAAGAATCTCAACTAAAACATCATGGCTGATGACCATCCAACCTCTGCTTAAAAACCTCCAAGGAAGGAGAGTCTCTTTGCCAGGTAAGAGGGTAGGTTGCTGCTGTGTCTGAAAATTGCTGGGAAAGACCTGGCTTGCCAATGCTGCCTGAAGCATAACAGTTGGCTCAATTTCATTAAAAGGTGGAGGCAAAATTACTATCACCTAGACCAGGGGTCTGCAACCTTTAAGACACAAAGAGCCACTTGGACCCGTTTACAAAGGAAAACAAACAAACTGGGAGCCGCAAAACCATTGCGACATTTAAAACAAATATAACGCTGCATATATTGTTTCTTACCTTAATGCAATAATAATAAATAACGTATAGGAGCCAATGCAAAGTATAATTAGTAAAAACAACAAGAATAAGTTCTTACTTTTTTGCATTGACTCAGGGGCGTACCCAGGATCAAAACTGGGGGGGGGGGGCAAGCCATGGTCATTCAGGTTGTGACATTTCAGCACGGAAAGGCGAATGAAACCAAAATTTTAGGGAAATTATATATAATTATAGCAGTGCTTTATTACAGTAGTTATTATAATTATTTGCTTGGTTTTTTAATTTTTTTTATTCTAGTTACATGTCTTATACCAGGGGTGGCCAACTCCCAAGAAACTGTGATCTACTTTCAGCAGTGATCTACCCCCGTTTTTTGGGGTTCAGCTCAAAGTTGTTTTGGGGGGGTGTGGTGGGTGGGAGAGAGGGCTTCCCCCTCTAAGATAGGTTGGCAAGCGAACTAATAAAGAAAGAAAAAGGGGGGGTGGGAATGGAAAAGTGGGGTGGAAAAATATAAATTGGGGGTGGGGTGGGGAGAATATCTATTAAAAATATGTAGTAGTTTAAAAAATTAAAATAAAGGGGGAAAATCTTTTTCTTCTTTTTCCTTTTTTTGAAAACAAAAACAAAAGGGGAAGAGAAAAGAAAAAGGGGGGATAAAGGGAGAAAAGGGTAATAATAAAAATTCAAATAGAGTGGCTGCTGCAGCTGTGGGGGGTGTTTGTTGTTTTTCGTTTTGTTTGTTTGTTTTAAAATGGGATTTCTCCCCTTGGATTAAAAAAGGAGGGGAGGAAGAAAAAGAGAGGGGGGGTGGGAGAGCAAGGCAAAAAGCCAAAAAGCAAAAAAACAGGTTTGAGGGGGGGGAATCGCGCCAGGCACTGCAGCGCGCTGGCCTCGGGGCTCCGGGCCCCCGAGCCGCCCTTGGGGCCGTCGTTGAACATGTACACCGCCCGCAGCGAGCGCTGGCGAAGCACCGGTTGGCGGAGGTTTCAGAAGCAGCCTGGATGTTTTCGCCGCCCCCGCCCCAAAGCAGCTCTACTTCATCCTGTCGGCGACCATTACCGCCCTCCCGTCACGGCGATGCCTGGCCCGCCTGCTCCGCCCTCCGCGCGGCCGCTTTGAAAAGGATTCCGCCCGACAGGGGCCGCTCAGAACAGGGGCCGCTCCAATCGCCGCCGCCACCTCCCGCCGCCTTTATTATCCCGACTCTTTTCTCTCTCTCTCTCTTGATAACTCGCAAAGCCCAGCTCCTTCTTCTCCCCGCCCTAACGCCACCCTCATTGGCATGTTCCCCTCAAACAGGAACAGGCATCCCAGCGGCTCATTGGCCGGATGAAACGTTGCTCTCCCGTGCCCGCCTCCCGCCTTCATCCTCAGTGGCTACCTCGGTGGTAAGGCCCCGGCTCCGAGCCTATGCGCCAAGGCGGGCGATCTGTCCTGCCAATCGGCACGCCGAGGTGGTAAAAGCTCAGCCCTCCCCACACGCTTATTGGTGTGAAGAAGTCGCTTCCTCTCTCTGGGAGTGGTCAAGGTGGACATCAATCTTGGGTCTGTCCTCGGGAACCCCGAGAGGGCTGAGAAACACCGCCCAGCTGTTCAACGTTGATGCGGATTATTCATGGTTTTTTTGGCCCTTTTTTTTTGCCGATAACCATTTAATTATTATTGAAAGGGCATTGAAAGGGGGCATGCCGGAGCCGCGGGAGACCTGTCAGAGAGCCGCATGCGGCTCCGGAGCCGCAGGTTGCTGACCCCCGACCTAGACAAAGCAGTTCTTACATCACAGGGGCCCTGCCCTGTTAGCCTGGTTAACTGGTGTCCAAGATTACTGATACATCTATAGCCAGAAGGAGAGGAAAGATATGAGTCCCCCCCTCAATTGGTCTATCATTTGGTTCCCCTCACTTCCTGTAGGTGTTTGAAGAAAATAACACAAATCCAAGTTTTATGTGATTTCTGTTTTGTAAGCTACCTGGAGTTCTCCACATTTCTGCATCAGTTTATGATTTTTTTCTTAACAAGTCCTCAATATATCAATCAACATTTCAGTGCAAAATTCTCCTAATATAAGCAGTACGCCTGATATACATATTCTGATAATGTTTTTTTATTAATTTTCAATTACATTCCAATAATAGCCTCATTATAACAGTACCATTTCATAATACAAATACAAATACCTATCATTCAAATACTGAATTATATAATTTAGGTGGCCCCCAGCATGCTAGAATTGATGGTTTGATAATTCTCTTTATTTCTGCATTCCAAAATATTATTATCAATACAGAATAACTGCCACACACAGGAAGAAAAAGGATATAGGTTGAGTGCCTCACTTGTAGTTTTATAAATCATTTGTGTCAACACAAATAGAAGTTATTAATCTGAAGAAGTGTGCATGCCCACGAAAGCTTATACCAAGAACAAACTTAGTTGGTCTCTAAGGTAAGGTTACTAGATTTTTTTCAATGAATGCGGGGACACTTTTCAGCTTCAATGGATTTTGTGTGGGGACTGATGTGTAAATCCGGGGACTGTCCCTAGGAAACGGGGGCATCTGGTAACCTTATTCTAAGGTGCTACTGGACAATTTAGTTTATTTTTATATATATTTCGACTGCGTCAACCAACACAGCTACTTACCTGAATCTAGAAGTTATTAATATTGCAGTTGTTACATAAGGGATTATTATTATGACCAGAATGTAATTGAAATTGATATACACATTTCTGCAAACAAATTACTCTTTGCCAAGAAAAATATAAAACATTTCCCTACGTTGTTTTCACTAATATATGCAATTTGCAATTTTATGCACACTTTCCCCTAATGTGTCTATTTTTGCATATATCTGGTGGGGAACTGCACTGCAAAATTCAGGGAAGCATGAATTGCAAAGCTTAGCTGTATTTCACTGCACACACACACACACACACACACACACACACACAGGAAGTGCAAGTTAGGTAGTTTTTCACTAAAATGCTATCCAAACCAAATTGCTCCCCTATCCCTGGTTCACATCAATGGAACAGCCATTGGCACAAACAATAGCATATATATTCAAAGACAGTGTGAAATGTTTTGCTCCCCCCCCCCAGCTACTGTATGTTGGCTTCATATTCAGGACACCAGAAATCCTTATCTTTATATCTAACATATGATCCATTATAATCTGACACATTGGTTTGTTTTTCCTTCCCACCAAGTGAAAGAAAATCTATTTCAACAATTGCAGTCAGTGAGTGGACTTTATCCCAGTCTCAGAAGGCACAGTTGGACAGGGATATGTCTTTGTGACAGCCATTCTTTGGACTCTAATAATAAGTGGTATGTTCTGTGACTTTGAAAACCTCCAGCTTAAGAAAGCAAGAAAAGAATGAATCAGCTTGCTGTAAATTCTGGGCAAGAGACCTTACATTGCTTTCCTCCCAAAATTGCAAGTTTAGCCTCTGCAAGTTGACAAAAGATGACAAATACTGTGCATTGTTAGTAATTTAAAATAGTTAAAAGATATCAGTCCTAATCCAGCTAAGAAGATTTATGCATGTAAGCAGATTAATCCATGCATATCACTTGCTGGCTTTGTAAATCAGTGTAAATAAGATTTATATACCAGTGTGCATCTATGAGAGGGATACAGTTTTAAACACACTGTGTTGAATTGCACATGCTGGTTTACACTGGCCATCCCACCACATTCCCACTACCTCACAACTAGTGATAAAACGCAATTCACATTGGACATGGCGGTGGTTTTAACTATTGACATGACTAGTCAGGTTGGAGAACTAATGGCATGTTCCTTGATTTTGGTTTATTCTGCTATATTCTGTTATATTCTAAGCAAACCGAGCTGATAAATGAGTTGGCATTTGACTACTGGGGTGGCAGTGTATTTGGAGGTTCAGTTAGAGTTCACTAACCCTTTTAGACTGGTGGGCAAATTTGGAGTCTTGAGAAAGCGCTGTGGATGCCCGTCACAAAATGGCTGCTGCAAGAGTGTAGCATGACACAAAATGGCTTCCACGTGTAAAAGAGTCAGAAAAGAGAACACCACAAAACATTGCAAGCATTCGCTTTGTGATTTCAGGCAATCAGGATTACATGTGGGATGTGATGGCATCTCAGAAAAACACAACCTTTCGAAGTTGGCAATATTATGTTATTTATTTTGTTGGCTTACGTGGCATTCACAGGAAGTTTCCCACCCAGCAGAGTGCCCACCCTCGGGTGGGTGATAGTTCCACATGCAGAATCTATTCCTTTTTATTATTAATAATAAAAAAATACATTGCAGATTCCAGGGAATACCTCTGCTGCTACCACCATCCACTGAGAGCCCAACTTTGGGAGTATTTATATTTGAGTTACTTAGACAGCAATCCAAACTGTAGATCAGTGTGAATGAGAAAAATTTGGAATACACAAATATTCAGCTGAGCCAAGACCAGAATAAGTTCTCCAAAAGGGCATTTGTATGAAGTGGTGTAGGGGGAGTCCAAACTCCATGCTGCTTGGTCGAGTCATCTAGCAACCCACCAGAAGTTACAGTGGTGTAATTCAAACTGTTTTTAAAGAGTTGGTTTCCCTTTGCTGGCTCATCCAGCAGCAGCCCAGCTGCTAAATGGAGTTTGGAGTAGAGATACATTAAACTGGCACAATTTACTCCAGTGTAAATTATGCTTCCTTCCTATGTTTTTGAATGCTCTGCCGTGCTGCATTGTCTTGGGGGCGGTGGGGGAGGGTTTGATTGAATCCCATTGATTGGAGCTTGTTTTCTTGGGGGCGGGGGCTGTCCCATTGATGGAAAAGTGGCTGGTGGAAAGCTTGAGGGATTCCTCAATGCAAAGGACCTTCTTTTGGGGTGGGGGGGAGGGGAAGCCCCCATCCTTGTGAGGAAATGGGGAGAATCGGGGAGATGATAAAACAAAGGATACAAGGACTTCTCTGTCTGTGCAAGTTCCGCCCTCCAACAGCACAACGACTGGGACAAAAGGAGGTGGAAGAAGAAGAGACAGGACAGAAATTTCTTAAAGGGCCAGTGGAAGGAGATGGAGAGGGAAGGGAGGATGGGTGGATGACAAATGGGACAATCTGCATCCCGTATTAATATAGGATGCAGCATTTTACTTTCAAATATGGAATGATTCAATATTTTAAGGGATGGGTGACAACCCTATGCTGAGGTGATCTCACAGAAAAACAAATACAGTACAATGTCATTACCTGCTAAGGAGGAAGGAAGGAAGGAAGGAAGGAAGGAAGGAAGGAAGGAAGGAAGGAAGGAAGGAAATACCCTTTTCAAATAAAGGGAGAGGTTAGCAATCAGGGCAGCATAGCAGGAGAGTGTGGCAGTCAGGAGGCAGAAAAATAATATTGCCCAAGGCCCTTTCAAAGCTGGAGTATCTACTGTATCAAAACCATAAACAGGAGTCCTACTCAGTTAATAAATAGATATAGGCCACAGGTGAACCTTACATTCAAATTTATATTATATCACTTTCCTAGTCAAAGCCTTCTAGGCACTGTAGTTTGTTAAGGGTGTTGAGAGTTCTTAGGAGACCACTGTTCCCCTCACAGAGCTACAACTTCCAAAGTGGTTTAATAGTCAATTCCCAGGGAATTCTGTAAACTGCAGCTCTGTGAAGGGATGCAGGTCTCCTCACAACTCTCAGCACCCTTACAAATTACATTTTCCAGGGTACCTTTGGGGGAAGCTATAACTATTACTGACATAATAGTGCTATAAATGTAAGGTGCACATTTGACCATACATGAGAAGAATGAGGCCAAATGGCAATACAATGAAAAAAGTACAGTCTGAGACAATTTACTGTAAATTGCAGTATAACAATAAACTGACAGACAGAGGCCCTGAGAGAAGCAAACACCCTTGTCCTTGCTATTACTACCAAGTGACACCATAACACAATAAAATGATAGAATGCTCCTTAAAATAGGGCATGCTTCAGTTTACTATGGTCAAGTAATAGGCAGCCTGTTCACTGGGCAATTAAGAATATTTTACCAGTGAACTGACTGGCATTCCAGCTGTAGCTTTTAATGGATATCATATTGAAGGGACGGGGATTATAGCAGGAACCAGTATTTCCATTATATGTGTGGCCTAGTCACTCCCATGACAAAAATTGTAACATGGAATGATTTATATTTGACTCAAAGATAGCTTCTCTGAGATGCAGGGAGCAGTGCATTCTTTTCAATGGCCATCCATAGCGATTGGTTTTTTTTAAAAAATTATTATTCTGTACATTCAGGGACTTCTGAGAGAACAAATAGCAAATCTGTAAAAGCTGACGCATGTGCTAGTTATTAAACTTCTTGGGGCCTTCACAGTCTGCAATAAACCTGTCTTCTGCGATGTGAAAGTTTCCAAGGCTCTCCCTAAATTTCTTAACCTTAAAGTACAGTTAAGTGGTGAAATGAATATGACACCGTTAAAGGTGAAACAAAATAATTGGTGAAATTATTCACCATCATCATTATGCGACTCTCCCTCTCGGTAAGTGGCAGTGTGCTTGGCACTGGGAAGACAGTGCAGCCCCATCCCAGCAACCACTGCTGCCAGGGAGGGTGCAGAGGGAAGGCATTGTTATGTATATAAAACAATTTTTGATGATAAGCAAAGTAGCAGAGTAGCCTTACACCTAGGAAGTTAAATAATTCTTCTAGGTGATTGATAGCTTTTTTGGGAATAACAGGGGCAGAACTACCTAAAGTGTATAGAAATTTATTTATGTATGCGAATACAGCAGCAAGAATGCTACTCGACGCAAAATGGGGGGGGGGGGAGCAGAAGTCCCAGCAAAGGAAGAATGGATACAAAAACTTATGGAATATGCAGAAATGGCAAAACTTACCGGAAGAATAAGAAATCAAGATAACTAAATTTTTATAAAAGAATGGAAATGGTTTATGGTTTATTGAATAGTTACAGGTAAGTTGCAAACAGATAAAAACATTGGCAAGATTATTGTAATAACTTGCAGTTTCATGAAGTTTAAAGTAGATAAATAAATGGGCAAATTAAATGAATTTGGATATGCAGAAGATATTAAAAAAATAAATTTAAGGAACCGCAGAAAGAGGGGAAAGGAAATCAAACCTTGAAATGTTGAAATGATTGTAAAATTAATGAAATGTATAAATTTAAAAAGTATAAATAAAATTAAAAGAAAAGAAATGATAGCTTCTTTGTAAAGATTATAAAATATCCAGACTCTTTATATTCAAAAGAACTTTTCTTTCATAAACACATAGCTGAGAATATATTTACAATCTCATGCTTATTTAAACATGGGTTTTTCTCACCTGAAGTCTTATAAACTTAGACTTATAAATAAAACTGTGTTGAGACTTGCACCAAAGTTTTACCTCACTTAGGTCTTACAGTTTCTTATGAAAATATTTACTATTATTATTATTATTATTATTATTATTATTATTATTATTTTACTTCCACCTCAGCAGTATTCTCTTTGTTCATTACAGAGAGCTCCTGCACAGGTTTCTCCCTATTAACGTTTAGGGATCTTCCTCTGTCTCCTTCACTTCAGACAGATCACACTGACACAACACTGTCCTCAACAGTATCCTGAGAAGACTTTCTCAGCAGCCATTCTCTCCCACACACACAGAGAGAAAAGAAGAGCAGGTTAAAAAACGACAGTTACTGGAATAACAGTCACAACAGAATAGAATGCCTCTCTTATCTGACTCATAGTCAGCCAATCACATGAGAGCTACTGCCAGATGGGGGAGGAAAATCCCATATTAAAAGTACACATGAATTTTACATTCCCATTTCAGGAAATTATCCTTAATAGACAGTTGATTTCTAGAGCAAAAGAAAGAGCACACTCAACCATTGCTTGGTCACCTTGCAATAAGGATAAGTGCAGCAAAACCACTGCATCCCATACGTGAAAATTGCACTGGAATTTCTTTCTTCCCCTTAAATAATTTTCAAATGCAATTTATTTTCTCATTATTTGCTGGGGAATGATAAAAAATAAAGTAAAATTGCAGGATGAATTTTTCAGCAAAACACTGAATTAAATGGATCAATACAGTTATGATCTGTTTGTTTAGAAAATGAAGGTTTGGGATGGTATTGTAGCTCAGTGATCTGCCTTGTGTGCATGAATGTCCCAGATACAATCCCTGGCATCTCCAAGTAGAGTTGGGGGAAACTGCTGCCTGAAACCCTGGTGAGACAAAGCCAATCTATGTAGACAACACAGTGGTACCTTGGTTGTTGAACTTGGTTCGAAAACCAAGGTGCGGCTTCGGATTGGCTGCATTAGCTTCCTGCACTCAATCTGAAGCCGCAGAAGCCATGTCGGACGTTCGGCTTCCAAAAGTCTATCACAAACTGGAACCCTCACTTCCGGTTTTGCAGAGTTTGGGAGCCAAAATGCCCGAGTACCAAGGCGTTTGAGAACCAAGGTATGACTGTACTGATCTAGATCAACCAATGGCCTGACTCAGTATGAGACAGCTTCCTGTGTTGAGATTTTTGGGTCACTGGGTCAAACAGCACAACGCCTGTGGTCATACGGAATGAACCCTCATCTATAACCTACCCATATTCAACCTCAGATAATATATCTCAGTAAAGAAGCTGCAGTTTGGCATCTTGTTATGACACTAATGGGACATGTGGCATGAGCAAAGTGATCTATCTGATGGAGCAGAAAATGCCTTTGATTAATGGAAAATGAATGCCATTCATCTTAATGTGATTTCTATTATACAGGTTCAATAGATAATGAGATCTTTTATCTTTCTTTGCTAAGCATAGGTAGCTAACCCTGAGGGGTAAGCTCTATGTTTAAAAGAGAGAGAGAAAAACATTGGACTTTCTTTCTCTCTCTTTGCTTTACTTTTTAAAAGATATAGTATTTTTAGACGGCTGGTGACAATTTAGCCACAACGTGGAGACCAATTAATAACTCTCTTGAGAAAGGAAATGGGTCAGCTTTACCAACTCTTCATGTGACTCACGAGAATATCTACATCAGGAACATGTGAAATCTTTCCGTTACTCTGACAGATAATTTCTACCTTTCCTATCCTGTTGGAATTGTCTGGCAAGGACACTGATCCACCTAAGTAAAAATTAATTTTTCACAATATACTAAATAACAATAACAATAACATATTTATACCCCGCCCATCTGGCTGGGTTTTCCCAGCTACTCTGGGTGGCTCCCAACAGAATAATAATAATAATAATTGCGTGTCGAGGTCCCCAAGCCACCCCCCAATAAATTCACACATCAGAAATAAATTTTTGTTTGGGTTTTTGGCAATAATTTAGGCCACAACTTTATTAAAATACAAATTATGTGAGTGGTTGCGCAGGCATTGGTTCTGACTAGCTGTCCGACGGGACAGAGCTGACCACCGGTCAGCAACGGGAGATCCCATCTGGGGAGTCTTCCATAATGGAAGTGCACCACAATTTGCCATGAAAACTTTGTTCAGGTATAACACCAACAGGGAATGAATGTATGTGTGTGTTGTTTTGTTTTGTTTTCTTAGTCTGTCTTATGGGAGCATATTGTTCAAATGTTGCCTTATAATTTCCCAATAGCAAATGCCATGTTGTAATATCTGTCAACAGCCAAAAAAAAAAAGTAGTATTTTAATTCACACACTACTGATGAAACTGAGAGAACTCTGGAGAAATGAAAGACACAAAACAGCAGCCAGGGCAATGAATGTGTAATCCTGTATTTTTCCTATTAGTATTTCAGACGTACAAAAGTGATTGTTACTTTATTTTTCTCTGCATACGTAATTACTTCTGCCTAAGGAGCTGTATGGGGGATGCAGGTGGTGCTGTGGTCTAAACCACAGAGTGTAGGGCTTGCCGATCAGAAGATTGGCGGTTCAAATCTCCACGACGGAGTGAGCTCCCGTTGCTCGGTCCCAGCTCCTGCCAAGCTAGCAGTTCGAAAGCACATCAGAGTGCAAGTAGATAAATAGGTACCGCTCTGGCGGGAAGGTAAATGGCATTTCCATGTGCTGCTCTGGTTTGCCAGGAGTGGCTTAGTCATGCTGGCCACATGACCTGGAAGCTGTCTGCAGACAAACACCGGCTCCCTCGGCCTATAGAGCGAGATGAGCGCTGCAACCCCAGAGTCGTCCGTGACTGGACCTAACGGTCAGGGGTACCTTTACTTTTTATGTAAATCAGTTCATGTAAACATGGTATGCTATACTGCCATGGAGAGCAATCCAGATTGCAATGGAAAACATCTTAGTTTAGAAACTGTTTAGGAACTAATAAGAGAAAACACAACCATATACAGTATGACTTTTGCCCATGGGGACTGGTGTGTTGGAAGGCAGGGAACACCTTCTGGATTCCCCCCCCCCCAAAAAAAAGCCAACTGTGGAGCCTGGGAGAAGAGAGAGGGGAAGTCCTTTTGGTAGAGTGTAGGAGCTGCCTCAGGCTACCTCACAGGTTGAGGTGGTTCTCCCACAAGATTTTGCCAGTTTCTTTCAACAACAGAAACCTTTGAGATTGGTTCAGTAAGAAATCAATTTTGGGGTTGTTGGTTTTTTGTATGTGCGCTCCCGGGCTGCTTCCGGGGGGGGAGCCGTGGCGCTTTCGGTCATGAATATATGCCACACTTTAACTTTTCATGATCAGAATTGGGGGGGGGGGAGTGTGGCTTATAATTGGGCCAATATGGTATTTGACTTCTATAATTTTTATAATACATTCAAAGTTTTTACGTATACGTATGTGTATGTGTTTGTGTAGTTGAAGAATGGCTTAACAAATGTATTGCAATCTTTTTAGATAAGCCCTTGAAAAGGGCATTTGGGGCTAAAATGTGTTGCGCACACAGTATAGATAAGTAATCCATTCATTTCTCTTCCTTGTATGCCAGCTGATTTTGAGTGTCACAAAAGGAGAGCAAATTAATCATTTAATGTATTATTGTTGTTATTTGTACTGACATGCAGGAGAGGAGGCCTTTGTGAGATCTTCTGCCAAAATAACTTGGCTAGCCTTTGATATTATGGATCTTTATTTGTAGGGATGGGCAATTGCTGTCCTGCTTCAGGCAGCAAAATGTCTTGGGTCAGCCCTGTTTATATTTATCAATACTATTGGTGATCCAGGTTCATTTTATAACCCAAATCTCAGGAGAGCTAGTCCACTGAGCCCCAAAGTAGCAGCTATGCTTGTCACTTGTTTATTTGTAATATTAAAGCAAGGTGAACTCTGAAGGGGGTTGTTAATGGAGGGGGTTATTATATACATCAACAATGGCCGCTCACCTTTGAAACAAACCTTTCAGGGCAAGAACCCATAATCCATACTCCCCTTTTGTTATTGCTGCTTATATAAAGTGATGAACTGATAGGGCAAGCTACAGTGTTTTCCTTCTTTTGAAATTGACAACACTTCTGGTGTTTTTCAGAAGCTCAGATAGTTTAACACATTTGCTTTTCAGCAGATGGGTTGTGAGTACTGTGTCACATCCTGACCTCAGCCGAATTGGACTCAGTTTTATTATTCCAGTTATCTTTTATTTTTGAGAAAGGGGAGGAGAGGTAGAAATGCAGGGCCAAACTATCCATGTTACTTTTCTGCAGTTATGCATTAAAATAATAATAATAATAATAATAATAATAATAATAATAATAATAATAATAATAATAATAATAAATTCAGAAAGTTGCAGTTTTGAGGAATGGGATCCTCAGATAGGGGATGAATAACCCTTCTCCTTCCTAAACATGGTTCTCTGGTCTAAATAAGTTTATACTTGTTTTTCATGCATGAAGCCTAAGATTCAGTCTCTTGCATCTCCTGAAAAGATGGAGCCACTATGGTATTGAGCTGTAAAGGTAAAGGTAAAGGGACCCCTGACCATTAGGTCCGGCAGTGGACGGCTCTGGGGTTGCGGCGCTCATCTCGCTTTACTGGCCGAGGTAGCCGGCGTACAGCTTCCGGGTCATGTGGCCAGCATGACTAAACCGCTTCTGGCGAACCAGAGCAGCAGATGGAAACGCAATTTACCTTCCCGCTGGACCAGTACCTATTTATCTACTTCCACTTTGACATGCTTTCAAACGGCTAGGTTGGCAGGAGCAGGGACCGAGCAACAGGAGCTCACCCCGTCATGGGGATTTGAACCGTTAACCTTCCAATCGGCAAGCCCTTTGCTCTGTGGTTTAACCCACAGCGCGAGCTCTAGAACTAGTCTATTCTCTTCTGCTCTATATGTGATTCCGGAGAATATTGGAGAAGGAGACATAACTAGTTGCATTCTCTAAATGTATTCCACTGCACCAGCATAAGCCCACTTTCTACTGCTGGGGTAGGGAACCTTTGGCCCTCTAGATGTTGTTGGCTTCAGCTAGCATATTCAGTGGTCAGGGATGATGGGACTTAGAATCCACAATGTCTGGAGTGCCACAGGTTCCATATCTCTGTTCTAGAGGGTCTTATGGGGAGCAGCAGATAGCTGCTTTTATCTCGCAAGATAAAACTAAAGTAGAGGGGAGCACTTTTAATATGCACGCTGTAAACTCAGAGGAATAGGAAGATGTCAGTTTCAGAAAACCCAAGAGATAATAACCAAGATTTCTGGTGCGCATTTCTGCCAATGAATCATTTCAGAAAGTCTGCTTGATCCTTTGAAATTGAAATGATCTTAGGCGTAACTCATTCCGTTCTGTTGGCTGGGATATTGGCAAAAGTTAATAAACAAGAAGGGTCAATAATTACTGCTGGACCAGGAATTTGTATTAGCTATTCAGTCACTGATCACTGGCTCAGAGAATGATTCATGGACTCAGCTTGTACAATGTAGCTTGTCAAATGCAAGTTTCAGCTTGGGAGAGAGACATTCACTGAACTGTTTAAAGAATCCTGCAATGAAATCATTGGAGCCAGAAGAGTTTTAACATTTTCTAAGTCCTTTGCTGCTGTTGTATTTCTCCTCCGTTCTTGGGCAGTCCAACTATTTGCTTTTCTTCTTACTCTTCTTTAATTAAACACAATGTAGAATTTACCTTTCACAACTGCACCCAATGCTTCCTCTGTGTGGGGTTGCCCCACTTTTAACTCACAACAACCCAGAGAGTTCAGTTAGGTTGGGAGACAGTGGCACAACAGATCTAGGCTGAGCCTTCACAGCTTGTGACCACCAAAGCACTTGCAACTGACCAGCCACATATTGTGGTCACCAGGAGTTTTATGCCTCCCAATATATACAGGTGAAACTCAAAAAATTAGAATATCGTGGAAAGGTTCATTTCTTTCAGCAATTCAACTTAAAAGGTGAAACTAATATATGAGATAGACTCATGACATGCAAAGCGAGATATGTCGAGCCTTTATTTGTTATAATTGTGATGATTATGGCGTACAGCTGATGAGAACCCCAAATTAACAATTTCAACTTTGGGGTTTTCATCAGCTGTACGCCATAATCATCACAATTATAACAAAGGCTTGACTTATATCACTTTGCATGTCATGAGTCTATCCCATATATTAAACTCCAGTAGCCAATGAAAACAATTGCTTACATAAATGGACTTTTCCATGATACAGTGGTGCCCCACTAGACGAAAATAATTCGTTCTGCGAATTTTTTCGTCTAGCGGTTTTTTCGTCTAGCGAAGCGGCAATGACAGCCACGCTCCGCTAAACGAAAAAAAAGACGAAAATTTTTCGTCTTGCGAAGCAGCCCCATTGACTTTTTCGTCTTGCGGGGCAGCTTCTGCTAGACGAATGCCGTTCGTCTAGCGAGTTTTTCGTCTAGCGAGGCATTCGTCTAGCGGGGCACCACTGTATTCTAATTTTTCGAGATTCACCTGTATATAATTATATATTTCAGCAGCTCAGTCGCACCTCTAATTTTTGCAAATGATTGCTTCAGAAAGTTTACTGACCCCCTGATGGGATACCACACATAGCTAACAAATTGTGTTTGATTTCAGTTCAGCAAAAATTTCAGACCTACTCGATGCAATGGAATGAGGAACAAAGACAGAAAAGGACACTGCATCGTGTTGGTTCAGAAAAAAAAGGAAGAGAATGAAATAGAGGTTTGGGGCATATATTGTTTGGTGAGAGAAACCCATCAGAGATTTAAAATCTCAAAATATGCAGCAACGTAAAGCATGGAAATGTAGGCTATAAAACCATTAATTTATGTCCTTCCGGGTGAGTTCCAAAATTGTCCTCTTTAAAAGTTATTTTCAGTTTCCTTCTTCCCCCAGCATAGGAAAAGGCTACATGTTTGGTAAGTTAAAAATGGTTTACTTACAAACTCTCCAAAGGTCAGATTCATGTGCTTTTCCATACATCAGTCAGAAAGGTTGCACAGGCAGTAAAACATAGTTTAATTACAAAGTGGTAGCAGTTCCTAAAACTATTGGTATAGGAATGTAAAAGAGGCTTGTGAAAGGTATGTGACTGACCTGGAGGAGCCAGCTCAGACTTCCTCAGAGTTCATAGGTATGCCGAGGGGATCAAAGGCTTGATTTCCCATTTCCTCCCAAGGTAAGGGGAAGTGGCATAATTAAGTTTGGCAGGGCAGCTTACGCAAACAGCAGGATTCAATGACATATAGGCTTGTGGTTTGTACAGCAAACCTTAACAGATTGTTTCATAATATTGCTGTTTGCCTGGACACATGACAAAGCAGGTGCTTCCAAGGTCCATCAATCATATCTGCATTAAATTCAGCCCATACACACACCCCTCAGTAAATGTTATGAGCAATACGTATGCTTATCACCATCTGGAAACAAATAGTGTGTGTATACGTGTACGGACAATTATGGAGATATCTAGGATTTTCCTTGCCTAAATATATTTGTAAGAGAAGCTCAGCTTGTCAGAAGCAAGGAACTCTCCATTAGTCAGCAGTGCATCTGTCAACAGACTGCTAATGTGCCTAATGGGGTTTTGCTATATATCATTGTAACCTCGAGACCCCCAGGCTGAACACTGCTTTGCTGGCAGGTTTTACTTGCTTGCATGCGGTGTGCAAATTATCACTATCGGTATGATGGCGTGAGATAAACTGCAACTCCTCTCTTGTTTTCTTTTGTTCAGGATCTGAGAACGAACAGGTGACTGGAGCTAAGAAAGAAAGGGCAGAAGAGGCTGGAAACTGCTACGCCACAGTTTATTTCAATTGTTAAGAAATAATGAGGAAGGTGCATTGTGAAATGTAGAAACACTAGGGGGGGGATGTAAGAACAGCATTGGGAGATAAATGTAGTACCGAGGCTTGTCTCAAGGAATGGTTTTAAGACAAGGGTAGTAAACATTGGCCCTCTAGATATTGCCGAACTACAACTTCCAGCGCCACTTGTCATTAGCGGCATTTACAGGGGCTGATGGGAGTTGCAGTCCAGCAACAGCTGGAGGGTTAAGGGTTCCCCACCCCTCTTTTAGGAGTAAAGGTAAAGGGACCCCTGACAATTAAGTCCAGTCATGAACGACTCTGGGGTTGCAGCGCTCATCTTGCTTTACTGGCCGAGGGAGCCAGTGTTTGTCTACTTCCGCAGAAAGTTTTTCCAGGTCATGTGGCCAGCATGACTAAGCCGCTTCTGGCAAAGCCAGAGCAGTGCACGGAAATGCCATTTACCTTCCCGCCGGAGCGGTACCTATTTATCTACTTGCACTGCGTGCTTTTGAACTGGTAGGTTGGCAGGAGCTGGGACCGAACAACGGGAACTCGCCCCGTCGTGGGGATTCGAACCGCTGACCTTTTAATCAGCAAGCCCATGCGGCACAGTGGTTTAACCCACAGTGCCACTGGCATCCCATTCGTTTTAGGAGTACATGGGTCTTGTTCTACTGAGTGAGGTCTGAGACATGCTTTTAAAGCACTGTGAATTTGCCATAAAAATATTATGCAGTAACACTCAACATGTTATCGTGTTTGTTAGCTCACATGCAGTGGCATTTATTATTGGTATTGTCTGACTAACAAGAGTAGAATTCAGTATTTGTCTCGTATACATAACATTCAGTATTTAATGATATTTATTGGCTGGTCTGCAGTAGAAGTCGATATTTGGCAGTATCAGATCTTGTATTAATTTCTCTCGCCTCAGCAAACAAGAGACTGTTAAATTTTAACACTGTTGTTCAATTCCGATCTGAAATTCGCATGTCAGATTTCGAGATCAGGTGTTGACCTCCGTATCCAAATAGCTCGTTTTAAATCTTTATCCGATTTTAAATCTCATTTCAGATTGTGAATGAGCCAAGATCATCCAGGGAGCTTCATGGCTGGCTGGAGATCTGAGCCCTTAAGGCTTCGCTCCCAACCCCCCCTGGACTGATTAAGGGAAGAAGACAGTAAGAGGGATGGGAATTGTCTAAGAACTGACAAAGAGTGTCACACCAATCTGCAGAGCTCAATTTTAAGATGTTTCACTTACATCTACATCTATGTTTCATCTACACTTTCCCCAGATTTTTGCTTTTGGTGAAATTCATCAAGAACTTTTGAGTGGGCTGGGGAATAGTGTGATAATAGCAAAGTCCAGACATTCGGTTCCATAATATTCTCCTTCTTATGACTAGAACTGGCACCATGTGAACAAAGACATATGAAACAGATCCAGTGGATACTTATGGTCATTAAAATGTGACAACCAGCTCTGTACATCCATTCCTATATGCAATGAACTGCTCTGGGATAGGGGAATAAGAAATGATGCATATTCTGAATACATGTACAGTACTATCAATAACCTTCTGATTCAAGTACAACTCAGTACAGTGGTACCTTGGTTCTCAAATGCCTTGGTACTCAAACAGCTGGGAACCCTGCAAACCCGGAACATGCTCCGTTGGTATCTGAAGAAGTGTGCATGCACACGAAAGCTCATACCAAGAACATACTTAGTTGGTCTCTAAGGTGCTACTGGAAGGATTTGTTGTTGTTGTTGTTGTTATGCTCCGTTTTGAGTGTTATGATTCCAATTTGAGTGCCACACTTCCATTTTGAGTGTTACGCTGAGGTTTTTGCTATTTATTTTGTGTTTATCTGGCTCTCTCTTTTTTGTGACTGTGTGGAACCCAGTTCAGCTACTAATTGATTAATTGTGTATCTGCAGTACATTGTTTATTGCTTTCATTTTATGGATCAATGGTCTCGTTGGATGGTAAAATTCCTGTTAAGTTGCTGTTTTAGGGGTTGTTTTTAGAAGTCTGGAATGGGGTTAATCCATTCTGCATTACTTTCTATGGGAAAGCGTGCCTTGGTTTTGGAATGCTTTGGTTTTGGAACGGACTTCTGGAACGGATTAAGTTTGAGAACCAAGGTACCACCGTATAGGAATTCCGTATGTTCATAGAATTACAGAATTGTAGAGGTTAAGGGTCATCTAGTTCAACCCCTGCAATGTAGAAATGTCAACTAAAGCATGCATGACAGATGGCCATCCAACCTCGGCTTAAAAACTTCAAAGAAATGAGAGTTCACCACCTTCTGAGGGAGTCTGTTCCACTGGCTAACAGCTCTTACTGTCAGAAAGCTCTTCCTGATACTTAGTTGGAATCCCCTTTCTTGTAACTTTAATCCATTGGTTCAGGTCCTACCATCAGGGGCTCCCGTGGTTCTTTGGGCCAGGCTGGATGTCTCCAATGTGAAGTTCAGTAATTAAACTAGTCAATACAGAGAGTTACGTACTTACCACAGATCTTATTGTGACCCTGCCTTTTGAGGTTGTCAGCCCACTTAGATAACATAACATAACATAACATAACATAACATAACATAACATAACATAACATAACATAACATAACATAACATAACCATTTCTCTCTGTATTTGATGACTTGGTAACACACCACTTGCCTTTGAGGTGTCCCATAAAGACAAAACTTATATAAATTAAAACATGAAAGCAAGATCATTCTATACAGAGCAGTTCAAAAATGTAAGAAGAGAAAGGAGACTGAGTCACCAAGGCATGCAGTTTGATTTCAGCATATAAGGAGCACCGTGGGAAGTAAAGAGAGACTATTCACTGTGTGCATGTATATAAGTGTCTGATAAAGTGAGACTTGAAAGAGAATTTCAAAGAAAAGGGTCATTTTCTCATTTTGCACCAAAGCCACTTTATACTTCTCAGGAAGTAGCTTACATTGACAAAGAGGTTTAGACTCTATCGCTGAGAGATTGGAGATTACTTTTTATAGCTGAATGAGAGAAAGTGCATTAGACGTGACATATGCTGGACTTCGTAACCTGTTGTTCTTTCTTGGAATGTGTTGTGAAATTCCAGGCATCTAGAACCTTCTTACAAGATCCCACAAGACCTTGGACTGCTTGCAAAGTTTCCCAGTCTTGAAAAACAACATCTCCTAAGATTCTGACTCTTCAGACCCTGTAAGATCCAGAAATTCTTCTACCACACACAAGCTCTCACAAGATATTGAATGTCTTTATGCTGCCACTCATATCAGGGGTGAGCAACCTGTAGCCCCTGAGAAGTGGCTGGATTATACCTGACCACTGACCATGTTGTCTGGAGTTCAATAAAATTCTGAAGGGCTACAGGTTACCCCCCATTCATGGATCACTGCCTTGTCATGGTGAAAGGGCTTGAATAACTCCAAGAAGCTATAAGCTATGCCGCGCAGGGCCACCCAAGATGGACAGGTCATAGCCGAGAGTTTAGACTAAATGTGATCCACCTGGAGAGGGAACTGGCAAGCCACTCCAGTATTTTGCCAAGAAAACTCAACAGACATAAAAAAGGAGAAGCTTTGAGAAGAAAGTGAGAGTTTCCAAGGCATGCTCTGGTTCATGGGGTCACCAAGAATCAAACACAACTAAGGCGACTAAACAACAACAATGGGTTACCCACATCAAGATCACTTGATGCCACTTCATACAAAGCAGATCAACTCTTGGTAGTTAGGTGATGTCAGAGAATTCTACCAAAATGGAAATGGGAGAAGAAATTGCTGGTGCTTGAATATTCATCCCAATTAAGGAACAGAAATCAATCCAGTGAATACAATCTCAATTCACTGTTTTTTGCTGTTTCCAATGTGCAAATGATATGTGATTACATCCCCCTAGCTTCCCCCCCCCAATTGCATTGTGTTTCCTTGCATTGAAATGAATGTGGTAGAATGATGTAACCACAACATAATTTATGGAATTATTTACATAAATTACATAATTTCACCATTGGAAAGTGAGACTAATAACATAGGGTTTGGGTGGAAAGGGAACAGTAGAGGATTGGAAGCCGTGCTGTGTGTACTATAAGAATCACAGCTTGGAATGGAAAACTGTGCCTTCACCCCTAATTTCAAGTTGTGCCGTGGATAGCTCAATGGGTCGAGCATGAGGCTGGATCAAAAATGTGTCTCAGGAAAAAAGCGTTGTGAACCTCAAAGTGGGAAATCATGTTGGAGAAAGACGGGACTCCACAGCGCCATCTGGTGTCACAGTGTTAAAACACATATAAAACACTTTTTCTTTGCGAATGTCCTAAAGACTCTTAATCTCAGGGTTGAGAGCTCATGCCCCACATTGGGCAATTTTTTTTTTACAGAGAGTTGGATCAGATGGCTCTTTTGCCCCTTTCCAACTCTATGATTCTATGGTTCTATGAAATGCATCCTTGAAAAACCAAAACAAATGTTTAGACTTTTAAAAATGTTGTACGTGTTTGACATTTTATTATGATTTTATATGTGTTGGAAGCCACTCAGAGTGGCTGGGGCAACCCAAACAGATGAGGCAGGGTATAAACAATAAAAAGTATTATTATTATTATTAGTAGTAGTAGTAGTAGTAGTAGTAGTAGTAGTATGGATTTACTGGCATGAAATAGCAAGTGGAACATGAATGAAGTATCTATAGGAATGAGACATATCTGAACAGGCTGGACCAGGACAGAATGAAACCTAATAATACAAGGCAAAGTTGTAAGTTACCTTAATACTTTTGAAGACCCTGGGATGCGTTGCGGAGAATTGCTGATAGGCATTTGGGTTCATGATTTTTTCCCCCGTTGCTGGCATGAAGTGAGCCAGTTTGATCCTCCTTAGATTGCACCTCCTAACCCACTGAAACCTTTTCTTGAGGCTTGGAAAATATCAAACAGATATTACATTGGGTGAGATAAGGCAAGAAGAATGACAGGTAACCTCTGTTAGGCAACATGGCATTAGGAAATGCTGGCCCTATAAAAATTGCAACAGGGACCAGCAGAGCAATGCTTTCAAAGTTCTCTCCCTTGGAAGAAATTGGGGAAATTTTGTCTTCTCCAGCTTGTAGAATTTCGTGCATCCTATGTATGTTATCCCATGTTTATGACTGGTATTGGCTTTAATTCATATAATTGCCTCAATGGGTGATGGTGTGTGGTATACATTATATACAGAATTTGTAGGAAGGAGTTGCTACATTAATCAGGGATTAAAGAGAGTCTGCGAAATAGCCACAGAAATTCAGTACCTTGGCATTAATAGCCCATCACATTAAAATAGATTACATTAGATTAAGTGACCTCCCTCATTTCTATGCACAATGCCACTTTTTTTTTGACAACCAGAAATATAAAATACCCTCCAAAGCATGTTATGTGGAATGTTGCAGTAATTAGAATTAATGGGATTATATGCAAAAAATGCTGCAGATAATTTGTTTTACTACCTCCCACAGACTAGACTAATTTACTTGGCTCCAAGTTCAGTGAAACAGAATGGTTGAGGCATAAAATGGATTCTGGAAATTATCCTGAACATTTTGTAATTTTTGACCTCATGCTTTGAACAACCATTTAAAATTTTCGTTTCAAGCATTTACTTAGAGCTTGCAAGTAATTACTTATGAGGCGCACAGTTTCTCTCTTTCTTAAGTTTAGTTAGGTAACAGAAAACTTCATTTAATCAAGCAACCTCCACTCTTAACAGCTAAGATCCATGGTATTCTGTTCATTGTTACTTTGGTCATACAAGTCCCCCCCCCCCCAAGAATGCACTCTGTTGAAACCAAGAAATCATAAATCCAGTCCTTTTGCACAAGCTTTCCTCCTCTCAGCAGGAAAACTATGCGCCTGGGCGGCTTCCAAAAATATTAAAATACATTAAAATATCACAGATTAAAAACTTCCCTAAACAGGGCTGCCTTCAGGTATTTTCTAAATGTCAGGTAGTTGTTTATCTCTTTGACTTCTGATGGGGGGGCATTCCACAGGTCGGGTGCCACTACCAAGAAGGCCCTCTGCTTGGTTCCCTGTAGCTTTGCTTCTTGCAGTGAGGGAACCACCAGAAGGCCCTTGGCGCTGGATCTCAGCTGAACGATGGGGGTGGAGACGCTCCTTCAGGTATACAGGACTGATGCCATTTAGGGCTTTAAAGGTCAGCACCAACACTTTGAATTGTGCTCAGAAATGTACTGGGAGCCAATGTAGATCTCTCAGGACTGGTGTTATGTGGTCCTGGCGGCCACTCCCAGCCACCAGTCTAGTTCATGGAGGGTTTTCACTCACACAACGTGCTTCCATGGGTACATGAGGCTCCAAGCTGCAGAAGGATTGTTTCGGTATATTGTTTCAGGAAGTGTGAATGAGACAGATTTGCATATTACAATGCCAACCAAGCCACATTTGTCCCTCATCATTAACAGGATTGAAAATCTAAATATGTCTGAGCAACTAAGCAGAAAACAGGGAGGGGGGGTTAAAAAAGCCACACATTACCGTAAATAAATGCTCACGGCCCTTTTCTCCACTGTCATGATTGCTGTGTGCAGATGTGCAAAATGAAGGCACAACACCACAGGCTTTGTTCTCGCTTACAGGGCTTTGGCAATGCAAAGAAGCATTATGTGGGAGTGAATTTCACTTTTGGAAGCACTCTGTGACAGTGAAATAAAGTGTATTTGACATGCCTTTTATTTCTTTGGCAAAACTGTTACCTGCCATGAAATCCTTCCGAACACGGCTGCAAAATGTGGGATAATTAGCTGTTATGTACATAACGTCACAGCTGTAAATAACAGGCAGCTAAAATTAGGCTTGAAACTTATATTTAGGCGCGCGGCTGACTTTTTAGAACTGGTGCTGAGTCCCAAGTAGTTCCTACTGACCTCATTAACCTCTTTGCTACTTAATGTAATTTCATTCCAAAGACCATTACATGCAACATTCACCAATTATGAGCAACCTCCAATTTGTGTAGCTAGACGTTCAAGAAAGAGAGAAAATGAAATGGCTCTCTTCTAATATAACTGTCACCAGTGGAATATAAATTTATTGACTAAACGAGTATCCTGGATGATTTAGTACTGAAATTCCCTCCCCTGCATGATGTCTCGAATCCACTGCATATGGCTTCTGGGTGCCAAACAGCTATAAAGTGGGGGAGAATGAGAAAAGCATGATTGGTGGCTAGGAAACAGCATACAGGAATGAGAGACTTAACCCTCCCTTGATCATTGCATTCCCTCTATCCTGGCAACTTCGTCACAACCTACCAGCTTGTTTCCCATCCTGCAATGCAGTCAAGGTTTGTGCAAGAAAACAGGAAGGTTGGGGAGGTGGCTGTGGCAAGCGTTCAGCTTCCATTTAACACTTCTTCATTATAATTTGCAGCTGTTTTTTTATGGTGACTCAGGTTCATACTCACCAAATATATCTAGACCCATGGCTCCCAACGTGGGGCATATGCCCCACAGGGGGCAATTCGATTTTTAAGGGGGCCAATTCGAGAATGAGTTGTTAACAGTTAATGGCGCTGTGGTCTAAACCACAAAGCCTAGGACTTGCCAATCAAAAGGTCGGCGGTTTGAATCCCCGCGAAGGGGTGAGCCCCCGTTGCTCGGTCCCTGCTCCTGGCCACCTAGCAGTTCGAAAGCACGTCAAGGCGCAAGTAGATAAATAGGTACCTCTCCGGCTGGAAGGTAAACGGCGTTTCCGAGGGCTGCTCTGGTTTCACCAGAAGTGGCTTAGTCATGCTGGCCACATGACCCGGAAGCTGTACGCTGGCTCCCTCGGCCAATAAAGCGAGATGAGCGTTGCAACCCCAGAGTCGTCCGCGACTGGACCTGACGGTCAGGGGTCCCTCTACCTTTACCTTTAATGGCCTTTTAAATTTCCTTCATGTGAATAGTTTACTTTTTGAATAATAAGAATTATATGTCATGGGGGGGGAATCAGGATTTTAGAGATGATTGGGTGGGGCATGGCCAAAAAAAGGTTGGGAACCGCTGATCTAGACAATTACAATATAGTATGGTTTGACAGAATACATATGTGTATAGGGATGGTTAGCGACTCCCCTGCCTCTACTTTTCTGTCACCATGCATGGAAAACCGAAGTGGCAAGTGGTTGCATGAAATATCTCCTACAGGACCAACTACCAACTTAACAAGTCACTAAAAATGTTTCAAGGCCCTCCATATGAAGCTTTAGTGGGAGAAGGGATTGCCTGAAATTGAGCAGAATAACCTCATGTAATACCCTGCAACTGTTCCAGAAAATCCCCAGAACATCTCGCTTTTTCCTGCCATTTTGAGCATTGTGCTCTCACATGATGTCATGTTGCGATCTTGTGATGCAATCTTGAGTCACATGCCAAAATATGCACTCTTGGGCACCGTGCCATCAAAAAGCACTTTTTTCAGAGCAGCGATCTCACGCATGTGAGCGACACCGGAATATTGTTTCCCATGTTTTCCTTGCCGTGCGTTGGAGGATACGCCATGCAAGTTGCAATGAATGGAAAAATAGTTTCACTGTGGTTCATTCCTCACAAAGATTTATTACCAGGGACATTTACATGTTATGTTCAAGGAGTGTAATTCTATGTGTATGTCTACACAACACTTAAGGGGCACAGATCAAACAAGTATATACTCTTTTACACAAACGCCTACACATGTGTAAAGATAGCTTGTACCTTTCTACAAGTCTACAGTCTCTTTGCATTTATTCACACACACACACACACACACACACACAATATCATAAAATATCAGGGCAGTGTACAATAAAACATTAAACACTGTTATAAACAATACAAATAATCATTAATATTTCCTGTTTGAATAATCCATTAATCAACTGGTTTCTGGAGATGAGAAGAATTGGAATCAAACTTTGGGAGGTAATGTGTTTTAGCAGTAGGACATCTGCTGTACCTACAGTGTATCCTGGGTTTAATTCCTGCTACATTCATTGAAAAAGGCAGGACTCCAGAAGGTCCTGTGCCTGAGGTGTTCAAGAGATATTGGTATTCCTTAGGCCATACTGAGCTTGAAGGACTAAAGGGTCGGGCCCAATATAAGGCATATTGACATTTTCTATCAGAGTACATGGAACACTATACAGAGTCTGAATATAGCCTTTTCGTGTGATAACTACAGCTAATATGTGATCACTCAATTGCTGGAAAGTCCTATCCGCCACGAATATTAGAAATGTCAGGTGGACTTTCTTCTGAGTAAACATAGATGGAACTGGTCTGCCAGCTTCTAATAAACTGGCATGTGCTCAATTCCATTTGAACAGGTCACTTTGCAATTGTGTGTTTATGAATTTCCGTCATGGGGAAATTCATAAAATGGCTGTAAACATAGAATCCACAAACTATCCCAGAGGACAATAGGGGATTAGGATTAGATGAATAAGGATATTAAGGCTGTCTACAGCTTTTGGATGGGGTGTTCAGTTGCCCACCGTAACGTAACCCCAGCCCCCCAGCAGCAGTGCTGATACAGCCTCCAAACGTGGTCTAAATCCTCCCCTTGTGCTCAAGTTAACCTACTTTAAAGTCATGTAACAGAAGAAGGTAAGGGTGGAGGCCCAAATGGTGGTGGGTGCTGAGGATGGGCACAGGCAAGGCATCATCCCTAGTAGACCCAGAAGGCATGGGACCTGGCAAATTCTTCAGTATGCAGGGTGGTGACACCAGGTCTGCAAGAGAGGCCTACACTAAGGTTCAGTCTAAGGTCCCTATAGCTTTTAATTTAAATCTACTGGAGATCTCTTGCCAATATACCTGTCATACTATCAAACTGAAATATATTTTGGTTGTGGATAATAAAATCAATATAGAGGGCACATCTCGTAATAGTAAAACTTCATTGATTTTGTGTTTTTAATTCTAAGAAAGTCCACAATGGAAATCAATACCGATATATGACATTACAGCATTTTCATGTATAGCAGTTGACATAACACATCTGTTCTGTTTTGTGTCAGCAATTTAATAAGTACCTGTGAGGATTTTAGCAACTCAACAAACAGCAAAGCTTTAAGGACCATGGACAAAGACAAGATGTGCAACATACATAAAGTTATTTATGAAGATATTATCACATTGAAAATAGCACTCAAGATAGCCAACATAGTTTAAAAAAACACACAATACAATGTTGTTGTTGTTGTTGTTTAAAAAAATCAAAATAGAATAGAAGCAGAATGATAGATAATTAAAGCATCACAGTAGCAAGGTGATCTGAAAAAAAAAATAGAGAGACTAAACATAATCATCGTCACTTGGCAGAAGAACCCAAAAGAAGAAAGGATCAAATATCTCCCTATGGGAGGGAATTCTACAACTAGGATGTGGCCACAGAGAAGACCCTCTTGCATTGATCAGCTGAACATCAGCCTTTGACAGCAGGCAGATAATGGAGATTCCATTAGATCTTAGGGTTCAGGCAGGGTGGCATGGGAGGGCGAGGTCTCTCAGGACTCAGCCCATTTTGGGTAGTAATCATAGGTAATAATCAGCAAACTGAATTGTGGCTGGAAATTGGTATCCACTACAGTTGTTCCAAAATGGGCATAATGTGCTTATGTAAGTATCATTGTTGCTGAATTCTGGACCACTCCAAGCTTCCAGGAGCACTTCACAGATGTGAAGGCCATGGAGAATTTGTTAGCCTAGTCCAATCTTGGTGTGTGTGATCATAGCTAGGCCCACCTTCCCCAGAAATGGGAGCGGTTGGTACAACAGACTGAGCTCATCAGAAGCCGTGGTTGCTATACGGAACATTATATTTTCCATTTGCTTACTGTGAAACCATACCCTCCAACATTTTTCTGATGAAAATAGGGATGTCCTATTCCATTACTACTACTACTACTACTACTATACCCCATCCATCTGACTGAGTTGCTCCAGCCACTCTGAGTGGCTTCCAACATATATAAAAACATAAAAAAACTTCCCTAAACAGGGCTGCCTTCAGATGGCTCAGGGATCAGATAACTTCATACCCTTCAACATTTCTCAGATGAAAATAAGGACATCCTACCATATCCTCCAACATTTCTCCAATGAAAATAGGGATGAGATCGAATCAGAAACTAGGATGGCTTCTGTAAATCTGGGACTGTCCTTGGAAAAATAGGGACACTTGGAAGGTCTGTAATATGTTAAGCTGAGAAATGACATCTTTGCCAAGGCTGCCTCCATGAGCTTTGTTCCTGAGCAGTTATTTTATCCCATGTCTGCCCAATCAAAATCCAACACTCAAGCCAAACCAACCATTTCAGCAGAAGCAGCAGATCTGTGCCTGTTCCATTTCTCCGTCTAATGCAAGGAATAATTCAGGCCATGTGCACTTGAGCTCAGTATGCTCAATTGGGATATACATGGCCTCTGAACTGAGTAACTAGTGTTTGCCTAAGTGAGATTGTTGTGCTGAGACAACTGTCATGCCCCTAGAGAAGTGACAACATGTTCTGGCAATTGTGTAGCGATGCATTTTTACTTTGGCATATTGCTTTTCCCGTGGGTAAAGAGCAGCAATGAGAAATGGCATTAAGGAAGGACCTTATGTGGCTCGCAGAAAAGACCCAAATCTGTAAGCAGTGATCAGGGAAGTGCTACTGAGAATTAATAGCAAGAAATCCCCTCCGTTAAGCCAGCTATTTTCAGCCTGTCATTTAATAAATGTTTACATTCCTCAGATTGAGGCCAATGATGTCTGAAATTTAATTTAGGTCCATTGAAAACATTCTGCCTGTTTAGGTGCCAGTCGTGCACTTTAATTACAATAGAATGAAATAGCTAGATTGAACATCTAAGTAGTGTTTTCTTTGATTCACCTTGTCTGCTTGGTCAAATGACATTATTACACAGTGTCCAGGAGAAGTTTTTAGGGCAGCTTGGAAACCTCTATGAAACAATAACACCTTCATCCATTTTAAATTACAAAGTACATTTTTATATGACAGACATTGATAAGTGCTCTTTCCCAGATCTCTTTGATGAACACTTGTTCAGAAAGCTTTTCTCCCTCTCCTTTACCACTACTGAAAATGAAAACATCCTGCCACAATGCATGGCAGATATTATAGAAGGCTACTACTTAAGGGCAAATGAGATAGTACTCCATCAGCCCTAGAACCTCCAAACCCACAGAGCCTGAGCCAACTCTTCCTCTCTCATGCCAGTGTGGTGTAGTGGTTTGGAGTTGTGGACTCGTAATCCGGTGAACCGGGTTCGCGTCCCCACTCCTCCACATGCAGCTGCTGAGTGACCTTGGGCTAGTCACACTTCTCTGAAGTCTCTCAGCCCCACTCACCTCACAGAGTGTTTGTTGTGGGGGAGGAAGGGAAAGGAGATTGTGAGCCACATTGAAGCTCCTTAGGGTAGTGATAAAGTGGGGTATCAAATCCAAACTCTTCTCTTCTTCTGCCTCCATGCTATGATCACACATTCATTGCTCTGCCGGTTTTGTTGCTTGCCCTTAATTCTCCAGAAAAAGAGGCAGCAATTTCGTTTGAAAAATAGTATTTTAGAGGCATGAGAGCACCCATCAATCCTCTGTATGTTCTCTTTTCCATGTGATTGGCAACACCTAAGAATGTAAGAACACAAGAACACATTGGATCAGGCCAATGGCAAATCTTATCTAGCACCCTGTACTCACAGTGCCCAACCTTGGCCAATCGGACACAGTTATTTGGTTCAAAAGGGGTGTTTGTGACTCCAGGCTACAACCAATTGACTCAAGTGCTGTGGGAACTGATTCCTACAACCAATTAAATGTATGGACTGTGATTGCTGACTCCCATGAGTCAGAGCTTTGAAAGCTACAGTGGTACTCAGCTTGTCCCTGTGGAGAGCTCTCAAAGTGAGGCCAGTAGAAGCAGTAAGGCAGTTTAAAACTTCTCTCCCAGCACACATCCAAATTCAGGAAAAAAAATCATACTTGTTTCTGGGTCTAACAAGATAATGTGACATGAAATGAGCTTTTTCAGCTTTTTTAAAACAAAAAAAACAACAACTTCATTGGCTGGCACACTCTGTGGTTCTCAAATTGCCAGCCATGAAATGGGGGTCTACGGATGGGCCAGTATAATTCTAATACACTATTATTGTCAATAACATATTGCAGAATACATACACTCCAACATTTCTCTGATGAAAATAGGAGCATCAATCATCATCATACTCTGCCCATCTAACTGGGTTTCCTCAGCCACTCTGGATGGCTTCCAAAATATATAACATAAACATTAAACATTTTTTTTAAAAAAATAATATCTCTATACAGGGCTGCCTTCAGATGTCCTCTAAAGGTTGTATAGTTACTTATCTCTTTGGCTTGGGGGTTGCATAACGCCATATCCTCCAACATTTCTCTGATGAAAATAGGGTTATCCTAAGGAAAAGCTGGACATTGTGGGATCAAATCAGAAACTGGAACAGCTTCTGTAAATCTGCGACTGTGCCTGGAAAATAGGGACACTTGGAGGTTTGAGAATATATTCACAAAAAAGAAGGAATCTGTTGGGCCCTCCACAGAAGGCAACTTCCTGTGTTCTTGTGCAAATCTTGGTCCCCAGATGTTATTAGACTCCAATCCCCATCATCCCTGCCTAACATTGTCAATGGTTGGGGTTGATAGGAGTTGTAGTCCTACACCTCTATGGAGCCCAAAGTTGGAGAAGGCTTGCCTGGAGCTTTCCACACCGATCCCATCCCATTCCCGCAAAATTTATAGTCCTCTCAGCTTTCTGCCTTACCGAATTTGACCTGATAACAAATAATTTTTCTGATCCTCCCACTGATTGCCACCTTCCAAAGATTTCTAGTCACCAAGAAACATCAATATGCTTTCATTAAGTTCCTGATTATTGCTCAGCAGTAAGCCCATTGACAGTAATCAAGAAAGCCATTCTCATCACGGTACCTGAAAGCAGCATTCCACATACAATTTTCTTCCTCCTGTTATGATAATCTGGAGGAAGTTTGGATATATTGACTGAGGAGCAGGGATCACAGTTCTTACCTCTGAGTAGGCATGGCTACAATTGTGCTGTTATTTTGTGTTATGATTAATGTATTTTGTTTGCTGTCAGCTGCTTCTAGCACCAGAGGATGTGGGAAATGAAGGGCTGCATTAAAAAACTAAAATATTCCTTGTGGGTTAGAGCTTGATGGTCCTATAACAGTAGATGAAGCCACAAAGGGCTGTAAATTCTACATGCACACATATCTACACAGGTGGAGCATGACCAGAACAAGAAGCATCTAGGAAGAATGGAGTGTGTGTAGCAGTTTAGTCACCCAGTTGAGGACCCAATATTTGTTTGTTTTGTTTTGCTTTGCCTAACCTTCCATAAAGGTAAAAACAAGAAAGAACATTGTGTCCAATTCTGGGCACCACAGTTTAAGAAGGATGTTGACAAGCTGGAATGTGTGCAGAGGAGGGCAACCAAGATGGTCAAGGGTCTAGAAACCAAGCCTTATGAGGAACAGTTGAAGAAGCTGGCTAGGGATGTTTAGTCTGGAAAAGAGGAGACTGAGAGGAGATATAATCTAATCTGTCACATGGAAGAGGGAACGAGCTTGTTTTTCTCCAGCTCTGGAGGGTAGGCCTCGAACCAAGTTATAAGAAGGGAGATTCAGACTAAATATCAGAAATAACTTTCTAACAGTAAGAGCTGTTTGACGGTGAAACAGACTCCCTCAAGAGGTTGTGAACTCTCCTTCCTTGGAGGTTTCCAAGCAGAGGTTGGATGGCCATCTGCCATGGATGCTTTAGCTGAGATTCCTGCATTCCTGCAGGAGGTTGGACTCGATGTCCCTTGTGATCCCTTCCATGTCTACCATTCTATGATTCTATGTAGCCTTACATTACAGACCCTGAGAAATAAGCCAGAACGACACATTCAGACATAAGGTCTTCAAAATCTACATCCAATACACAGACATTGAGTCAGATATAGGCCAATCATATAACACTGAAGATGGGATCAGTTGCGCAGCCACACTCGCAGGTTATTGCATGTCCCCCTTTCACTCCTATACATAGGAACCTAGCAAGCTGCCTTATACTGAGACGGACCATTGGTGCATCTAGCTCAGTACTGGCAACACTGACTGGCAGCAGCTCTCCAGAGTTAAAGGGAGACGTCTCTCCCAGCCATGTTGAGAGATCCCTGCGTGCGGGGATATGGGCTGGGCTGCCTGCTACACTTACGTCTTGCAGAGCACCCCCATATCCCATTTACCCAGCTGGGGGGCTAAGCCAAGGTCTTCCTACATTTGGAAGTTTAATAAAGTCGTGGCCTAATTATAATTCCATATAACGTTGTCAGAGTCTTTATTCCTTCCTTATGATCCCTTGGGGCTGGGGCTGTTGTTGCCTGGTCATGGAAAGATCCCTACCACTGTTTGGGCTTTTAAATTGATTGAAGTTAATGCTGTTCTATTCTATCTTTTCATTATATTCTGATCATTGTTTTCGTTCATTTTGTGCTATTGCGTTTTGCCTTTTTATTATATTATGATAAAATGTAATACAGTACACTATATTATTGTTCCAGTATATAAGACATCTTTATCTATTGTTTTTATATTTTGAGGCATCTTGAGGGCTTTGGAGAAGCCACAGTTATAAATTAAATTAGATTAAATTAATGGATCTACATTATTTTGGGTGCTTTCTCAGCAAGAAGGCTAATAATAAAATGTGCAACTAAAAAATGACAATGGTTGTGTTTCATGTATACACAAGCAGTTATGATCTGTTCTCTCTCCTCATTGTTTTTAGGCATCATCTGGCTATCTTGGCTTCTTCACTGCACTAGAGATCTTCATGAGTACATCCACGCCATCAATTTCAAGCTTTTGATGAAGTTGGTTGTTGCATCTGAAAACTCGTGTGGAAAAATAAAGCGAGGATGGAAGGGCCAAACTAGGGATGTGGAAGGATTGGGGCTTTTGGCACAATTTGCAGCAACCCTCCCCCCCCCAGGACATATCTGGCATCCTGCTCACAGCTCTCACCTGTGGCTCTTAGAAGCTGCCATCATATGACAATGGCCATACCCTGGGCTTTGACTGACTGGCTAAACCACAAGAGGGTGGCCGATTGGTTCCAAACTGTCAGAGAGTTATGGACTTCCCCAGCATTCGAAGAGAGGCTCCTGTGGATTGAGCAGACGAGACCAATAGTGGGTGATCCATCAGAACATACAGTGGTACCTTGCTTCTCAAACTTAATCCATTCCAGAAGTCCGTTCCAAAACCAAAGCGTTCCAAAACCAAGGCGCACTTTCCCATAGAAAGTAATGCAAAATGGATAAATCCGTTCCAGACTTTTGAAAATAACCCCTAAAAGAGCAATTTAGCAATAATTTTACGGTCTAACAAGACAATTGATCCATAAAATGAAAGCAATAAACCATGTACTGCAGTCACACAATTAATCAATCAGTAGCTGAACTGGGTTCCACACAGTCACAAAAAAGAGAGAGCCAGATAAACGCAAAATAAATAGCAAAAACAGACAGACAGCATAACACTCAAAACAGAAGTGTGGCATTCAAAACGGAAGTGTGGCACTCAAATCGGAAGTACAACACTCAAAATGGAGCATGTTCAGCTCCCCAAAAAAGTTCGCAAACTGGAACACTTACTTCCGGGTTTGCAGTGTTTGGGTTCCAAGTTCCAGTTCCAGGTAGGTAGCCGTGTTGGTATGCCATAGTTGAAACAAAATAAAAAATAAAAAATTCCTTCCAGTAGCACCTTAAAGATCAACTAAGTTTGTTCTTGGTATGAGCTTTCATGTGCATGCACACTGATTTAAAAGAATGATCCAGGGAAGCCCTCCAAGCACCTCAAAAGTATTTACAAAACAATTCAACACTAGCGTCCAGTGAAGTGCGGCAGCCCTTCGGACACTGACATTACGGCAACTTATCTGGACAGGTCTAAGGCTGGGTAACGTAACAGCAAGGTCAGAGTTGCATGAGTGCACTAGCGCAGGCATGGTCAGACTTGGCCCTCCAGATGTTTTGGGACTACAATTCCCATCATCCCTGACCACTGGTCCTGTTAGCTAGGGATGATGGGAGTTGTAGTCCCAAAACATCTGGAGGGCCAAGTTTGGCCATGCCTGCACTAGCGGAATCAATCTGGTATTCTCAACAGCACATGCATGCAGCCTCAATGATGCCACACCCCAACCCCATCCAGGTGAACAGGAGTGTTGCTGAGTGATCTCTGCCCTACCACACTCGATGAGGGGTGCCATACGTCTGGAATTTCCCAAATATAGCCGTGATTCATCTATCAAAAATGGTGTCCGGGAGAAATTTTTGAAAATCTGCTAAAATGTCCATGAAATCCCAGGCAAATGGCAGCCCATATTGGAAGTGTTATTTGGAAGGGAGGGATGGAGGGAGGGAGGGAGGGAGGAAGGAAGGAAGGAAGGAAGGAAGGAAGGAAGGAAGGAAGGAAGGAAGGAAGGACAACAACAATAACAAGAACAACAACTTAAAAAACTTCTTCTTTTTTGGAGATTTTCCAAAAAGAAGAAAAAAGCTCAAAAAGAATTTTCACTTTTTGAAATATGCAACCCTGCACTGGATGCAACTGAAATTCACTTAAGTTAGAGCCACAGAATTATTGAGTTAGAAGGGACCATGCAAATCATCTGGTCCACCTGCATGCAAAGCAGGAATAGGCAGCTTTCCTGCAGGGGAATAAAACCTGTGATTTTGGTGTTATCAGCACCATACAGCAATGTTGACTTTTAAAGAAGCAGGGGGAAAAAAAAATGATGTGGACTTGTGTTGAAATAAACATATTCCTCTACTTGTGTGGAAGGGCCATGGACTGGCTGAAGACTATTTTGTCTATTTCTGGGCCAGGAAAACTCAAAGATTTACATTCCATTACAATGGTTTGCCATTGAAATATCAATCCAAAAGAAAATTTAAATGTCCTGGTTACAAATAATGCACTTCAGTTGAAGGGTGATATTGTGGGTATATATATATATATATATATATATATATATATATATATATATATATATATATATATGTGTGTGTGTGTGTGTGTGTGTGTGTGTGTGTGTGTGTGTGTGTGTGTGTGTATATATATATATAGTTTGGTTTTGGTTAATTTTAAATTTTCTATATATTAGGTACCTCTGAGTTAATGAAGAATTCATAGTTTTGGATGCTAGCATAATAGTGCAGACCTGCTCCCCACCCAAATGTCAAGTTTAGCTCTGCACTTTCAATAATAAAAGCCATTTGAAATATCTGCCTTCCTTTTAGGAAGCAGATTCATATTCATCACACATTGGGAAGCAATTATCCTGTCTTTAATGACCTCTATTACAACATTCACATCCAACTTCCTGCAGGAAAAAAAAAATGAAACTAGAGATGAAACTTAAACAATAGGATGTGGCTCAGTTCCAGTTCTGTCTGCAGCACCCATTTGCTTCTCAATTTCCTCATCCAGCCTCCTTGGAGTGAGAAATGGGAAGATCCCTAGTGTAAGGTATGCCCAGTGCTTTTTTTCTGGGGGTATGCAGTGGTACACATACCCCTAAACATTTTGTGAATCTAAGTTTGGCCTCATTGAGGGGCAGTATTTCAATATGAGTAGGTAAATGAGAGTACCCCTAAAACATTTTTTTAAATAGAAAACCCCTCACTGGGTATGCCGCATTAGAAATAAGCAGTGGAAACTATATACATTCTTGAACCTTATAGAAAAGGTAAATAAATGGTCAACCTGAGCACAGCTACCCGGTACATAGATCTCAGCATTGTTAATGAGTTGGGAATGTTTTGAAATAATCAGTGGCTGTCCCCAGCACTGGGACATGGCATGATCAGACAAAATTGTCAGGATGAGCCCTGAGAAAACAAGCAATGCAGCTCTAGCCTATAGGCATCATTTTCTGTATGTATTTCCAATATCCCTTGCCCAACATATATTCTGCTGCATCCCAGAGGGATGCTGGGGAAAGGAAGATATTACTGAGGAGCAAGAATGTATTGAGAGTCAATGCTGACTTTAAAGCAACAGTAGTTATAGTGTGTGCCTGTGTATGTCTCCAGTGCTATTTTTCTGACCTTTAAAGCCCTAAAAATGGCCTCGGCCCAGTATACCTGAAGAAGCATCTCCACCCCCATCATTCAGCCTGGACACTGAGGTCCAGCTCCAAGGACCTTCTGGTGGTTCCCTCACTGTGAGAAGCGAGGTTACAGGGAACCAAGCAGAGGGCCTTCTCGGTAGTGGCGCCCGCCCTGTGGAACGCCCTCCCATCAGATGTCAAGGAAATAAACAACTGTCTGATTTTAGAAGACACCTGAAGGCAGCCCTGTTTAGGGAAGTTTTAAATTGTTTGATGTTTTATCACATTATTATTATTATTAATTATTATTATTATTCTGTTGGGAGCCACCTAGAGTGGCTGGGGAAATCCAGCCAGATGGGTGGGG
Organism: Lacerta agilis; assembly: GCF_009819535.1. Lineage (NCBI taxonomy): Eukaryota > Metazoa > Chordata > Lepidosauria > Squamata > Lacertidae > Lacerta > Lacerta agilis. The sequence continues at coordinate 86,498,807 of NC_046315.1, read as the reverse complement.
TATAAATAAATTAATAATAATAATAATTTCTAGAAAAAGAGGTGCTGGAGTTCACCATGAACTTCTCCCTTGTTCTCTCAGAATGGCAATGGTACCCACCTCAGAAGTGCCACAGCTGAGCTACTGTAAGCTCTGACAGGAAAAAAAAGCGCCAGGCAATGTGTATGAAGATCCTGGGTTCCCCCGAAGACCTCTCAGCATCACTGATGTGGTCCAAAGGAAAGCAGAGCAATACATTAGGCTCCAGCCTGGCTGCAGGAGGTGCCAGAAAGAGGCATACAATGTGCCATCCAACTGCCTTAGGGCCTCCACTCCATGTTGGCGATACTCATTAGCCTTTTATTCTCTCAAAGTCAGCCTGGAATGCAGTGGGTGTGCATCTTTCCTCAGGGTTTACTCCGAAAGCTTTGCTCAAGCCTCAAGGCAGTGGGCAGAGGCACCAACTATAGGGGGCCCTGGGGGCCCAAGAACCCACCAAATTTGCTATGGGTGCTCAGCACCCACATCACAGGGCACCCAACACAACCTCTGGTGCCTCACAAAGCACCAGAAGTGACGTCCGAGGCCTCACGAGACCTCAGAGATGCTGCCTGATCCCTTGCAAGACCTTGGAACCTGATTTTCGGTGTCTTCATATGCAGGGGAAGTCCGTAACTCACAATGGGTTTGAGACCCATCACCTGGTTTAGCTGTTACCAGGTTGTGGCAATATGTTGCATGCCAACAGCTTTTTGAGTTCTGTGGGGCTTACTGGCACCAGGTCTATGGTTACAAGATTGCAACCTAACAGCATAAGTAAATTCATGCTTACTTAGAAGTAAGGCCCACTGTGTATAATGGGGTTACTCCTAGGTAAACGTCAACTGGATTGCATCTTTACAGTGAAATCCTAAAAGTGCCTATTCAGAATTAAGTTCTGTGGGGATTACATGGAAACAGGGTTGTTTTTTGTATTCCTCCCAACTCGTTGCATCCAATGTTAGTCGTAGTCAGAGCAAACCCATTGAAATGAATAAACATACAGGTGAAACTTGAAAAATTAGAATATTGTGGAAAAGTCCATTTATGTAAGCAATTGTTTTCATTAGCTACTGGAGTTTAATATATGAGATAGACTCATGACATGCAAAGCGAGATGTGTCAAGCCTTTGTTTGTTATAGTTGTGATGATTATGGCGTACACCTGATGAAAACCCCAAAGTTGAAATTGTTAATTTGGGGTTCTCACCAGCTGTACGCCATAATCATCACAATTATAACAAATAAAGGCTTGACATATCTCGCTTTGCATGTCATGAGTCTATCTCATATATTAGTTTCACCTTTTAAGTTGAATTGCTGAAAGAAATGAACCTTTCCATGATATTCTAATTTTTCGAGCTTCAATGTAACTGATTTGGGTACATTAATTTCAGCAGCTCCACTCTCAGTAAAACTTTGTTAGCTGCAGCCCAATTAGTCCCCAGCACATTGCAGCAAACACAAAAAAATGCTGCATAATATTTGTATGCTGCCCCATTCATTTCAGTAAGGGCTTACATAAGAGTAACACTTGATGGATTGCAACCTAGAGCTCTCCTTATATCGAGATGGCGATAATTATTGATTTGCAGCCTCTCGGCACAGAGTGGAATACAGTAATTTTATTTTATGTTGTTTATTCTTTTTTTGTCATTTGAATGCAAGGCCTGAATAACGTCGCATGAGGTGTCAAGGTTAATGTATCAAATCCAGGTAGTTGCTTGGTTGAATTTTGTCAAATATTCCAGAGCTGCACTAACCCTCTGAGACTGTACCGAGACTAAAATGGAAAAGGAATTTAATTAGAGCGTGCTGGGAATGTAATGTGGGACATTAAGCATTTATTAAACAAAGCTGTTTCTGAACCTTTCGGATTACACATTGGGAAATCTTCATTAGCGATCAACAAAATACATGTGTGTACAACTGAGCAGACCAAATGTGATGACAATACATTATGTATTGTCTCACACACTGATTATATGAGGTTGCACAGGAATATTTTAAGCAAAGGCTATTATTCCAAAGTGTTGTAGCCAGAATGAATTTTTTTTGTTGTTGTTGTTTATCCCCATACCAATTGTTCATTTTAAAAACTTGCTATAAAAGACATTCTCTTGCTAGGCCTGTTGTAGGCATTGGAATTCAGTGCAGCTCTGATTAATTTCAAAGGCATATTGGTCGAGGGTTATTATTAGGTTAGTTTGTTAATGCACAATCTGTCACGAAAGCCTTGAAGTGGAAATGTAGCAGATGCACAAGTCCTACTTTGAAATTTCTTAAATCACTAAAGACATGAATAATTTCATTTCTGCTTCCATGCAGAGAGAAATTGTATGGTGTTAAACACTGCATATTATATGTGTGTGTGTATCAAAAAAATAAAATAACATGTTGTTTTCAAAGCAATTTCTTATCTATGTAAAAACCAGACAGACTTCTTGTTGTTGTTGTTGTTGTTGTTGTTGTTGTTGTTTTGCTGAATTACAATAGTTCATGCAGTTCTTATCGACACGGTAACGTCATCATGAAGTGAGTTTCTTGCGTAAATGTGACATACCAGTAGGACCCATCCATACCAAACGTTTAAAACACTTGGTATCGGTCATTGAAAGTTTTAGGGACTATTTTCCGCTAACCATGATGATCTCACAGAGCTATATTTCCCAGCACCCTTAACGAACTGCATTTCTCAGGGTTCTCCAGCCGTACAACAGTGCTTTAATTGTATGCAACGGAAGTGACCAAGAGTGAATGTTTTTTTTTTAATGGTTATAGAGATCCTAGATCAAATATGGGGTTCAGCTCAAGAATATCAATGTACAAAGAAAGCAAAATAAGCATATTGATTTCACACAAACGCATCCCATGCAGTGACTATTAAATCACAGCGCATGCGAGGAACGGAAGGCTAGCAATTCACTTGCCACTTTCATTCATTTGTGTCTAATTTCATTTGGCACAAAAGACAAATCTGCGTAATGAAGAGAACACATACACTTTTGATGTCATGTCATACCTGATTTCCATGAATTCTTCCGTAATAACACCGTGGTTGGCATTTCTTTGTTACTGACAGCATTTGTATTCCTTCCCATATAACAAAGAAATAAATAAAATTCTATGGGAGGCTTACAACGTAAAAAAGCAAGATAAATTGTATTGATGGTAAAATAAAAACTCCCTCTATAGACAGACAAACAAATATAATGTGTGATATATAGAAATCTCCACCGCAAAAAGCAGTGCTAAAAGCTAGGTTGAATTTTAAAATTTAAATAGCCTGGCACTAAACAGTCAACCAAAAAACCCTCCAAAGGCAGACCTTCCCTGGTAGTGGAGTGCGCTCTCTCTCTCTCACTCCCCCCCCCCCCGTTCCACTTAGAGCTTTATTGAATGATTACCACCATCTACATATTTTACTATTTATTATTATTTTTTAATACATATTAAGTTTATATACTGTCCATCTAAAAACTTAAATGTATTGGTTACAACTGAAGGGTGGGTGTTGTGCTGGGTCTGGGGGTAATCTGGGCAGCGAGGTCCAGGTCCGGTCTGGAGTTTGAGGAGTCAGCGATTAGTCAGTCCAAGCGAGTCAAGGAAGGGAACGGGGCAGGAAACCAGGCAAGGTCAGGAATAGGATCACAGGCAGAATCTGGCAAACAGCAATGTTGCTCCCGCAACCTGGGGCGGGGTCCGACAGCCTTTTATGTCTGACGAGGTAATGGCCGGTCCCGGTCCCCTGACGACTCACCAGCCTGTCTCGCCCGAAGGTGAGCACTACTCCTGCGAGTACTCAGGTCTCTCCTTCTCTCAGACCTGAGTCTCTGCAACTCGGGAGACGCCGGTGGGTTACTAGACCCAGGGGCCGCCTCAGCATCTCCTGACGCAGCCGGTAGTGGAGCAGCTGTCAGTGGATGGCCCAGATGATGGCAACGAGGTATTCTCTGCATCTGGAGCCAGGACAGGCTCAGGCCACTGACTCGGCCCAGCTGGTGCTTGTTGCAGACTGGGGCTCTTCAGGGTCAGGCCCCAGACTTGGTTCAGATGATGTTTAAGGCAGAGGATCCGGTGCAGACTGAGACTCCTCTGGTTCCGAGTCTGAGCCCTAGTCCCAGGCTATCACAGGTGTGTATGTATGTTTTTGGTTAATTTTTTTATTTTGTATATATCAGGTTTAATTTTGTATATATAAGGTTGTTGTTCAGTCGTTCAGTCGTGTCCGACTCTTCGTGACCCCATGGACCAGAGCACGCCAGGCACGCCTGTCTTCCACTGCCTCCCGCAGTTTGGCCAAACTCATGCTAGTCGCTTCGAGAACAATGTCCAAACATCTCATCCTCTGTCGTCCCCTTCTCCTTGTGCCCTCCATATATAAGGTACTTCTGAGTTAATGAAGAATAGTTTTGGATGCTAGCATAAGGGGTAAAGGTAAAGGATGCCTGGATAGTCAAAGGCGACTATGGAGTGTGGCACTCATCTCGCTGTCAGGCTGAGGAAGCTGGCGTTTGTCCACAGACAGCTTTCCGGGTCACGTGGCCAGCAGGACAAAACCGCTTATGGCGCAACAGAACACCATGACGGAAACCAGAGCTCACGGAAATGCTGTTTACCTTCCCACCGCAGCGGTACCAATTTATCTACTTGCACTGGCATGCTTTCGAACTGCTAGGTTGGCAGGAGCTGGGACACAGCAACAGGAGCTCACTCTGTCATGGGGATTCAAACCGCCAGCCTTCTGATTGGCAAGCCCAAGAGGCTCAGTGGTTTAGACCACAGTGTCACCCATGTCCCTAGCATAATAGTGTAGACCTAGCCCCCCCCCCCCCACACACCATGTCCTCTGTTTCTGAACTTCTGGAGGCTCCTGAAAACTGAATGCTAGACTCAATGGACCTTCAGATCTAATGCAGAAAGACACTTATGTGTTTCTGCTCTTAGGACTGCACTTTTAGAACCAGCCATGAAGTCTTATGATTCTTAAGTTTCTTATTGTTGGTAGCATTGTAATTAAACATTCATATGAAAACATTTTACAGCAAATGTGCAGCTCGGAATGAAAACAACAGCAGGCAGGGTGCAAAGAAAAGAACAACAGGAATTTTATTAGACTGCATTATAGTTGCTGAACTTGATTAGGCTATATTTATAAATGCCAAAGACTGTGAGCCAGGAAATGATTGCTTGAAATAACATATCCAAACTGCTGTGACACACAGTAGGGGCTAGTTCATTCATGGCCTGGGTGCCTAGCCTATATGTTTGGCAAAGGATGGGGGCAAGGCTTGGGTTTGTGCCTCAGTCTCCACCATGCTTATCATGTATAAAATGAGAAGACCAGTGTCTAAGGAGAGTTGCATGAGAAGAAATTAAACTTCATGTACATTTTACCTCTCTACAGTTGCACACATGGTAGTAGAGCCTGCACAATGCCCCATGTTGTTCCTGCACATGGATGACCTGCAAACCTGAGCCTTGTGTGAAAAAAAACACCTTTGCATTTCAAGGACATCAAAATCAAGGTTATTTCAATACATTCCAAGTGTCCCTATTTTACAGGGACAGTCCTGGATTTGCAGAAGCCGTCCCAGTTTCTGATTTGATCCTGGAATGTCCCTCTTTCCCCTGGGACGTCACTACATTCAATGAAGAAATGTTGGAGCATATGACAGACCCTCTAAGTGTCCCTATTTTCCATGGACAGTCCCGGATTTACAGAAACCATCCTAGGTTCTGTTTTGGTACTGAAATGTCCTGCTTTTCCTTAAAGGTAAAGGGACCCCTGACCATTAGGTCCACTCGTGTCCAACTCTGGGGTTGCGGCACTCATCTCGCTTTACTGGCCGAGGGAGCCGGCGTACAGCTTCCGGGTCATGTGGCCAGCATGACAAAGCCACTTCTGGCGAACCAGAGCAGCGCACAGAAACGCCGTTTACATTCCTGCCGGAGCGGTACCTATTTATCTACTTGCACTTTGATGTGCTTTCAAACTGCTACGTGGGCAGGAGCTGGGACCGAGCAATGGGAGCTCACCCCGTCGTGGGGATTCGAACCGCCGACCTTCTGATCAGCAAGCCCTAGGCTCTGTGATTTAACCCACAGCACCACCTGTTGTCTGTGGTCAAACGCCGGCTCCCTCGGCCTGTAAAGCGAGATGAGTGCCACAACCCGAGTCATCCGCGACTGGGCTTAACTGTCAGGGATCCTTTACATTTACCTTTTTATTTTCATTGGAGAAATGTTAGAGGGTATGCTAGTGTTACTAGATTTATGGTACTTTGGATTTTACCAGAGGCACAAGATTGGTGGCAGAAATGGGTTGCATTGGGTTTTGTACCCTGCTACATGTGAAATTAAATGATGCTGCACTCCAGCTTCCATGGAAATGGTTCCATGGAAAAAGTCATATGTAACAGTGATCGTAATTGCACCCTAAAGGGGAAAGCCATTGTATAAGGCTGGCACATTCCTGAAGTTATTGATACAAAAATCAGCATCAGAGTGCCTGCAAGCTGAGTCAATCTTTTTTGTCTGTATGAAACTACCTCTTTAATTTGTTGCTTCTCTCACATCAATTTGTCTTTCTGAGCATTTTATTTTTCTAAAAAGGATAGAAAAATGTGGCATGTTCCTGAAACATTATATATATATATATATATATATATATATATATATATATATATATATATATATAGTGCAACGGGATATTGACATTTCACAATGTGAAAAGGCATCACACGCTACACAGCTACACATCCACAGCAAAGTATTTAATCTGATGTTCTTTAATGCTTTCTTAACAACATAGCTTTAGTGAAACAAAGGTCAACATCCTTGGAAATTATTTAACATGCTTTGCATTCAAGGGCTTGCATTTCAACACTCTTGACTTAAAATGCTTAAACCTTTCAATGGCTTTCACTGTAGTGCATTGCTCAATCCTTAAAGAGTTAGCTTATCACTCTGAGCCACACATGGTTGCTAGCTGTACCTCAAAGAAAATGTAAAATGTATTCAGACCCTTTGATACTTCACTGTGGATCCTATAAAATGTACTAAAGAACAGAATATTCACTGCATCGTATTGAATTATATGCTTAACGATATCAGCACTGATAATCCCTATATGTGGTTTAGAAATCTGGGAATACAGAAAGAACAGAGATGGATAGGTAGAGACCACATTTTTTATGAAAATAATGTTATCACAGATGGAAACAACAACAACAATATATGTAATTAATCAAGCACACCCAACAATTCTGTCTTTAAGGCTGCAATCTTGCCCACAGTTACTTGGAGCAATTCCCACCCACCTCGATGGGAGTTTATTTAGTAGACCAGAATATGGTTGGGAGTATTTAAATTAATCCAGACATGCCAAATGTTTGTTTGCTCATTCATTCATTTCTTAAAAACAAAACAAAAAACAAGGGCTTTGATTCCTAACAATGTTTGAAGCTTTACAAATTAGCTCCAATGTGGAGCTTAAGGGTGAAGATTCTCTGCTTTATCAAACACTATTGTACCTACAAGTGAGCAATGGGCAGAATTTTAGAGAGGTGTGGGAAGCTGACTTAGGGCAATAAATTTATGGACACAACTGGAGCTTTATATGGTCTAACCCAACTGCACACCATTTTGGCTAAATTGCAGGAAGCTTCTTTAAAGGTCGTTTTATGATGCCCCTTTGCATTTTAAGAGTTAGCCGTACTCTCCTACCCTTATGCCAGAGGGGATGCAAGCTTAAAGTTCCTCCACATGTGGTGGGAATGTCCTTTTCTTAAAGATTTCTGGTCCCTTTTTTATGGTCATCCCCCATTATGCGGCAGCATATTGTACCTGATCCCATGTTAGTCCTGCTGTCAATGGAAAATGATATTAAACCAAATGTCAAGCAATATATGGGTCTTCTTTCTTATGACACAAGCAGGATAAGTAGTTGCTTTCAGTTGGAAAAAGCACCCCATCTCACCACAGAAACCTGGATCCAATGTGTGTGGAATATATCACTTACGGAACACTTAGCTCACCATCAAAGGAAGATAACAAATAAGGATGAGTTTGCTTCTGTATGGTCTCAGTTTTTATCATTAGTTAACAATAACACAGTAATCTCCATTCCATCTCAGTCGCAGCAGCCCCCATGGATAAATTACTGTATCATAACCCTTTAGACTGAAGTATACACTATGGATGTGAGTTGAATTTCTAATGTAAAAGATTTTCCATATTTGTTTTTATGGCATGTGGATGACTGCATACAAGACTTAACATCTTCAGATAATCTTCAGATACAAGACTTAACATCTTGGTATCTGAAGAAGTGTGCATGCACCCAAAAGCTCACACCAAGAACAAACTTAGTTGGTCTCTAAGGTGCTACTAGAAGGATTTTTTATTTTTTTATTTTGTTTTGACTATGGCAAACCAACACAGCTACCTACCTGTAACTAGACTTTGAAGTTCATGCATGTTGTCAGTGTCGGCGAAGCCCATCTTAGGAGTAGGATATGTAAAATATAATCTTACCCAACTGATCACAGCAGTCTGCAGTAGAGAACCCAGGTCTTTTTGTGACAGTGCCTACCTTCCTTCCTGTTACATATCAGACAAGGGAGCGGGTGGCGCTGTGGTCTAAACCACTGGACTTCTTGGGCTTGCTGATTGGAAGGTTGGTGGTTTAAATCTGCATGATGGGGTGAGCTCCCATTGCTCTGTCCCAGCTCCTGCCAACCTAGCAGTTTGAAAGCATACCAATGCAAGTAGATAAATAGGCAGGAAGGTAAACAGTGTTTCCATGCACTCTGGTTTCTGTCATGGTGTCCCATTGCGCCAGAAGTGGTTTAGTCATGCTGGCCACATGACCCAGAAAGCTGTCTGCGGACAAATGCCGGATCCCTTGGCCTGAAGCAAGATGAGTGCCACACCCTATAGTCGCCTTTGACTGGACTTAACCATCCAGCAGTCCTTTACCTTTATCTTTTACCTACGTATCAGACAGTGGCCTCCTCTTTTGTCTTTTCATCACCTACTGAAGACCTTCATTTTTAAAGAAGATTTTAAAGTGTGGGCTACCCATGGGGCTTCCTGATAACCAGATATGGAAAGAGAAAGGAGCCCTCTGCTTATGATTCTCACATATGCCCACAGATTTCTATAGTGCAGCCACTGTATTCAGGTTCACTTGCTTTACATCCACTAAGCACGTTCACACATTCATGTTTATTGCTTGACTGTCAATTAAGAGGATGTTCTCTATGACTGAATGCACCATCACAAACTTCTATTACCCAGCATCAACTCAAAACCCAATATTTTTTCATGCTTTTGCCCAAGTGTCAGCATCTGCTGAGGAATCTGTGGGGAGAGATCAAGTGATCAACATATGTTCTCTCCCTTTCCTCGCTGCACATTGGCATTCTTTCTAAACCAAGCACTGTTCTTAAATGAGGAGCCACATTTTTTTTACTTATTCTCATTGCATTTCCATCTAAAAGGAGGGGAAGCTCATTGTGTGGTGAGCAAGAGGCATTATATAGACATATATAGAAATTGTGTTGTTGAATAATCTCCAGTATTTCTCTGTTGCTTCTCCAGTGGCATTCCGTGTGCTAGGAAACAGCAGATTTATAGCAACCTTTCAGAGATGCTCCAGAGAAGTTAATGAAGTAATTCAGGAGACTGTGAGATACGTGCTGGTTTCACAGCAGGAAAACAGGAAAGTTTTTCAGTACAATAAAGTCTGATATGAGGCTGTGTACACACTCCCGTTTGCTCTGTATTCAGTGTGCTCCCATCACTGGTTTGAGAAGCAGTGCACACATGACATTAGCCACAACACATATATATTCTGTATATATGTGTTGTCCCTGAAAATAGCTTCAATCCAAATTGAGGGGGTGAAAAGAATGCCCTAACTGCATTTTATGCTGGTAATGTGTACACAGCCTAAACTCAAAACCACTTACGATTTCTGCAGGAACAAAAAGTGTTCTTAATCCAAGTTACACAGATCATTTTAATGAGTTCTTCATTGGGGATTATCAGAGCATCAGGTACCAGTAATCTTTCCATCCTATCTGACAGCAGAATTTGTTACATTACTGAGTGATTTCACCAGGCCATTCTGATTTCACAATACTTATAACAGTTTTCACATCAGTACAGCAAAACATCCACAGGGACTTTGCTATAAGCCCTCTGACCATTTGTTTTAGCTATGCGGCTCAGTCTTTTCAGTTGACCATTTGGCCTTGTGGTGTGACACTTTATCTTGCTAATTTTGCCTTTAGATCGGGGTGGGGGGGTGTCTATTGCTGTTGCTGCTGATCTGCTATAAGCTTCAGTGAAGAGATTAGTTTATTGAATCTGTTCAGGTAAAAAATCCAAGGAGCGATGCAAGGAATATTTATGAATTCCCACTCCTGAAGCACAAATCACACATATATTTTTTCCCACAGTCACAGATAAGTGTCCAAGACACACAACAAGTTTGTGAAATCTTTATTACTAGAACCATGTAAAAATACAAGATACCTTGTAGAATAGCTACAAGTTCTGAGCTTGGGTTGGGAGACTGACTGCATGTAGTAGCTTGGCATATTGTACTCTTGCTGGTTAGTTATCTGAATGAAGAACAAATATCATATAGCCATGATCTTTTATTGGAACGAGCCAACTAGGAGGGTAAACCACCCCAATGAAGGGAACTGACTCTAGAACTCTGTTTGCAGCTCTTTTGCCCACCTTTTCTATATTGCCTGTTTTCTCTTGCCTCCGCCAGCAGCAAAAAGTCTCCCTTGATCAACAGCTACAGGTATGTACAGATATCCTACATAGCTTTCTTCCATTCCTCCCACATTACCTTGTTATTTGAACACAACTTTTATTGTTTTGAACACAGTATGCTTAACTGAAACATGTTCATCAACCAGAAGGAACAGGCTGGTTAGGGGAAAATCAATACTAGAAATCCAACACTCTGTACTTATCACCGCTGTTCTCGTAAGATTACTAGACATCACATTGTTGCTGTGATGGTAGAAGTACCAGGATGTCTCCTTCTCCCTTCTATGTCACTCTTCAGGGCATATGAGCTCTCGCAGTCTAGAAATGACAACATCTTCAGTTATCTCCACCATTTGCTCTTTCTTACATCTCACTATCATCAGAGCCTACTGCTTATTTCCCTGCTTGCCTTGGATTACTCTTGGGTCTTTGTCATTATGTTCCTTATCTACAGGGAGTTCTTCATAGCAACTTCCTTCTTTACTCACCTCACACAGCTCAAAGAGCTTTTAAGAGGTCGCATCCCTGCCCAACTGAAAACTTTCCCATCTCATGGAATGTGGAGATGGTAGTCAATGGACTGAGGTGATTTAAGGCAATTTATTTCAATGGGTCTACTCTGAATATGGCTTTCGTTTGATGTTTGTTTGTATATAGCATTTCCAGGCATTGCTGCTTCATAACCAAAGTTCTCTGAGTAGTGTACACACACACGCGCCTCATTTGCTAACTGCCATTTTTCAGATAGTTAGGAATCAAATCCCAGGATGATGTACAAAAATGTAGTTAAAACAATAAATTCAATAAGTCCATCAAAAACCTTAAGGAGCACTTTAAGTAATCCAATCACCACCCAAAATGACACCAATGGAACAGACCTAGAACAGGATCACCCCCCCCCCGAAGATCTGATCCCGATGTGGGTGGAGCTCTGCTGTACTCCAATTACTCCAAACGTTGTTCTTCCATAGCCCAAGCTGCCTTTGTCACCTGTTACCATTCTCCCAGAAAATTAACCAGAAAGAGACACAAAACTAAAAGATGTGCCGCTCATAAAATATATTGAGGGTTGTTGTTGTTTTTAAAGCCACAAATGTGAGTAGTTACTTATGATCAAAAGGAGTAAATTAGGACAAAGAGAAGCTCAGTCTGAAGAGGTTTCTTAAAAGTGATGTTTGTGCAGTGAGTATATTCCTACATACATTTTGTTGCATTTAGATATTTTTTTTCCTTCCCTCTTCTGCCATCCTCACTGCTAATTATAATAAATCACCTTCCTTCTATAAGTCTGTTTAGCACATTTTACACCAATAGTGCCATATATATAATAACTCCAAGCAGAAGTATATGAAAACATTTGATAATGTCTAACATAGCCACCAAATCCATTGAAGTTAGGCTAATGAGAGACCAGGTATGCTGCTTTCAGTAAGTAATCATTGCTTTTCAGTAAGTAATCATTGCTTCAGTAAGTAATCATTGCTTTTCAGTAAGTAATCAATGAATTAAAACAGACCTTTACATTTGAAAAGATAACCTGCATCGCCAACATGTTTGAGATTAATTGCATTATTAACATCAGACTGGTATTCAGCTAGTGGGACTTCTGTCCCATTTACATCAGCTTTTCCTTCTGTTCCTGCTTACTGCAGGTTGTCATATTGGTATTTTATCAATTGCCAAAAGTGACAGATGAGTCTGCTTGGTGGCTCAGGCAGCAGGGGCATGTTCCCAGACAGACAGCTGCCATTCTGCCTCAGGAGACTTATTGTGCCACCTGAGCAAATCATTCTACATTCACTGGCCTCGGACCAGGCAATTGCTCAATCTGCTTCTCACAATTAGAAGTACATCGTGTTCTTTGCAGCCAGCCTTGTGGGGCATTTCAGCCTTTTTAATGGCCACACAACCCTGGCCAGTGCTCAAACAGTTAACACAGAATTAACCTTCTCTCAAACTCCTGGTACTTAAAACATTCTTATTGCCTTCAGGCTGTTTCTGGCTGACTATGATGATAATTAAGCTTGCCTTGTGCCACTGTTATCTGAAGCATCCTTTGCTTCCTGTACAGGAGAATCCGGACAGTTTTTCAGCCACAGGAAGGAGGAAAGAAAACACACACTGTGCCATGTTTTAAAGGGATTGGAGTATCACAGAAAAGAAAGGAGAATGGTTGAAACTCCAGCTTAAAAGTGGTTGGCTTTTTTGTTCCTTTTGTAGATTATCTTCAAAGACAGGCCACCCACCGAGGAAATCTTCTGTATCTCCAAAGATGAAAATCTTCTGGAGTTGAGTTCACAGGAGAATTCTGAAATAACTTGTCCTCTTCCTGCTGCCACTCCAGAGCCCCAAAGCTGGTTAAGGGTATTATCCATGCTGATGGGGAGATTTGAGTCTTCTGTCCATTTTCTTTCTCAAATAAATATTTCAAGACTAGGGATTACACCCTTCCATAAACCTCTTTCCTAAAATCAACAACCACATCTTGCCCTGGAGACTTGTACATTTATTATAGTTGACCTTTTCTTCTTGCTATAGTAATTGGCAGCACACCTTCACAAAAGCTATTAACTTCTTCATCTAATAATATGTAATATGCATAATGAAAATATCCATGTTGGATGATGGGCCTTAGACAGCTGAGAGAGGAACACAAAATCTGAAGGAGGTGGGCGCCACAAACAGATAGAAGGCAAGTTCAGCTGACACAACCAATGCTGTTTCTTGTTCAGGCAGATTCTTAGCCTAACTTGAAAGACTTGACAACCCTTCCAGGTCAGGGGAAGTCAGTGGAGTTGCCTAGGTGTGCAACATCTCCTTGTAACATGAAAGTTCACCACTAGGCCAGTGTGGTGTACTGGTTAGTTTTGGACTATCACCTGGGAGACCAGTGTTCAAGAGAATATACCCAAAGCATAACGTGTATTATATGGATCATGATTTTGCAGATTAAGCTGGTCTAGAGGAAACGATTAAAAAAAATCAAAACCAAACTTAATTTCATTCAGCATGATAATGACATCCACATATTTTCAGTACTTGTGACAGGAAAGAAAATGCATTCTTCATAATTACCCAATTAAACAGCATTGTGGGGTGATCAGATATAAAGGAATTCTGTATGGAATATGGGGGGAAAGGGCTCAAAAATGCATCAAAGAATCCCACAGAAAACCTGCCATTTTCTGTTTCTGGTGCCAAAAAAGCCATGTGCCTTTGAGGATCACTGTCTCAAACAGTAGCATGTTTGATACTACATTGTGAAATCTACAGCCCCAAAACAGGACCAATTATGGATAATGCATAATTATGCAATGTCCAATAATGATGGAAACCCACACTGTGAACTATTCTGAACACACCATGTCTAGCTTCTGTGATGGCTGAGCTATTTGCAAAAAGGAAGGGATAGTTTTGACAAACACTCTACTAAGAATTAAATAACCAATGGATCATCATTGGTTCATCTCTACAGTAAGACTTCAATTAATTTGTCTGCTCTAAAAGTTGTCCTATCTATAGTTATCTATTCCTACAACACTAATATGTATCTTTAGAAGCTGATGCAGAGGTTGCTTCAGATGTATGTGCAAGTGATAGATTTATATGCAGCCTGAGTCTGAAAGTCGTCCATGTTTTGAATCGTCATGGAGAATATCAATTTGTCTAGTGTAATAAGAAATAAAATAGTTCATCAATAAAGCAAATAAAGTATATTTTCAGAGAGAAGTTACGATATAGCGTAAATTGTTTTTGGATTTCTGGACAGTTGAAGAGATTGATGTATAAACTAAAGGCAAATGCATTACTGGACCAAACTGCCTGGAAACTCAGTGTTTAAAATCTCCCAGAAGTAATCAATCAGTGGCACTTCAACACATAAACACTCTCCTCTTAAGAGGAAATACGTTATGATGGACAGTGGAGGATCGTAAGCTCCCGCTCAAAATGTGTGTGGTTGTCTGCTGAAAGGATAATCTAAACATTTGTGCACAAACACATGTATTAATCATAAAGTGTGAGGTTTCAAAATCTGTAATATTTACATTAATCATTGATAGTTGCATCCTCCAGTATAGAGGGGGAAAGAATAGCCGCAACTGAAGATAAAGTAAGGAAAAACTTTTGCCTTGCACAGACTGATGTCTAACAGTTTCCTGAACCAAGAAGAACACATTTTTCTCCCCAAAGGAATGGAAAGGAATAAAGAGAAGAAAAACGTAATTACGCCAATATGTATTTAATGCTGACAGTGTGTTTTGCAACTGCAAAAAGAAATGCATAGGCAAGGAAGTGGGTAGAGGAGAAAACACAGAACCTGTAGAAGAAGAGTTTTGCATTAGCCACTTGCCGTAGCAATAAAATAAAATAAAAATGTACTGAAGATAGGGGTAAAAACTTAACTGTACAAAATATACCTTGGAGGTTTACATCAATAATCAAATAATAGATCTTATTCTAATTGCCCCCACTAAAAACCTTGCAGTTTTTGCTGTCACCTGATCATCTTGATCCGCTAAAAGAAAGGACACAGTAGCAATGATGGAGCGACCCAGCATGGACAATAATAGAGGGGTAATAATCTCACTCCTCAGAAGTACAGAACATGTATTTGATATCTAGATAATTCAATTGTCCTTATTTTGCCAGCGAAAGTAACTGTTTTCTAGCACCTGTTTCAGGGCTGGGTCCATGATGCAGCTGGGTAAAATGACTTGCTTTAGACCAGGCTTCCTCAAACTTGGACCTCCACATGTTTTTGGCATACAACTCCCATGATCCCTAGCTAGCAGGACCAGTGGTCAGGGATGATGGGAATTGTAGTCTCAAAACATCTGGAGGGCCGAGTTTGAGGAAGCCTGCTTTAGACAGTGCCACTGAGGTGGGGGAGCATATATAGGAAGGTTTGGATTGGTGTCTGAATGGTATGGCACATCTGTTTAAACCATTGTTTAAACCATTTAAATGGTTTGGCACATCTGTTTAAACTCCTACCAAGGAGTGTGGTGGAGTCTCCTTCTTTGGAGGTCTTTAAGCAGAGGCTTGACAGCCATCTGTCAGGAATGCTTTGATGGTGTTTCCTGCTTGGCAGGGGGTTGGACTGGATGGCCCTTGTGGTCTCTTCCAACTCTATGATTCTATGATTCATTGGGCCAAGCATGTGGGGTTCCACCTCTGGCATCAACATGTCTTAGGCTTGCACTGACCTGCTGAACTTACACAGGGACAGGAGAAGCACCACTGCTTCACCAATGGAAAGGTTCCCATATCCAATGTCTTCTTAGCCAGAAAGGGGAAATACACGTAACCAGAAAAGATTGGGTGTGCATGTGAAGAAACAGTGTAAAAACAACAGACATTTCCCCAGGGACCCTGGAAACACCACGGCAAAATTTGGACATGAACTAGGAGGAATGTTTTGATCTGTGGAGAGTCACTGAACTGAATGAACCGAGGCCAAATATCATCTACCTAACTGCATCAACCTAGGTCTTAGACTTGTGTCACCATACCCACCGAGTGTTCTGGGGGAAATGGGGCATCTTGTTCCTTCGTGCAAGATTGCGGCAGCCATTTGGGGTGCCGCACTATCACACTGCACCCATGCCCTGAAACAAGCACTCTTTTTTGAGGGGAGGGGAGAGCGAGATTGTGGCTTGGGTCACGTAACTTACCTGGGAGCACGTGGCAGAAGATGCACATCCCAGTTTTTGAAATGAAAGTATCCATGTGTTATCCTGTCTATATCAGGATTTTAAGGCCAAAGATGAAATTTGCTAATTGGCCAGGATTCTTCAGCTGCAAAGTAGCATCATACTCTCAGTTCTGGAAAACTATAGACTAGACAACTTCTGATTGGCTATGAAAACTTAAACCAGCTGCTAAGCCAAAAAATACAAATCACCCATATTCTCTGTGTTTGATGCCTCGCACTTTGTTCCATACCTTCCTGTCTTCCACTTGTGTTGCACCTCCGTGAGGTCATGAATCACTGATAATTTATTAAGTCGGCTGGCTTAGTTTTGTTTTACTGCTTTTGTTTTCTTTTATGGTTCCCAAAAGCCCTTTTATTCTCAACAGTATTTTCCACCTAATATTTTCCTTCTGGTAAATGGTTTCTATTTTTAAGCTGCTATTTTTAATTATTATCAAGAAAATCTACCTCTTCTTTCTGCTGTGGTTGTGTAGAATTAAGCCTTGATACTACATCCAGTGGCTTGGCAGCTTTGTCAACCTGTTACTGTATAATTTGATTCCTGAATAAGGTTCGAGAAGCAGAGCATGGGACTTTTAACTTTTGCTTCTTGGAATCTGAAGGATGCCCAGTTGAGGCTCTGGGGGATCTCCTATTCCTGGACAGTTATTACTTTCAATGGAGATACTGCTTCATTGCCAGTCCAGTCAGCTTCTGTACATAAAATGGAAGGAGGTATCATCTAGTCCTTTGCTTCACACAGTAAAATGTCTTTTGGGTACCTCTTGGGTAACTTGCTTAATTCCTTAAAAACATGGATATAGAATAAATGTTAGTGTGTTTTTATTTGATATGGATCGTCAACTGTAATACTTGGTAGACTGCAAGAAATAATAATTCAATGCACATAGCTATTAGAAAGAGAATAAAACAAGTTTGCATTAATCCACTTCAAAGGCAAGAACTGAAAATTCATTTTTTGGAAGTCTTCATTTGATGTTACGGTTTTCTTTCTTTTTTGTTTTTAACATGCCTTGAGATAGTTGGCATTCTGGATTTGCAATCTACAACACTTTAGTTTTTTTTAATCAACAGGGCATGATGAACAAAAGTGGCCTAGCTATAACACACTTGTGATTTGCACCCCGTTGAGAAAGAATGAGACTATTTTATACTGGTTGTTAAAATGAATATACTGAGCTCAAGCCTTTCAGTTCAGATTTCAGCACTAAAGTCGTTTATATAGAAGAGTTATCAATCTTATGGGAAAAGAGAGGGCAAATTAGAGCACCTCTATCTTCGCATAAGATGAAAGACAATGAGGCTGTTGTGCATGAATCTGTTTGGTTCAGATTTTGCTCAAATTCTAAGAAAGCTGGAATAAATTCGAACTCATATGTGTGTAGGGTGTATCTCTTTGTCCTGGCCTTGAGATCATAGAATCGTAGACTTTTAGACTTGGAAGGGACTCCAAGGATCATCCAGTCAAATTCCCTACAATACAGGAATCTATGCTAAAGCATCCTTGACCATCCAACCTCAGCTTTAAAACCTCCCAGGAAGGAGAACCCATAACCTCCCGAGGGAGACTCTTCCACTGTCTAATAATTCTTACTGTCAAAAAGTTCTTCCTGGTGTTTATTTCGAATCTCATTTCTTGTAATTTGAAGCCACTGGCTCGAGTCCTACCCTCCAGAGCAGGAGAAAACAAGCTTTTTCATCTTCCATGTAACAGCCCTTCAGATATTTGAAGATGGCTATCGTATCTTCTCTCACTCTCCTCTTTTCCAGGCTAAATATATATGTTTAGGAACTATTCTAGTTGTGATTGTAATTTGTTTTAAACTGTTCTTAATGCTCTATTTTATATTGTTGTAATCTGCCCTAGGATATTTTCCCCCAAACCCCTGGAACAAATATGGGGGGAACATAGTGGAATGAGGAGGGGAAAGGTCAGGGTAGCTCTGTTGCACAGCTAAAAGTCCTTGTGATTGTGGAACCGTTTCATTCCGTGGTTCCCTGAAAAATCTTACGTGGCTCACCCAGTCCTCGGATATTTTGCTCAAATCCTTGCTCAAATGCAGCCCATTCTCCCATTATTTACATATGTTTTCCTCTCCATCCACATTCCAATTCTGCCTACAATAGTATATCCAATAGCTAAATGACCCATTTATGACATTAACCCTTCCTCTGCAAACACCACCTGTTCCTTATTACCACTCTTTCTGTCCACTTTAAATCAAACGAGTAAGGAAAGTTTCAAATGCTGGTTTTAGAACTGACACTTTGGGTGGTTGTGAATGTTTTGCATGAATATTTATTACATCTGTTCCCCAAGTTCTGACTATGACTACCATTAATGTGTTCATTTCTTTGAAGTAGTGCTGCTTTGGAGATAAAGAGAGAATATTATACATGATTGACAAATACATTTTCTTTTGTGGGACTGGCTTTCTATGTTTCCTGGATAACAGGATCTGAACCCCATTGTCCATATGTGTGGACTCTATTTCCCATCCCCACCCACCCAAAACAGATTAAACTTGTTTTCACTATGTTTCCTTGATATTGCTTATTCTTGGAATCTCTTGTTGCTTTTTGCCCATCAGTTTCAAGAGGCATGGGGTGGGAGTTCTTGCTTTGGTGGCTGCTGCTAGATAAAGAAAGATTTTCACCATTAAAAAAAGCTGGGAAGGAGAAGGGGATATTTATCTTCAGCAGCCTTCGTCCTATGATGCAGGCGTGAAGAAAGGAATTCAAATGTGTAGAACAATGCTTTATGGAAAAGACAGGAGCAGCCTTCATTACCAATGAATTGCTCTATTATTTATATGGAATCATACTTGTTTGGGGACTTGTCGTCTCTATAATTTATACAATAAAATTTTCACCGGCTCCTGGCAATAAAACAACAACTTGGGATCCAATATTCTGAGGTGCTGAATACTGTAAACTAAAATGAACTATGTGGCTGTTCAATGTTGATAAAATTTAGACCCTGCGTATTTTGGTATGATAATAAATAAATAATAGGAGTAATAATAATGTTTCAGTTCGAGGTGCAATTTTTCAAACCCAGCTTTGCTGGCAAAGTACTTTGTCCAACTGCATCCATCCATCCTATTCATCCTTTTCCTTTTTTTTCTCCTGTGAGAAAGGCAGAATTTAGAGGGTGGAGGACATGGTCACTTTGCAGGAACCCCTACTGATGAGACTTGCTCTCACATTCTTCCTATGCACCCCAAGAGGACCAAATTAACATGGAAATGTTAGGGGTTGAGTAGGGATGTCAGAGGATTTTGATCCAGGGTGGATTTTGCTACGGTGCCCCTGTGCAATTTGTCTCATTGAACTAGTCCTCAGAACAGATAGTAGATCTATATTTCAGTCCACAGATCTACTAAAACATTTTGTGGGCTAGTTTTTCTATTGCCTTGTTCTATGAACAAAGGGCCACTCTACATGCAACAAATCAGTACGTCTCGGGACCAGCCATTTTGTTTTATTAAGGTGGTCTTTTCTTCATAGAATTACACAGGAAGAGTCATGTGGTTTCTTCCTGCACCACTTTTCAAATTGTTTTTACCCAGTGTGATGGAAGTTCCATGATTTGCAGCTTCTCCAAGCAACTTTACACTGTTTAAACAAGAGGGGTGAGAAAAAAGGGCAAGCAAACCCTTAGTTCACTGTCTAAGTACTGCTCAGTTTTACGTATGTAACTATGGGTGATTGTTTTGATAAGTGAATTTTTTAAGGATTTCCCTGGAACAATCCTAAAACAAACAAACAAAAAACAAACAAATCCACAGGTAGGGCAAGGCATGCATTAAGACAACCACATGGAGAACCAGAACGGAATGGTCTGGGGCAGATTTGCTTACAGGATCTTCTACTTAGGTACTTATGGGGTCTTCATCATGGGACCACATCCAACCAGTGCTATATCAGCTGCATTGGCTCCCGGTAGAGTTCAGGGTCAGGTTTAAAGTGCTGGTCCTAACCTTTCAAGCCCTATACAACCTGGTACCCTCGTACCTACGGGACCGCCTCTCCTGGTATGTCCCGCGGAGGACTGTACGGTCCACAAACAATAACATCTGGGTGGTCCCCGGCCTCAAGGAGGTTAGACTTGCCTCAATCAGAGCCAGGGCCTTTTCGGCCCTGGCCCCAGTCTGGTGGAACGCTCTGTCACAAGAGACCAGGGCCCTGAGGGACTTGACAACTTTCCACTGGGCCTGCAAGACGGAGCTGTTCTGCCAGGCCTTTGTTTGGAGCTTAGTCTGACCCTTCTCCTTTTACAAGACCCTACATATAAGTGGCCTCTCTAACTCTTCTCACCAGCTCATACAAATAGCTGAGCCTGGTGAGTAATTAAGGCTCCCAACCCCTATAGTTATAGTTATAATTTGCGGGTAGCCATCTGATCTTATTTTGATTTTAGTCCGATTTTAAGCTGTATTTCAGTCAATTGATGAATTTTATGTCTTAATGTATTATATATTTTGATACACCCTGACCCACCCTGAGCCCGGTTCTGGCCGGAGAGGGCGGGATATAAATAAAATTATCATCATCATCATCATCATCATCATCAGGGAAGAGGAGGATCAACATGAGCATGTCTTTATATCACTCTGAGGCCAATGGTATTTTCTGGAGTGAATCATTTTCAGAAAATAAAATTGGGCACTATTTGGATAATCATGAGGAGGCGGGCAGCGGGACTTGGGCCACTCACCCTGCTGTTTCTGTTCATATCTGAGCTGCCTTCTTCCCGTGCACTCTATAGAGATAGCCCTATAGAGTGGAGCTTGCAGTACATAAGTTGGCTCTCTCTATGATATGGAATTGTGGGTGTGCAGAGATCTAAATATACAGCTCCTTTCTACAGACTGCCCCCCAATGTACAAACAGCAGGGGCAGTGGTTCTTGTGGGGATATGAAGGCCCACTCCCTTCCTCCATGTGATTGTTAATCCCTTGGAGCAAACACTCAGATACAACTTAATTTACCATTGGAAACGTCAAGCCCAGAACAGTTGTGCTTTCCCTCAGAAAAGAACAGTTTTCAATATATCTAAGTACTATTCTCTTTGAGCAAGCAATACTGTCAATTAGCCAAACCCTGAGGCTTTTGTACATGCTATTTGGAAATTGCTCCTAAATATATTTACCAGTTTAACAACAAGGAAAGAGTAATATGAACAAGGAAGCTGGCAATTGATCTAGATCTTTTCTTTTCTTTTCTTTGCCCATTTGCTAATAAAAAAAAAAGGCTGGCCAACTTTGGATGTTTAATTCACCTTCAAGGGACTTAGGAAATACAAAATTATGCATCATATTTAATCATCATAATTACTACTGCTTCAGGGGGGAAGCTGGAATGAAAAAGACCACACAAAAAACAACCACAGTGGATATGTAAAACTCATAGATAACCATTGGTTTAGTTTGTATTGCTTGGATTAAACCGGGACCACACACTCTTGATGAAGGTCTTGTGACTGCCCAAAATTCATATCACCTCGGAAACCCAATGTGAGAGTAATGCAGCCCCACTCAGATGCTGGCCACCTATTGGAAGAAAAGTGTACCTAGCTCATCATCAAGGGGCTAGGACTTACCTGTCTATTCCTGCTTGTCCTTTTGCGCATTCAGGCTGAACACCTGAGGAGTGTTTATGCTCCTCATCTACCTTCATCTTTAAACAGGGGTGAATCACACCCCTCTTTAGTCTGAGTGACACAAGCTTATTTGCCCCCTTGCAGCCACATCCTTTGGAGGTTGGTTAGGAAATAAACAGTTCAGTGGAACTTACCCCCAGGTGATAATGCATACGGCTGTAGCCTTAGTTGTGCAACATTTGGTGTCACTTGAACAGACTCCATTGACAAGTGCCATTTGACGTAATGTTGAGTGGTAGGAGCATTTGAGCTTTAGGATATGACCTGTGCTGGCAGCAAGATATGAATTGTGCATCAGTCCTGAGACAAATGGAAGAGGAGTACAGTTACTTTCACATCCTGATTGTGTGCTTCACTGGGAAATCTGGTTGGCAATGTTAGCCCTTCATCTGATGTTTTTATTTCTTTATTTGTGAGGGGGCACTAGTCAGCTCATCTTCAACATTTGGGCACCGACAGAGGGAAGCGCTGGAATATAGAAAGCTGCCTTATACTGAGTCCTGACTATTGATCTGTCTAGCACAATATAATCTACAATGACCAGCAGTGTGGGCTTTGAATAGTGAACTTTCCCAGCCCTATTTGGTGATGGCAGTGATTTGGCCTGGGACTTTTGCATTCCAAGTGTTGAAAGCCAGTGTGGTGTAGTGGTTAAGAGTGGTAGACTCGTAATCTGGGGAACCTGGTTCGTGTCTCCACTCCTCCACATGCAGCTGCTGGGTGACCTTGGGCTAGTCACACTTCTTTGAAGTCTCTCAGCCCCACTCACCTCACAGAGTGTTTGTTGTGGGGGAGGAAGGGAAAGGAGAATGTTAGCCGCTTTGAGACTCCTTCGGGTAGTGAAAAGTGGGATATCAAATCCAAACTCTTCTTCTTCTTCTTCTTCTTCTTCTTCTTCTTTGTTCTACCACTGAGTAAAAAATAATAATCAAAAAAATCCATACTCTATAGGAAATATAAATGCTGCAAAATAAATAAGCACTGCAGAGCATGTTCCGTTACGTGAAGGATCGTGAGGTGAAAAACCTCCATGATCACAGGTGTTGGCTGCGACAAGCCATAAAGTCCGAAAGATACCCGTACATGATACCCGTATGTGAAATGTCATCCCTATGGGCAGGGCGAACTGCTGAGCTATTAACCCTGTAAGCTCACAACCTCACAGAGCACAACAGCATTGTGTTTATGAATGGGTTAAAAAAACCTCCAAAACATAGAAATATGTGACTGAAATCAGGAACACAGCAAGAAGGGGGGATAGGAGCACCCAAGAATAGAATTCCCCACCCCCATCATTTCACAGTATCCCTCCTATTAAATGGATGGCCACCTTACAGTCTAATCTCCCAGGAACTCCATCTTTGAGAGGTCTGGAGGGTGGCAACACAAGAGCAAGGCCTTCTCTGCAGTGGCTCCCCGTCTGTGGAATGCTCTCCCCAGGAAAGTTCACCTGGCGCCTTCATTATACACCTTTAGACGCCAGGCAAAAAGGTTCCCTTTTAACCAGGCCTTTGGTTGATTTGATTGAAATCCTATGCCCTTTTAAAAATGTGGCTCTTTGGGGTGTCTATGTTATTGGGTTATTGTTTTTTTATTTTGATTATATATATTGTGGCTTTTATGTTGATCTTTTCTGTGAACTGCCCTGAGACCTCCAGGAATAATAATAATAATAATAATAATAATAATAATAATAATAATAATAATAATAATAATGGCAGGACATGAGAGCAACTCAGGTGGGATGTATCCAGTGCTATTTTTCTAGAAAAAGAGGTGCCGGAACTCATCATGAACCTTGTTCTCTTATAGTGGTAATGATGCCCACATGAGAAGTGCCGGATTTCTCTACATACATCCTTAGGTCCCATTCTAGGAACTTCCCATCATATAATGGGATGGA